>NC_037534.1:11964612-11980541 GCF_001531365.2 Cynara cardunculus var. scolymus | reverse complement strand
GAGAGAGTGATTTTTAACAAAGAGATTTGTTTATCCATATATTTTGAAGACACCATTTGTCAATTTCACTGGTCTGGATACCTCATAGAGATATGGGTTGAAAGCTATAATATCATTGCATTGTTGAAGTCCGAGAGGAATACCTTCAGAATAATTGGTGAAAATAGTTGTTACTGATTGTATGCTGTAGCAATTTGTCAGCACGTGCTCATGCTGTAGTATTTTGACAGCATTGGTCTACTGGAAATAGTATTTACATATCACCCGAAAAGTCATACACCCTAACTTGCTTTTATTATCTGTTATCTCCTGTTAATTTTTGGTTGTGTTGACTCTATTCAAATCAAAGTCTTCGAATTCGCCCTCTGAAATCATTTCTTTAACTTTACTTTCTTCTAAACTTTTACTACGATCCCTGTGGACGATATCCGGTACTTTTACCACTTTTATTACTTGAAAGACGATATTGGGACTATTTGTATACTTGTTTTTGGTCTTGATTGTAGTATGTGGTGTGTTAGCATATCCGCGACCAAAGACAGACTGTGAGTTCATCACAACAGGAAAATTCGATTCCTCAACAACCAGTTCAAGACAGAGTCGAAGATTATCTAAAAGATAATGAAGAGTCTACACTTAGTGATGAAAATGGAGGTGTACAAACGGATGATGAAGAGGCTGTTGATCCTTCTTATTCTATTGCGAAAAGGAAAGGAAGAAGAACCATTCGAAAACTAGCAAAGTACACAGATTGTGTTGCTTTTGCATTTCCTATTGTGAATTCAAAAATTCCTTTGAATTTTAGTGAAGCAGGTGAGAGTTCTGAAAATAAGGAATGTAAGAGTGCTATGAATGAAGAGATGGACTCTCTTTTAAAGAACAGAACATGGACTTTGGTTCATCTACCTGAAGGGAAGACAACAATAGGCTGCAAATGGGTATTTACCAAAAAGGAAGTTCCAAATGAAGATAAAATAAGATACAAAGCAAGGTTAGTTGCAAAGAGTTATGTTCAAAAGGAAGGTGTTGATTATCATGAAATTTGTTCGCCAGTTGTAAAGCATTACTCTATTCGTATTTTGTAAGCTTTAGTTGCACAATTCGAATTTGTGTTGGTGCAATTAGACGTTAAAACAGCCTTTCTAAATGGTAATTTGAATGAGGAGATTTACATGTTTCAACCCGTTGGATATAAGGTTAAAAGAAAAGAAGACTTGGTCCGTAAACTACAAAAATCACTTTATGGTTTAAAACAGTCACCAARGCAGTGGTATTTGAAATTTGATGGTTTCATGAGAGGTATTGGATATTTGAGAAGTGACTATGATTATTGTGCTTATTTCAAAAAGTTGCAAGATGGAAGTTTCATCTATTTGTTGCTCTATGTAGATGATTTGTTAATTGCATCAAAGAGTATGAAAGAGATTGAAGAGTTGAAAGCTCGAATGAAGAATCATTTTGAGATGAAGGATCTTGGTGAGGCCAAAAAGATTTTTGGGATGGAAATAACTAGAAACAGAGAGAAAGGTGTCGTGTATTTGACTCAAAAGCAATACTTGAAAAAGTTGTTGCTACAGTTTAATGTTGGTGATGCAACAAAATCTGTAAGTACTCCTCTTGCTACCCATTTTAAACTTAGTGCAAAATCTTGTGCTAAATCAGAAGATGAAAGGAAAGAGATGGTTTGTATTCCATTTGCTAATCTTGCTAGTGGCTTAATGTATATCATGGTTTGTTCTCGCCCGGATATCGCACAAGCGATCGGTGTTGTGAGTGGATATATACACAATCCGGGTAAGGATCACTGGCCAACTGCAAGATGGATATTGAGGTATTTACATGGAACAATTTATGTTGGTTTATGTTTTCAAAAACAAGAATGCGGAACGAAATTTTTTTGACTGGATATGTTGATTCTGACTTTGCCGATGACTTGGATAAGAGTAGATCTACAACAGGGTATTTATTTACCATGTCACGAGGACCGATTAGTTGGAGATCTACTTTGCAAGCTACAATAGCATTATCTACCACAGAGGAAGAATATAAAGCTGCTACAAAAGCTATTAAAGAAGCTTTATGGCTGCAAGGGCTCATTTCAGAATTGGGCATTGTTCAAAATCAAGTGGAGCTTCATTATGATAGCCAAAGTGCAATAAATTTGGCTAAACACTAGGTTTATCATTCTAGAACCAAAGTACCAAATACATAAATGTAAAATCTCATTTTGTGAGACAGGTTCTAGATAGGAAGACGATTGTTTTGAAGAAAGTTCCAATCGAAGATAATCCAGCAGATATGTTGACAAAAGTGGTTGTTGCAGCCAATTTTGAGCATTGTAAAAACTTGGCTAATATTGTACCGGTTTGATTGTTTTGGTTCGAGCAGCAGGGAATTTGATTTTTTGGTTCTTTTGGATTGTTGGAAAGTGGAGATTTAGTTGTTGGAGTGAAGCTTTAGCTCACTGTATTGGTAAGCTTTAACTTTTTGTGTTGATTCACACATTGTTGAAAGACATTTTGCCCAGGTGGAGATACTTTGAAATATGAAGGCAGATGCTTACAAATTTGGTTCACATGTGGTTTGTAGAAATCTCGCCAAGATGGATATCGTTGTATTATGGCTCTATTTCTCATTTGGCTATATTATTAAAAGCAATAATTAATTCCTAATTAATGGGGCAGCAGTAAGTAACTGCAAGACAGTTACAAAGAAAAGAAAAAAGACGTGTGTTTTTTTCTAAGAAAGTGTGAGAGCAGATTATGGTGTAAGTTGTGTGTGAACCTTTGTAATCTCCACGATTTGATAGTGAGTTTGTCCCTGCTGCTTGGTGGATGGAGGCTAAAGGCCGAACCACGTAAATTTTTGTGTTCCTTCTAATTTTTGCTTTCTGATTTGAATCATAGCACCAGTTTTATGTTGCTGTGAATTTGTACGTTAACCAGGCAGGTTATCACTGTGTTCTCTGTTTTCAGAGATTGTTTGTTATTGAAACTTTGTTTTATAATAGTATCAAAGTTGAGTTATTGAATACAGAGGAGGAGGTAGGAATAAATGAGATGAGAAGAGTTGAGAGTGATCAAGAAAAACTAAGAAGGAAAAATGAATTAGCTTCCCCCAACAACACCTGACGACTTAACGTTGATCGACCAAACCCAAGCTCAAGTCTTTTATAGGGCAACATAGGTCGGTTGAACCCTAAGTCACCCGGTTCCTTAACTCGTTCATGGCATATGGGGTGACCTCTCTATGGCATGAGGCGCCCTAGCCAAAGTCTCCCATCCTCAATTATCCTCAAACGGTGCATACGTGGATGACGTGCACATCTTAGTCCGTCTAGGCGACCTTTAATGCGGCATAAGCCGCCCGGCAAGGCACCACACCTATTATTTCCAAATTTCCTCGTTCAACACCTGATGTCAACATTCTAGTAGCTTAGTCCAACAAATTATAAGTGTAAATAATGCCTATTACCCTATTGCATAAAAATCATGTTTTAAGAGAGTCGGTATTTTCAAAGACTCGATGTCAACATGTAAGCAAGCGCGAGGGGGATATTTTTAATTAAGCTAAGCATGTAAATTAAATAAACGAAGATTGTAAAAAATAATGAGAAGCGATCCAACAATCGGGTACCAATCAACTATTCTTTAGGTTATGAATTGACTGACCTAATTAAATATTTTCTCAATTGAATTCACATTGGCATAAATGTCTCATTTGTTATAAAAGCACGACTAACATGAAAGCTTCAAAAACTGATCTCAAATTAGCTAATCTGATCTAGTCATGGACTAGGAGTTCAATTACTAATTGCATTAGGCCTAAACAAACACCAAAACTAATCAACAATCGGGCCTCGATCATTTGAGTTAGATTAAACAATCCTGCATTGCTATCAATCAACTTAAACTTTAATTAGATTAATTATTGCTATTACGATTAAGCTAAGAAAAATTAAGGATTTAAAACCGAATCTAGCAATTCAAACTCAAGTTTGATAAGAGGGATCCAACTCAGATTACTCAATTCAACATGAAGATCATTAAATCAAGAATTGCTTGATTAATTTTGAATGATGTCAAAGAACAATCAAGTCTCAACAAAACCAAATTCAAAGTTGATTACATACACATTGCTGGAAATTAGAGACCTAACTACTCATACTTGAAATCATAAAGCTTACATTGTTATAAATGGAAGAAATAGTGAAAAAAATCTCTAAAAGGCTAGTGAGTCATGGCCTCAACTCTCAAGTTCTCTCATATTACGGGATACATTCCCCCCATACGACGTTTATCCCTGAAATATATAGTCCCTCCGTGAAGAACCGCTTGAGAAAAACGAAAAACCGTGCCACGACTTAGGTCACAGGCAAGGTCGCCCGTGTACATACGGACGCTTCCAGGAGTTATCGCTGGACGAGCCATGGCCCGGACTCCAGAAGATTATGCGGGCAGCAACGCAAGATAGTTCACGGGAGTGGGTGCGAAAACGGCTGGGACCTTGGCTAGTGTCTACACCGTAGTGGAGCGACCTAGGTCGCACATCCAACTGTTTACATATTTTCTTCTGATTTTTGCTTCCTACAACATGAAATACAAGCAAAGTTTAGAAGGGTTCTTTTGAAGCATAAATTGACATGACTTGAAGGGTCTTTTGATATATAAACATGTAACGAAATCGACCCCTATTAGGTTCAAGAAATATGATAAATACGTTGCTGCACATCCACGTGTTGATGCAAACTTATGGGAGCAGACGGTTTGTTTCTTGGTTGATGTTTTGGCTTAATTACCATGGTTGACGTCTTCCAAGCTTTTTCCTTTTCGTAATGTGTTCTTCCTTAATCTCTTGCAAACCACTGTGCGTGCTATTGCCATATTTCTTAAAAGATGGAGGTATGAGAAGATCCAAACAGGTACATGTGTTTTGCAATTCGCTATTCTTTTTATTTAACGTCTTCCATTACTTGTATCTTAGGTCTTCTTTTCACTTGTGCTCACATTCCTTCACGAAATAAATCCATCATGCAACCCAAGAATATTTAAGATTTGTTTTAGGCACTCAGTTGAAATGAATCTTGGCTATGGGTGGACAATGACTAGATTCAGCATGATATCATCAACATTCTGTCTCTTGATAATTATATAAAATGGAAAAAAGAAACAAGAGGAAGCAACCTTGTGAAAAAAAGGTTGCTGGTTTTTGACTTCGAGAAGATCCCCATTAATTAAGCCCACAGAAAGAACATATGATGCACTTTTGTTCAATATTGAATTCGCTGAGCAGACTCGAACGGAGACGATGCTCCGGATTGTTACAGCAACTTCAGTAACCTTTTCTTTGATCATATCGTCGCGTCTCGCCTCGACTAGACTTGAACCAATTTTCCTCCATATGGAACTTCAATTCTCTCCGCAAAGGTTTTTTTGGAGAGTAATCTATATTCTAAGAGTCACCATAATAATAATATATATTCGAGGGTAGCGTCTGGAGTTGAGAAGGTACATGTGAAATGTACGGAAGATCATAACTCACCACTGTGGATGCCCATTTTTCTGCGATCCCAGATTATTTAAAACCAAAAACATAAGTTACCGCCATTATTGGCCTTTTAGGGTTTTGAGTTTTTTCAATGATTAGTATGCACATTTTGGTAAGAAAAACTTTGTTTTATTCTTCATTCCATCATTCTCACAGATTATTGGGTATTAAAAGAGAAAGGAAAATCGAAAAGCTTTCATTGTGGTGGCAAGAATTATGTCCAATCCACCCACAGATGTAATCAGGACTCGAGAAAACCAGCAAAGGTTTGAACTTTGAAGAAGAAAAAAAAAAACTCAGTGGAATTCCATATATAATTAAGATATTGCTATGGATCGAAACCTCCAAGTTGTTTCCTGTCATTCAACTTGGGTTAGTGTATTCTTTGTCACCTCTACGTGACTACGTCCACTATATGTGTATATATATCTGTACAAACAAACTATTCGATTCATTTTCTATCAGTACTACAAACAACTCCAAGAAAAAGAAACTACATACCAAAAATGATCGGGTGGGAAGACATTTACAAAGTAATCACGGCAATGTTTCCGCTCTACGCCGCACTGATCTTAGGGTATGGCTCGGTGAAGTGGTGGCACATGTTCAAGCCGGACCATTGTGATGCAATAAACCAGCTCAATTGCTACTTCATCATGCCCCTTTTCACATTCGACTTCACAACGCGCATCAATCCTTATAAAATGAACTTCCGTTTCCTAGCGGCGGATGGCATCTCCAAAGCCATCATTCTCTTAGCAATATACATATGGGCTAAGTTTAGTACCAAAGGAAACTACCCATGGTCAATCACAACCTTCTCTTTGTCTACATTGAATAATACACTTGTTGTAGGTGTGCCCCTTATGAGTGCAATGTACGGCCCTTTCGGAGAGAACCTTGTCATCCAATCGTCGATTTTGCAGTTTACGATTTGGATTATAATCCTACTGGTGATGTATGCGTTCCGGAGTGTAAACAAATCGCTGGATCAAGCAGTCACACCAAATGAATCGCCAACGGATCTTGAAGGCAATATTGAGGCGGATTCAATACCGACAAGACCATCTCTATTGATTCTATTGAAGGTTGTTGGTGTAAAGCTTGCTAAGAACCCTAATTCTTATGCATGCATCCTTGGGCTTGCATGGGCACTTGTATCGAATAGGTAAGTCGTTTTCCTTGATATATATACAGTTTATTCGTTAAATAACGTTGTTTCTAGTGTATTCTAAATGGATTGCATATATATATATATATGGATCTCAGGTGGAATTTGAAAATGCCAAGTATCATAGATGGATCGGTACAGATCATGTCCAGAGCTGGTTCAGGCGTCGCTATGTTTTGCATGGGTGAGAATTGCCGATCACATCTTCTAGACTTCGATCATTTCTTTTGGACGTCATAACAAGTTTTTTAGGACCATTTTAAATAAAGCATCGTATTAGCTATTTTTTAGGATAATTTTGAGAAGTGTCCTATAATTCCATCTTTTTATAGGACAATTGTGTTTATAGCACACTTTTAAAAATAAAATTCTATAAAATAGTTAATATAACACTTTATTTTAAAAGGGTCCTAAAAAACTTGTTACCACGCATAAAAGCGTTCTCTAAACTTATAGTAACACTTTTAGATATGACGCTTTATTGTTTAGTCCTATAAGGTACTCTATTTAGACGCTTAAAACACTTTATACGTACTATAAACTCAATTTTGTTTTAGTAATTAAAGTCTACTTTCCTGTCTCCATTTACATGAGTTTGCATGAAATATTGCACAAAAAGAGTTGCTGAAATTTGTAACCATGATGCAGGATTGTTCATGGCATTACAAGAGAAGATAATAGACTGTGGTGCGACCCTAACTGCATATGGAATGCTACTGCGGTTTGTGGTTGCACCAGCAACGATGGCTGTCGGTTCTCTTGCTGTCGGTTTGCGAGGTGATGTCCTTTGTATTGCCATTATTCAGGTAAGCTTCACTAGTACATTATTATCCTCTCCTTAATCATGTCATTAACAGTATTCTTTTAAACTGTTTATATTCCATCCTACATTGGTAGAGAAAATGTCTCCATATATACATCGATCCCATCCCCACAGATTATACTTCCAGATGGGACATGTTAGAATCGTTTGGTTTGATTTGGTTCTACTTGATGCACTTGATGTTCTTCGGTGATCATTAGCCATGGACGGACCCAATGTAGCACATACGGTGGCCCGTGACACTGTATTATTCATAAATCGTAGTGTAAAAAATTCTAGGGTCGTGAAAAGTGTCACCATATTAATTTGTTGTGCACAACCGTATATGTTTTGAACCTACAACGAAAACACAAGTTTTCCTTGGTAGACTTGGTTTGTAAGGGCTTTCTTTTACCCTAGACTTAGTTCGAATAATGCTAGTGTCATTTTCTTAGTTTTTAACTTTTAATTTCAGATATATTATGTTTTTAAAAAAAATTGCAATAAGAGACTTGAAGATAAACCTCACATATAAAAAAACAATGAACTAACCAACAGACAATCGATTTTACAAACTAATTTAATAAACCTTTTAGTATTTGTTCAAAATCTAAGGGGATCGATTGTTTAACGTTAGAGGCAATTAAGCTACTGAATTAATGTTTAACACGTTAAAAAAGAAATTTAAATTAATTGAAAAAATGACAGCCCAGTCCCACCATTAATGTTTGTAAGATCAATATAACTCTATATGTAAATGCTTAGTTAGTTATATTTAATACAAATATTGTTTTTTATTATATTAATTAAAAATTATTTTTGTTATATTTTAATTTAACAAATTTATGTGTTAAAATTAAATATATGTTCATTTTTTTTTATTGTTTTAGTTTATTTTTATCTAATAGAAATGCCTTCGGGGTATACATGGCCAAAAACTGGTCCTGGACTGAAACAGTAGCAATCCGGACCGGTCTCGTCGAAAATACTAAGACCCAATTAAGGATATTTGTAAGCGGTTATGATAACCGGTCTCGGTCATTGGCCTGCCCAAACCGGTCCTATATTAAAAAAAAGCATTTTTTAAATTTTTTTTTCATAAATTTTTAAAAATATTTTAATGTTATTCTAATACACTTTAAAATATCTAATTAGGTCATTCAAATACACTTAAAGAATATATGTTTTTATTGTAGTTTTATAATTAGTTTTCAATCAAATACACTTAAAAATTACGTTTTATTATAGTTTTATAATTGGTTTTCAATCAAATACACTTGAAAATATGTTTTATTGTAAATTTACAATTTGATTTCCAGTCAAATACACTTAGAATGCTAGAAATACATATAAAAATACATATTTTTTGAAAAAATTCCGGCCGGGCCTATAATCGGTCCCGGGCCGGACCCTGGTTTTGGATGAAAACCATACCCGGCTGTCCCAAACCGGTCCTGATCGGTCCCGGGCTGGGCCGGTCCTAAGTCGGTCCCAGTCCTGGTCCTCCGCCGGTCCCGGGCCGGGTCGGATCCATTTGTAGGGACGAACCTAGAAATTTTTTCAAGCGGTGACACCATTTGACTATAAGAAAAAACTATAGGGAAAATTTTTCAAAGAGTATCAACATTTGACTATAAGAAACAAACATACGGATTTTTATTAAACGGTCGCTTCATTTGACTAAGAAAATGACACTAACACGATTCCAACTTGGGTCTGGGTTGGAATAAAAGTCTTGCAAACCAACTCTACCAAATAAAACCTGTTTCTCATTGTAGTTTCAAATACATACGGTGACACACAACAGATTAATACGGTTGCACCTTTCACGAACCTAAAAAATTTCAAATCATTTTTTAACCTAAAATTTTATATATGTAGGACTTAATGAAAAACCAACCAAACAATCCATAAGTATCTGATGATTGTGGAGGATTACAGAAAATGATACGACTCTTACATTTATCGCTATGATGCTTCAACATTTTCTAACAATAAGATGCTTGTTTTTCGTTGTTTCTTCGTATGGCAGGCTGCGCTACCTCAAGCAATTGCGTCTTTCGTTTTTGCCAAGGAATATGAACTCCATACAAGTGTTCTTAGTACTGCGTAAGTTTTTTCGCTTTCGGTTTATATATTATTTCATAATTTACATTAAACGATCAAAACATGCCAAAACGATATGATATATTGCAAGTAAAAGTTGATTTTCGTATCTTTTCATTTTCAGGGTCATCTTTGGCACCATTGTGTCCATTCCCGTGTTGATTGCATATTATGTTGTGTTAGACCTCTTGAGTACATAATATGGACTGTCTGTTGGTGACAGTTACGTGTTGATAGAATTTGATAAAGTATGAAGAATTTGTAACCAATCGATTCAGTTTATATCGAAATTTACAATTATAGTTTAGATCTTATAGTAAAACTCAGTTCGGATCGTTGCTGATTCATGGACTCGATGCATCACATTTGTAATCTACGTTGATAAAACATGGGATCGAACAAAATATTGTTCGTCAATTCTATTACGACAATTGTTATAATAAAATGGTGGGGTTAGAGGAATATGTAGTTTGTTCATAACCCTCTTCGAGCTCTGAAGATTTACAAGGTTTGTTTGGTTCATTCTGTTTCATACGTTAACGAACATATTTGAACATGTAGTTTTAAAGAATGTTAATGAGGAGAATGAGTGAATTTCTCATGTTACTTTTATCATTTTAAAATCTTTTTTTTTATGCCAAGACTGTTTTTTATTAACCTGGATATCTAACTCGCTATACGAGCCGACTAATCCCAGGACGGCCACTTGTTTTGCAGGTAGCCCGGAGTCACCGCATTTGAACCTCCATGGCCACAAGGGAATTTTTATTCCTCCTTGGATTTGAAACTCGGACCTCTTAGTACTTTTGATCTTTGAAGTCAAGCTCAAACCAATCAGGCACCACCCTTATGGTTATGCTAAGACTTTTAATATGTGGTATAAATTAACTTCACATTTTTTGTTTTATTTATTTCCTATCACATGGATATATAGTCTTGATGCATCTGCAACAGGGTTTCCAAAAAAATTAGAACATCTCGTCTTGACGGTCTTCACGTTTTGTTGGGAATTTCGATGTAAATTGTGTGAAGTCGGAGATTTCCGTCGATCACATACTATATTAGGTATAGAACTTCGTTATTTTATTGATCATTAAACACAAACATGGTTTAATGCATAACAAATACAAGTTCTAGTCGATAAAAATGTCGAATCTAGATGTCCGGTACGTAATAGATACAAACTTACGCGATCTAATTCATAATTATTAACGCGTGACAACACAGATGAAGGATGACGATCAGCCATGTAAGAGGTCTAGAACAGCATAATACGTAAGAAGCACCGGTATGGATACAATTGTGCCAAAGATAACCCTGAAAAATATAACAACAACGCTACCATAAAGTCAGGATATGTAAGCCCAATTAATTCTCTCTATGAAAGAGCCTTTATCGTTATATTAAGGGGCTGTTTACTTATCGGGTAAACACTTAATCTTATCAGCATGCCAATGATCGAGAATTTTACCGGGTAAGAGGCATAAGCATAGCAAGGACCGAGAGTCTTACGTAGTAAGTGAGGGAAAATACCCTTACACGTTAAGCGTCTTACCAGGTTTAATTAAAAAGCTTACCAACAATCAATTTTGATGACCGAGAATGTAATTACACGTAAAAGGTAAGTTAGGGTGATGTTTCTTGCAGGTAAGTGCTTACCCGTTAAGTGTTTGGTAAACGGCCCTAAGTGAAAAGATAATTAGAAATTGATGGAAAATAACTTACGCGGTGCTAAGCACATTTGCATGGAGTCCATATTCCTTTGCGAATACGAAAGATATAACGGATTGTGGTAAAGCAGCCTGTAAATCAATTGAGTCGAACATGCCATAAGCTTAGAGAAACTCATTGAAATATCATTAAATTACTTGAGAGAAATCTGATATTTCTTGTTAATTGTTCATATATCACATAGTCTTTATTGATACCTGATCGAATAGATCTGTGTTTGGCCCATGTCGATGAAAATGTTATATATTTCTTATGATGGAGTCTTTTTCCCCACGCCGGGTATAAGTACATTAAGAACGACTATGATTGTTAGAGCCTCACGTTAGCTAAACTTGAACCATTTATGTTGGAACCTCTGCTCTCTCCTCAAGTGCTTTTTTTGAGAGTAAATATGGGGTGCTCTTTTTGAGAGTAAATATGGGATTTCACATATTTTCACATCAAGAACGATGAGGTACTGTTGTCATAGTTTCGTATAAGGTTGAATGGATCAAGGGAGTTGCATAAATGAAATGTATGTGTGTACATATACATATATATAGGTGGGTGTGCATGTGCGTGTGCGTGTGCATGTGTTAGGGCAGGTTTGTTTCAATTGATAAGAGGGTCAAAATAAGAAAACACAAGAACAACTATTTCACATGTGATTACAGTTAAAAATCACATGTGATTACTGAATATGTTCAATACAAAGGTGCAAGGCAACTATAGTATTGCTCATAATCACATGTGATTTCAGTGTAAATTCATATTCGATACACGTGTTCTTGTGTTGTTTATTTGAACCACGTTCTCCTTTAAACCTGCCTATCATAAAACGATATTTGGAAACACTACAAGCCTCTGCACCTGAAGCTTTTTCTGAAGACACCTTTCATTGATATATGAATGATTAGGTATTGGTGTAAGCTACAAAGGCTTCTTGTTGTTCTTTTTACCATTTCTTCTGTAGGTTCATTCCTTTTTAAGTGGCATCTTCATGTGGCTATTTTCCATTTACTTTTAGGATTGAATTGAAGGTGGGAGGTTATTTGGGGATTATTTTGTGATTTTCTTGAAAGACTGAAAATGGCCAAGTTTTTTGAAAGAACAAGACAAACTGGTGTATATGCTTACTTGAATGATGGCAATATGAAGGACATCCCCTCTCAAACCCACAGCAAAAGAACCAACAGCCATCGCTGCCGGTGCCACCACAAACCTCAATACGATCCCAAATACAGTCGGCATAAGACCACAACCGATTATTTTCTCTTGCAGCGCCATGAATAGTCCTGCATGCTCGGAACTAATTAGTGCGCATTCATGACTTCTCGTTTCAACGTATTTCAATCAGAAGATATGGAAGAAAAAAGAAGTCAGACTATAAAAAATGCAACATAGTTCCTACCTGATGTTGGAGGAAATCAAGAACACAAAGAAACAGAGTTAAAAGGCCCTCCGTGCCAATTTTAAACAGAGAATCATAACCGATCCTATATTAATGCTGAGAATATCTTTCTATCAAATGGAAATGACCATCAACTTGTCAGTGGGAAACCATTAGCGGTCATCACTTGATCACTATCGGTTGATAGCACATCAACGGGTAGTTTCGCTATCTGAATCTCATCAGATAAACCCCCACGGGTAACCATCCTAGCTAGAACCATGCAAAGGGTATGTATTCTTTTGTGAATCCAATTACATAAAATAGACCGATAATTTAACTAAAAGCGCCAACATTTGAACTATACTTACCCATGCAAAACATGGCAACACCTGAACCAGCTTTAGACATGATGAGTATGGATCCTTCTATGATGGTTGGCATTTTTAGATTCCACCTGATTTGATGTACGTTCATTTGTAGTAAACATGAGAACGAATTCTATATGATTTTTCCCATTAAAGTAAATAAACATGTACTCACTACAATAAAATGAATTGGTTTTATATGACACTTAGCGTGTTATAATAAAATACTTTATAGAACTTAAGTTTAAATAACAATTAATACTTCTAAGTGTCTTATCTAGAATTGTTACAATAGGTTATATAGGACCTTTTTTTAGCACAATTCTAAAATAAAGTGTTGTATTAGTTATTTTATATAATACTTTTGAGAATCATCCTATAAACTCATTTTTTTATAGGACACTTGTGTTTCTAGAACACTTTTTTCAAATAGTGTCGTATAAAATAGCTAATACGACAATTTATTTTAGAAGTGTTCTAAAAACTTGTTGAAACGTCTAAACGTGTCATATAAAACCTATTGTAACACTTTTAGATATTATGATTTTTGGTTTTGTCATATGAACTTAAGTCTTATAAAATATTTCATTAGGACGGTTAAATCGTTTATCATCAAAGATAAACATACCTATATGATACGAGCGCCCATGAAAGTCCTAGTATACACCCATACGAGTTGGGGTTCTTCGCGAGCTTAATTCCAACAATCTTCAATAAAATGAAAACAGAAGTCGTCCCACTTGTGTCTCCATCACCATCATTCTCAACATCTGTTGCTGATTTGGTTGATGCAGTTGCTAAATCCAACTGTTTCTTCGCACGATAGAGCTCCAGCATGAACAGAAGACACATATTCCACAGCAAAGATTGCAAAATGGAAGACAAGATGACAAGATTCTCCCCGGAACTCGCGTACATTGCTCGCATAAGAGGAACCCCTACGATAAGAGAATTATTCAAGCTAGATAAAGAGAAGCTTGTAACAGACCATGGATAGTTTCCTTTAATGCTGCAATTAGCCCATAGAGATATTGTGAAGAGAATGAGGGTTTTAGAGATAACATCTGCAGCTACGAACAGATAGTTCATTTTGTAAGGGTTGATGCGACTTGTGAAATCGAAGGAGAAGAGAGGCATGATGAAGTAGTAATTGAGTTGGTTTATGGCATCACAATGGTCGGGATTGAACATGTGCCACCATTTCACGGATCCGTAGCCTAAGAGTAGTGCTACATAGAGTGGAAAAATAGCAGAGAGTACATTGTAAACGTCTTCCCACCCTATCATCTTTAAGCATAGTTTGGAGGTAAAAAGGATGGATGGAGAGTTATATTTATATGCATAAGCACCATGAAATTCAAGGCAAGCTGTAATTAATTGTTGTATCTAATTTTATATATTCATATATATATATATATATATATATAAAAATATATATATATATATATATATATAGAGAGAGAGAGAGAGAGAGAGAGAGTGAGAGAGAGAGAAGCGATCAATTGTAAACCACCCTCATTTGTGAAAACCTTACAAACCAATCTCATCCATCAATTTCTTGATTAATGGTCAAAATTAAATGTGTTTATATTAGGAAATAAAAAAGAAAATAAAAATAAAAGTTTAATTTTTAATATAAAAAAGGCAAAATTGTGAAAATTTTAATTTGTATGATTTTGTAAACGAGTTAACAAGATCATGGATATCCTAACATTAATGAAACAAAATTATTCTTTTAAAATCTCTATGTATCATTTTATCATTACAAAGATTTTAACCAAAAATATTATAATTATCTGACAAATTATATCTTTGATAAAAATTATCTTCATTTTATGACTAAATATTATAAATAAAATAGCATCCACATTAAAAATAAATCCAAGTAAGGAGCAATAAAACTAGGTATATCCTAATAAATTATGAAACATAAAAACATACTTTAATCAACAAAAAATAATGAAACTTTTTGAATACTAAAAGAAATATATTGTTTCATTAAATGAATGAATAAAATTGTTTCACTGTTTATGTTATTAACTCATGTGACTTCTTGTCACCTACAATGAAAGATGAATCATTTGACATGTAGTAGTGAACGATATATGAAATTATTTCATTAACGGTTATTGAAATATGATTGGACTCTTAATAATTTCTAATCAAACTAATTTTAAAACAAGGAATATTCTAATAAACGATGAAACATATAAAGAATGAAAACCACCCTCATTTGTGAAAACCTTACAAACTAATTTATTCATCCATTTTCTTGATCAATGGTTAAGATTAAATGAGTTTATATTAGAAAATAAATAAATAAATAATAATAATAATAATAATAATAATAATAATAAAAGTTTAATTTTTAATCTAAAAAAGGGCAAATCTGTAAAATCCCCAATATTGAAAGGTAATAAATACTGTTAATTTTGGAAATGTAATAATAGAAACGTTTCATATAGAAGGAGGTAAACCATTTCTTCTTAGTATAAATGTTTTACCATTAATATGTTTAATTAGTTTTTACCATCATATTTTATAAAAATATGAATTTTAAAAACAGTAGAATATGAAATTTGTGTTTCGTTTCATTGAAAAAATATATGTACTTTGAATAATAAAACTAATTTCATGTTCAATAATGACCAGCAAACAATTTCTCAATATTTCGGAACGTTTTATGCATGAAAAACGTTCATTAAATAAAAAATATTCAGTTTTAAAAATGTCTAATTAAATTTTTAAAAATATTTCATTCTTTATATGTTTCATCCTCGTAGAGTAAATATATATGTTTGTTAGTGATTTATATAATATAAATAATATAAAATA
>NC_037534.1:11938524-11963004 GCF_001531365.2 Cynara cardunculus var. scolymus | reverse complement strand
AATTATATATATATATATATATAATTATAAGATATGTATATATTAATATATAAAATAATAATAATAAAATATATTATATTATTTTATTGATTTTGATATTTTATGTTTTTAATCATGGTTAAAGTTTCAAAGCTTTTGACAACCCTATTAAAGGGTGCCATTAACACTCTCTATGTAAATCTTAAAGATCCATCAAATTTTCCTTGTCTAATCAAAGCTTATATCTAAGCTTACAAATTGATGGAAAACGAAGTGAAAAAAATGAAGGGTAAAATTGAAAGAAATTTTCATTTATTTTTAGAAGATAATAATCATCCCACTTACAATCTCAAAATAGTCTGCCGTTTCTCCTCATTTGAAACTTTATCGATCTACCCTTTCATGTTTCATTTATGAACTTTGATTGTCCATATATTTTTACCCAAGTTCATAGATGAAATAATGATTTTTGTTTAATGTTAAATTGTTGTTTCGTCTAAGAACATTGGTTATTCCAAAAAACTTACCGATCTTCATAGGTGAAACCAAAAAGTATATGTGAAATTTGAGTAATATTTCATAGGTGAAACACAATAAGAATCAGAAAGTGACAATATTTGGATATTTTTTGTATGTGAACTTTTAGTAAATGTTTTCGTATGTGAAATACACTAAGAAACCAAAAAGTGATAATTCTTTTGTAGGGTTTCATATGTGAATTTTGATTACTGCTTGTACGGAAATTCATTTTAAAATGGCAAGTGAATTAAATAATTAAAGAATTAGAGATAAATAAATGAGAAAAGCAAAAATACTCTTATTTGTATTATATAGATTGTTTGCAAAACAATTGGAGCTTTTTATGATCAGACAACAACGAGCTTTTTCAACAAGTTCATTCTTAATGTTGATCTGGTTGAAATGTCGTCTAACGACAGAAAATACACTTAGTCGAATTCAATCAGTTCCAAGCTTAGTAAGTTGGATAGATTTCTTGTTTCAAGGAAATTTGTTGAAATAATTTGGCCCAACTCAAAATGTACGATTCTCGATAGGAACAAGTCTGGCCACTGTCTGATTTTTCTAAAAGAGGCTATTGTCGATTATGGTCCGGTTCTGTTCAAAATTCTTAACTCATGGTGCTCATTGGACGATTTTAGATCCTCGGTAGGGAGCGCTTGGCAAGAGGGTAGTATTCTCTGTAACGAAAGATGGACGGAAGAAGTGTAGGAGGTGAAAAAAGAATTTCAATCATTCTTTAAAGATAGTTTGGGATCCCAATTTCAGCCCATGTTTGGATTCAACATGGAATGATTATAAAGATTATTTAACAAAGAGGTTGACTCCCTTGACCGACTTATCACCGAGGATGAAATAAAGAGAGTTGTTTGGGAGTGTGGAGAAGACAAATCCCCTGGCCCCGACGACATTTCTTTCGGCTTTCTTAAATTCTTTTGGTCCATCATTAGTAGCGACGTCGTAGTGACGGTGAAAGAGTTTTTTTAGTTCCCGTTGGATCCTAAATGGGTGCAACTCTGTTAGCACTAAATTTTAGTGATAAATTGTATTCGTCTTGAAAGTTAAATATTGTCTATAGTTGTAAAAGACCTCGTTTTTGACTTTGTATAGATAGTTTGACTTTGACTATTAGAGTTTTACTTTGACCCTATATAAAGGGTTAGTCTTTGTAATTTTAAATAGGAAGCTCATTTGTAATATCATTTACGTAATAAGAGATTTGACTAGATTTAGAGTTTTGACTTTTCCTCTCATCTCTCTCATTGTGTTCTTATTGAAGATCTACCAAATCTGCCATGATTATGAATGTTTTAATTGAAGATTGATTCTACTGGAACAACATTTGGTATCAGAGCTGGAGTGCAAGAAATCATTAGAAGGAATCATTAATTTTTGAAGAAATTTTGAAGAATAGATTCTGAAAGTTCTTTGTTTGTTCATCTTGTTCTTCACTCTTTCTTTGAATTTGATCCGAAAATTCTTGAAAAGTTTGTGTTTTTGTGTTAATTATGTGATCATTATGTGTGAAATTGAGTTGTGAATCTTTGGTATACTCAAATTTTTGTGTTTTGATCATTTGGTTTTCAAGTTCTGTTTAAAATTGTGTTTTTGAATTTTTTTCGTGTTCTTGTCAGAATTCATCAAAAAGTCAATTTTGATCCATTTTTTGTATGAATTTTTGAAGTTTTTGTGTTTGTGTCATAGTTTGATCGATTTTCATCTTTTAAATCGCTCAAAGATTTGTTTTTGACTTGATTGGATTCTTTAAATCGCTCAAGATCTTGGACTAAGGGTGTGATCGGATACAACCTTGATCGTTGGTTACTATGAACGGATTGGTTTAAATCGCTCATTGTTGTCTTGTCCGAACTTCTTTTGTTGTACTCTAAATCACTTACCACCTTATTTGACTTGACCGGCATTTCATCCTTTCTTGTCTGAGCTTCTCATAAATCGCTCATAGGCTTGTTCGTATAACTCGTTCATCGCTTGACTCATTATCCGATTTAGTACTTAGTTTATTTTGAAACAAGTTGTCCGGACTAAGACTGATTTGCTTACACAGTGACCGGTTTAGGACTTGGCAGTTTTTGCAACTAGTTAATCGGATTAGCATAAGTCGATTGATACAGTGAGCGGGCTTAGCTAAACCGCTTGGCATTGTGATCGGTTTAAGACTTAGCCAGATTCTTAATAAGATAGTCGGATTGCTAACTCGTCTGACTTGTCCGATTTAGTGCATCTTCGGCCAACCTCGCTCAATCTTGCTTGTCCGTATTCCATTTCCTCAGTCATCACTTGGTCGTTACAGCCTTTCTCGCACAATATATTAGCCGGACTTGGCTAAATCGGATAACTACACACCCGATTTTGATCTACATTGTTCATCTTATTGTCCGTATTTCATGAACTTCGGATACTGCCTTGTCCGGTTTTGGTGTTAATCGGATAACACCTTAGCCAAGCTTGTCACTTCCTCGTGCAACCCTCCACAAGGATTACGCTTAGCTCTTTCAATCCCTGTCCGGATTTGAGTATCCGATTTAGTCTCAAGACTTGCTCAAAGTTTCAAGTTCATCCGGATTTGGCTTCTTCTTGTAACAAGTGTTCGGATTTTGAGCTTTTGAATTGTTTTGTAATGTTTTGAATTGTTTTTGAACTGTTTTTCTCTGTGTTGAACTGTTTTTGAGAATTTTAAACTGATTTGGATCGCGTAAACTGTTTTAATCAGTTTTAACCGTCTTTGACTGTTTTTAACAGTTTTTAACTGTTTTCAACAGTTTTGACTGTTTTTACTGATTTTTGACAATTTTTTGTCGATTTTCTGATTTCTCAACAGTTTTTAAGTTTTTCTGTTATTGTTTTTAGCTTAATTGGTTTTGATTTCTTTTAACTGATTTCATAGCATTAGATCTTGAGATCAATCTGATTTTAAAATGGATGTATATTATGAGAGGGAATATAAAGAGCTTAAAGAGAAATACGATAAACTAAATTCTGAGCTTAACAAGAATATATCGTGGACAATTCGTCTTACTGATTGTAATGAGAGAGAGAGAGAAGAGAAGAGATTTTTGCAAGAAAAGTTGAATGATCTGATGAAGACTGTTTCTGATCCACAAGAGACAGTAAGATTGAAGAAACAACTTGAGGACTTAACAACTAAACTGCCTAAATCTGAATTGCAAATTGACTCGTTTGGGAGGAATAATAAAGAGACTGAGGACTTAACTGATAAAATTCATAAGACTGAATGTGATCTGTTTGAGTCAAGGAAATCACTGGAATTAGAAAAGGAAAAAGCTCTGAAAGTTGAGAAGAGTTTAAGTTTTGAAAGAATGGAATTTGAAAAAGAGAAGAAGAGAATGTGTGAAGTAGAGAAAAGATTCGGTGCTGAACACATATCTTTTGAAAATAAGATAAACTCTCTCGAGTTGAACGCTAAATTGCTTTTAAAGCAAATCTCGGATTTTGAGCAGCTAATCATCTTGGAACGAGCCAAGGCTGATAAAGAGAAGGTAGATATCAAAGAAGAATGTCTAAGCCAGAAACAAAATTTGTCTGACAGCATTGCTTTAAAGAAGAAGGCTTTAGATGAAGAGAAGAAGCAATTTGCGCTTGTAAAGCAAAATACTGCAAAGAAATATGCAGCTATTGCTAAAGAGCTTGCTGAAAAGAAAAAATGGCTCGACATCGCTTTTGAGAATGAGAGGAACAACTCAGATGAAGAGAGAAGAGAGTTTCATAATCAGAAAAAGAAATTTGAAATGCTTAAGAAGGAGTTAGAAGGTAAACTCTTGGATACTACAAAGAAATTATCTGATCTGCATACAGAACTTGAAACTGAATTGAAGATGAGAACTGAACTAAAAAATAAGTATGATTTAGTTACTGTTGAAAGAGACAAGCTTTTACAGAAAGTCAAAGACTTTTCTTGTGCTCAAAGCTCAACTGGTTCTCCTTCACAGTGTAAAACTAGCTTCTATGACTGTTCCAAATCGAACAGTTATTCAAGCAGCCCTAAATCAACTGTTTCTAAGAACTATTCTCGTTCTTCTAATCAGTATTATCAAGGGTATGTCATTGGAACACCTAATTACTCTTTAAAGGTTAAAAGCATTTGGGTTAATAAATCTGAATCTGTTTCAACTTGTACCCCTGTTGTTACTAATAATCTTCCTTGTTTTGTGAGATCCATTACTGATTTGATTCATCTTAGCAAGAGAAGAATCATGTGCTCCACATGCAAGACAACCAATTTTGTCAACAGGAAATAGTACTACAGATGGACTGATGATAACTGATTTCAGACGAATCAGAAAGGTAATAACAGGTATGATAACAATAATCTGTATGAATCCTATTTTAATCATCCTGTTAAAAATGCTAAAAAGAAAACATCTAACAAAAATAGATGCTTTGGCAGTTATAGTATTCCGCAACCTGATACTAACAAAGAAGGACCCAAGTTCGTTTGGGTACCAAAATATGTCTGAACTTATTATGCAGGTGCATCATTACTGCACTGATCAAAAATTCATCCAATGATGCACAAATTCAGGGGAAGTTGTATACTGTCTAAACAAGGCTTCTGAAGAACACAGTTCAGGACCCGTGCTTTACCGAGTATGGTTTCTAAACACCCAGTTTAGGACCCGTTCTAAACATGTTTTCGTTTTTTTTATTCTTTTGAGCTGAACTGAAATATTACTCAAATCTATTTTCTATGGGGAGTCTCTAGAAATTTTTGAATAAATGTTCTCGGAAAAGTGAAATATTTTTTTTGGAAATGAGTACATTTTCTGAACAGGTATTTCCTGAGATTTTAATTGTGTAATTTCTCATCGATCATAACTCCAATACCTGTTTCAACTATTCTTCAAAATGTTATTATCACGTTTCTTAAAATGAAAATCATTTTCGGTGATAATACGCTCGTTTGTATTCAAAGGGTGTTTTTCTGATTTTTTTTTTACCTTGATTGATATACATATTTGTTAATTTTTTGGATAATCAGAATCTGTAAACTTGTTCTTACAGATCTTTATTCATTTCTCTCACTTACTAAATAATCTGATTTTGTCGTATCACTCCTTCATTGATTGTGCTTAAAAGTCAAATTTCTTGATCAATTTTTATGTAATCATTGTGCTTTATAGCAATAATACTTTTGATCAATTGTTTGTGATAGCATAATGCTTTAGGAGGGACTGAGTGCTTAACAGAAATACCTCTATGGAATGTCAGAACCGTCAAACCTACCTAAGAGGACAACCATATTTGAGTGAGCTTTAATTCAAAATAAGTTTGTGTGCTGAGATTAAAATGAAAATGAGAGGGGTAGTTGTTGTTAGACAAAAGAATTGATGAGAGTTGTGTCAGAATTATAAGAACATAATAATCCTGTTCCAAACTTCTAAATTTCGGGCATACCACATAATCTATTAGTTCTCAATTTTTTCGAGGCTAATATTGAAAAAGGCAAAGCCCAGGCCAATTTTTATCACAACCCCACCAGCTACTCATTTATCTCTTAACAGATAAGTGTTTCAATAACACTTGGGGCACACAGCTCACAATCTATCAAATTCTCATTTGGAGAAAGTTGATATTGAAACAAAAGGATATATATGTCCCCCCTTCAAGTCTTTTTGATCACTAATTGAGTCTGATAAATTTGTGTAGTCTACACTGTTTATCTTTTTTAGTCTAAACAGAAGCATATGTTGCTTTATCTTTCTACACTACATAAATTTTGCAAATTATATGTTATTTTTCCGAAACATTCATAGATATGCTATTATTAAGCTATCGATGATTGAATGGAAGACGTGGTGAGATGAACCTCATAAAGTCTCATATATACAGTACATCCTTTGTACTGAGTATATCTGTTATACTCACAGGCCAATCTTTTATAAGATTGAAAACAATTTCATACGTTGAAAAAGGTTGTTACCTTCCCATTCCCTTTAATCTGAAAAGATTAAACAAGTGGATTTGAAAAGATCAACTCACATTTTTTATGAATTGACGGCTTTAACTGAAGATTTCATTCATTCTGAAGTATGATGTAATGATTCTCATTTCATCATAAGGGGGAGTATGTAATAATGAATGAAATGTTCAATTTCGAACAATATAAGTGGAATTTATTATAAATCAAGAGGGAGTAACAAGAAAGATCGGCAAAAGACTCAAAGGAATGCGACTGAAGATTATTACTAAAGATTATTCATGTGCTACAATGTCTGAGAGTTTTGAATGTGAAGATCATTGTTTCAAAAGTTTACTGACAAAGATTTCTCATCAAAGAGAAAGTTTGTGAGATTTTGTCTGAAAATTTTGTTTACAGGGAGAATGTTAGAGAATGTTTATCTGAAGAAGATTCTTTGAAGATCAATTTCTGAAGATTATTGCTGAAGACTGTTATTGTTATTGTTCTTCATTGTAAAATGAGAAGATCGTTTTTGTTCTACATTCGAGGGGGAGAATGTTAGAAAATCTTTCTCAACAAACGATCGTCTGAAGTGTTTGTGTAGAAGTCATAAAGAGCTTAATGAGATAAAGTTCAAACGAGAATCAACGCGCACAAATTCTTTCAAGCATGAATACAAAGGGGGTGAATGTTAGGACTAAATTTCAGTGATAAATTGTATTCGTCTTGAAAGTTAAATATTGTCTATAATTGTAAAAGACATCGTGTTTGACTTTGTATAGATAGTTTGACTTTGAATATTAGAGTTTTACTTTGACCCTATATAAAGGGTTAGTCTTTGTAATTTTAGATAGGAAGCTCATTTGTAATATCATTTACGTAATAAGAGATTTGACCAGATTTAGAGTTTTGACTTTTCCTCTCATCTCTCTCATTGTGTTCTTATTGAAGATCTACCAAATCTGCCATGTTTATGAATGTTTTAATTGAAGATTGATTCTACTGGAACAACAAACTCTTCTTTCATACGTCTTATCTCTAAGTCTGCAAATCCTCAGACCTGCAAAGACTTAAAACCTATTTGTCTTATTGGTTGCATTTACAAAATTGTCACCAAATCCTTGCAAATAGAGTAAGTCAGGTCATCAATTTTGATGTTAGTGAATCCCAATTTGCCTTCATAAAAAGTAAATATATCATGGACGGTGCTCTGATCACTAACAATAAAATCTATTGGGCTAGAAAGAATAAAATAAAGGTTCTCTTTTTCAAATACAATTTTCAGAAAACGTTTGATACGGTGGACTGGTGCTATTTGGACAAGATTATGGAGGGCATGAATTTCTCGAGGAAATGGAGGAGATGGGTTAAAGCTTGCCTCTGCTCGGCTTCGGCCTCAATTTTGGTTAATGGATCTGGAATCTCAAAATTCCGACTCTGAAGAGGCCTTTGCCAATGGGACCCTCTATCCCCTTTCCTTTTTACCATCGCCATGGAAGGTTTTCAAATGCTCATGACGGAGGCTAAGAACAAAAATTTAATAAAAGGTTTGGAAACTAGCAATGATAATCTTTCTATAACCCATTTATTTTATGCAGATGACGTGATGTTCATTAATAATTGGTATATGAAAACGGGAGGAATATCTAATGGATTTTGAGATGTTTTTATCTCACGTCTGGGTTGCATTTAAACCTAATGAAAAGAGAATTGTTCAGAGTGGGATTAGGGGAGAACATAATTCAAAGGGTCGGCACGGAGCTTAAATGTAAAGTTAGGACAATTTCTAAACAAGTATCTTGGGGTTCCGTTGGACGCAAACACATCTAGGGCCTAAGCACCTATTACCAAGAAATTCCACAAAAAGTTGTCCAGAAAGAAGGCCAAAGCCTTACCGATTGGAGGTAGGCATGTCTTGGTTCAAGAAGTTCTCGGTGGTATACCAACCTATTTTTTTTCTTTATTCAAAGCACCTAAGACGGTTATTGATCATTTGGAGAGTCTACGGAGAGACTTTTCCTAGGTTTAGATGAAGACAACAGGAAAATTTATTGGATCAACTAGAGAACGGTGATAAGAGATCAAGAGAATGGAGGTCTTGACATTGGAAGTATTCTTGCTTCAAACCTTTCTTTCCTTACAAAGTGGGCTTGGAAATTCAAGTGCAACATAAACTATACTTGGGTGAAAGTTATAAAAGCAATTTAAAGAGAAGATGGTGGATTATCTTCAGATTAGAGGAGTCTTAATAGCTCCAGCCCGTGGAGGAGTGTTATAGTTGTTATCCACTCGTTGAGATATTTAAACATTAACTTTGATGAGTTGAATATGAAGCAGGTGAGGAACGGATTAAAGACGAAATTTTGGACCGAAAGATGGTTCCTCTCATTTTACGACACGTTTTCCAAGACTTTTTGCTCTTGAAAACGAGTAGCATGTGAGGGTGGTGGACAGGCTTAAGTCAAGTAACAGCTAGGACTGGCACAGACCCATTCGAGATGGAAGTGAAGTCGAGGAACACAAGCAACTGACCTGATCAATCAAGGACTGCTTGTTGCCCGATAAACCTAACAGTTGGATTTGGGCTTCCTAATGGTACGTTTTCTGTTGGTTATTTAAGACGTACCATCGAGAAATCTTACTTGGCCGTGGGAGAAAAGGAGACAGTATGGAATCAATTGACCCTTCGTAGAGTAAATATTTTTATATGGAGGGTTACGCTCGATAGAATTCCTTCATGTGACAATCTCTCCAAGATGAATATGGACCTTGATTCTATCCTTTCTCTGGTTTGGGGATCCTGAAACCGAAACTACCAGCCATTTTCAGTTTGAGTGCACTGTAGAGTTGGAGGTTTGGAGATTCATTGAAAGATGGTGGTCGATATCCTTTCCTGTAGACAGGTCCATGGAATTGATGACCAATGGAATCATCTTGGCAAGTAAGGACAGTCATGTTAAGAGACTTGGAAGTAGTTTTCTTCATTAGTTTTTATACTTTATAGTGTTACCGTAATAGATGTGTCTTTGATAGTTGTTGGACCGAAAACTAAGGAACCGCCCACATGATATTGTCCGCTTTGGGCTGCCCCTCTCGACAACAACCCCTCACGGCTTTAAAATGCGTCACTGGTAGGAGTAAGATCCCCCCTTCCTTATAAGGAAGACGAATCCCCCTAGCCTCACCGATGTGGGATGCTCCTGCATTGCTACAGGAGTGTTGGGTTTAAGAATCACGGATTTGACCGGCTCGAGGGAACGATGAGGCGGAAGTCCCAACATTCCCCCCCCCACATTGGTGCGGCCCTTGCTCTGATACCAATTATGGGACCGAAAACTAGGGAACCGCCCATATGATATTGTCCGCTTTGGGCTGCCCCTCTCGGCAACAACCCCTCACGGCTTTAAAACGCGTCACTGGTAGGAGTAAGATCCCCCCTTCCTTATAAGGAAGACGAATCCCCCTAGCCTCACCGATGTGGGATGCTCCTGCATTGCTACAGGAGCGTTGAGTTTAAGAATCGCGGATTTGACCGGCTCGAGGAAACGATGAGGCGGAAGTCCCAACAATTTCCTCGAGCGAAAGTCCCAGCAATAGTTCTCCTCCCCGTAAAGATTCTCTTATTGATCAGATTATGGATAATTCGTTTACTTGGATTCTAGCTAGATGTAAAGGGAGTGTCAAAAACCCGATAGTGTGAAGATACCATCCGTCTGATTGTATCAAAAATCTAAAATGTTTTTGTTGCCCGTTTGCTAGCTTCTTGCTAGCCCATAATAAAATTTTTGGTTATATTTCAAAAAGATATATATGTGTATATACATATATAGGGGGTCATTCAAAGAATAACTCAGTGATTTGTAGTAACCATGAGATCCAATTTCAACCATAAATCAAAAGTTAAATTAGGAAATTAATAAGTTTGATAATTTTGACCTCAAAATTTAATTAAAGGGCATTTTAGAAATTTTATCTCTCCTCCCTTCTCTCTCCTGTCCCCTCCGATGTGAACATTCCACTATGATGATACCCGTTATATACACGTTGTAATACATTAATTAGGATCATTCTCTATATATCCCTTTATACCTACTGTATACGCATTGTGATACTCTAAGAAAGGCGATACCAATGTATACACGTTATAATACCCACTATACACACACTATGACATTGTGGTACCCACTATACATATATATATATATATATATATATATGTGTGTGTGTGTGTGTGTGTGTGTGTGTGCGCACGCACGTGTGTGTGTATGTGTGTAAGAGAGAGAGAGAGAGAGAGAGAGAGGTGCAAAGGTGTTGATAAGTATTAGGGTTGCCTAAATCAAGGAGATATGGGAGAAAAAAATGGAAGATTGATACAAATATTGAAATTGAATTGATGAAACGAAATTGAATGTACCAAATTTTAATTTGCTCATGTGTCATCAAAAATAAAATTACTAATTTACCCTTTATTATTATTTTAAATATATCTTTAATTATCTCAAATGAATAGCTCACATTGGATATCACGATTATCACAAATTAAGGAGTTCTCATTTGATTAAGCTCCTACATATATAGGGCTTAATCTATAAAAACCTTATATATTGTGATAATTATGAGAACTATTTTTGTAAGGTATTGTTTGACAAGATTTTTTCCATCTAAGGCTAGAATTTAATATATTGATTAACATGTATTTATTTCATAAGGTGTTTGTTTCATATGTATTCGGTTCATAATGTGAAACTTTTGAGTTGTATTTTTTGTTTTATAAACACATAAAAAAATGTTCATATTGTGAAACAAATATACATTAATTAATACACTAAATTCAAGCCATAGATGGAAAAAGATCATGTAAAATAACTCATGATCCACCAGTTTTCAAAGTTATCACAATTTTATAGATTTTCAAATGATGGTCCCCTAATATATATGAAACTAAGTGGAGATCTGAACCGACTGATGTTGAAGAATCAGCAGATGAGTTGTGGAAGGGCCGACTCCTATTTCGGCCCTTATACATGCTGCTACACACACACACACACACACACACACACACACATATATATATATATATAGAGAGAGAGAGAGAGTTAGGTTCACGTGAGAAGTCTATTGGTTAGACCCGTGAGACCATAAAATAACACTGAAGCTTCACAGTGTTTTTGCTGTGAAGGTTCAGTGTTATTTAAGTGGTCTCACGGGTCTCATGAAAACAATCTGGTATTACATGATCCTAAGTCTCTCTCTCTCTCTCTATATATATATATATAGAGAGAGAATTTTAAGTTGTATTATTTTTTAAAAAATTAATTCATTTACAATTAAATAAAATAAAATTTAGTTACAATCAGGCTATTTTATGGTTTAATTTGTTAAAAACTTATTTAGGAATAGGGTGCATTTAACTTCCGCTCAAGTTTATGGACTTTCCTCCTGTCATGTTGATCAAATATTTTATATGTTTGGTTGGATATAAGTTATCTTATAAACCAACTTATTGAGACAATAGTTAGAATAGTATTTTAAGAGTTTTTTGTCACTTTTTTCCCATTTGATCCATTTTCTTTAGGAGAACGAAGCAACCCCGGTTGTGAGTGAACTCCCTTTTAGTGCGAGGAACTAAAGGTAACAAGCCAAACCAGACGATCTTCAAAGACATCCTACAAATCCACTTAGAAGAAACTAAAATAAGTCTCAACAAAGGAATGAAGTCAGGATGGAGCGACTCTTTAGGAATACATTACATTAAGGGTAATGTTTCGCAGCAATACCTCACAAGATTTGTTGATCCTCTCTCTCAGTGATTTGATGATAATCCCTTCTATCCTATGTGAAGTATTTTTGTTTCTATCTTTTCAGTTCCAGCGATCTGCACTGAGTCTGTTCAGTGATCGCTGAAGAACTTGTATTGTAAATCCTATCAGCAACAGCGATACTTCAAGAAGACAACACTCACACCAAAGAACCTTCAGCAAATGTCGAAGACTGAAACTGAAGATTAGAGACTGGCGAGTACGTGATCTGAAGCGGTATTCAGTGATTATGAGCCTGTCTACATATGTGTGAAGATTGCCCAAGCCTCAACGAATGCTGAAGAGACCTTCAGGTTATTCCAGCATTTAGCGATAATGAAGCTTGCTAAGCACGATTGCTGTTTTCTTGTCCTTATACACACAAAGGACAAACCCATACCCTTTCTAAACATTAGTACGGTAAGGAGCCGATTAGTTGACTCTATTACCCACCAACTTTATGAAAGGATGTCTGCTCATGAATAGCCTTTTATACTATTCATTGTAGCAAAGGACAAGTCTTCCCCTTAAGGCCTGACACACGTTCTAACCCTACCACATTGCATTAAATGTGCAATTAATGCAACGGGTATAAATAGATGTGTTATATCTCCATGCAAAGATACTCTTAACTTAAACCTTACTCTTTGCTTTCTTGCGCTTAAATAAAAGAACACACATCTAAGAACAAATACGCTCATCTTCAAGAGCAAGTTGAATCCATTTCATTGTATTCTAAACAAGTTCTCTCCCAGATAGAACTTACTTTCTTGTATTTCTTTAATAGCAAATCTTTTCTAATTTGCTAAGATTAAGTGTGTAAACTTAAGATTGTTTAGATAGGTTTTTCTTACCTTATCTTTCCGCAAACAGTCTTGTAAAATTTGTATTGATCTTCTCTTATCAATATATATTTTAAATTTAAAAATACTGTGTTTGTATTCATCACCACCCTTTTGCAAACTGTTATACACATCTTGTAAACCCTAACGGGACCAACAAAAGGTATCAGAGCAGTATTCTATCTTCTCTAGTTGGTTGGTTGTTTTTATGCATTACTTTATCTTCTTCTATAGATAATATTACTGCTTTTAAATGGCTTTGCAAAACACAAACACACACGTTCAAGACAATGGCTCTCTTGCCAAACCTCCCCGATTCATCCGAGACAACTTTAGTCTATGGAAGAATCGGATGTCCCTCTTTCTGGAAGGTGTGGATCCTGAAATTCCACACTATATAAAAAATGGACCATATGTACCATTTGTTATATCTTCGACTGTTCCTAAAATAGCTACGACTGCCGCGATTCCTGAACGACAAATTCCAAAGCTCCTTCATCAGTGGAGTGATGAAGACAAGAAGAAAATAGCTATAGACATTCACGCTAGGTCTATAATAGCTATGTCTCTTCCTGACGAGATTTATCACTCTGTGATGAAACTCAGGACTTCTAAATCCATGTGGGACACTCTTTGTGTTTAATATGAAGGAACCTCTCAGGTTTAAGAATATAGGAAGATTAATTTAGTAAGGCAGTATGAAAACTTTCTCTGTGGAAAGACTGAGACGTTGTCTGAAGTACATCAACGCTCAGATCCCGGCCAAGTTAACGACTGGTCTAGGATTCTCCTATGATCAGGAAGAACATGTCACTGACCGGTCCATGCTTAAGTTTGGTACATTTGTCTCTTCCATTCTTGACACTTCTTCTTCTCAGTTTTCTTTCACTGAGAGTCATCTTGATGGAACTCCTTCCAGTTCAGGTTGCAAAGACAAAGGTAAATTTATTGTCACAAACATCTTCCTAAGAAGTCTAACAAGTCCAATAGATCAAGGTCTATTCCTTCAGCTTGTAAACCTTCTACTTCAGGGACTAAGAAATCTGAATCCTCTCAAAAATCCAAGTCTCAGCTCAAGGTGAATGCTTCACCTAAGGACTCCAAAGCCTCAAATGTTCCTCCAAGAACCAATAAGAAAGGAATTCTTGGAGCTGGTCCTTCTTCTAATCTGGTGCTTCCTGGCCCTAAAGCTACCTTCAGCTTTAGGAAGTGTAAACACTGTGGTGAAAATACACATATTGCCAACAAGTGTCCTTCTGCCGCCAAGGCTGGTCCACCAGCTAAGGGCAAGAAAGTAGCCGAGGCTGAGAAATCAACCAAGGCGAAATTCTCCACTAAGGCTGCAAAAGCAACCAAAGTGAAGCAAACCACTGGAGCCTCTTCTTCAGGCTCAATGAAGACAACAATTGCTGTTAAGTCTTCATCAGACGTTGTAATTCTAACCACTGAAGTCTCTTCATCAGGCTCAGTGAACACTTCCACTGACTCTATTTTATTAGTGTCAGAGGTTCTTCCTCTCTCCACTCAAACCTCTTCAGGTTTAGTGATGCCATCTCCTGACGCTGGTTCCTCAGTACTAGTGGATGATGCCTCTAACAGTGCTGGACCCCAATAGCTAGGTACCAATAGCATTTTTAAACTGTTCCCTTGTGCAGGACATCAAAGGAATATGGTATCTCGATAGTGGATGCTCAAGGCATATGACTGGAGACAAGTCCCTACTAATCCATTACAAGGAAGAAAGATGACCTTCTGTGACCTTTGGAGGAAACGAAAAAGGATATTCCAGAGATTTTGGTATATTAACCAATGGTGCAACCACGTTCCAGTGAATTGCACGTGTTGAAGGACTAAAGCACAACCTCCTGAGCATCAGTCAACTGTGTGACAAAGACTACACAGTAAAATTCTCAAAGAATTCATGTTGCGTCTTTGACAAAGATGATAAGGTTGCCTTGACCGGTTCTCTCCTAGAGAATGTATATATCATAAATATGAATTCTACTACCACTGAGAACAGCTGTTTCTTCTCTAAAGCCTCGTCAGACATCAACTGGATATGGCACAAACGACTCTCTCATTTTAACTTCAAGACACTCAGTGAGCTGTCTAGAAATGATCTTGTCACTGGTCTTTCTCAACACTCCTTTGTAAAGAAATATATTTGCTCAGCATGTGAAAAAGGAAAACACATAAGAGCTAGCTTTAAGTCAAAGCAAATCTTTTCAGTGACTGGGCCTCTTCAGCTACTGCACATGTCATAGTTGATGAGTACTCCTAGTACACTTGAGTCTTCATTCTTAGATCCAAAGGTGAAACACCTGAAGATATCATTTCGTTCATCAAGAAAGTAGAAGTACTTAACAACATCAATGTACGATCTATTAGAAGTGACCATGTTACTGAATTCAAAAAACAGTACTATGGATAACTTATTTGAGAACAAGGGAATTTCTCACAACTTTTCTTCAGTGAGAACTCCTCAGCAAAATGGGGTCGCTGAAAGGAGAAATCGAACAATCATAGAGGCTGCTCGATCAATGCTCAACGAATCCCATCTCCCTACTCAATTCTGGGTTGAAGCTGTCAACACCGCTTGTTTCACTCAWAATCGGTCGCTGATCGTAAAGAGGTTCAAGAAGATAGCTTATGAACTTTTTCATGGAAGAAAGCCATCAATAAGCTTTCTACACATTTTTTTGTACTTGTTACATTCTTAACAATCGTGACCAACTTGGAAAGTTTGATCCCAAAGCTGATGAAGGAATCTTTCTTGGATATTCTTTAGTATCCAAAGCCTTCAAAGTATTCAACAAACGAACACAGTCGATAGAAGAAACTATCCATGTCACCTTTGAAGAATCTCAATCAGCAAATTCAAAACCCATTTTAAATGATGATGATGAATTAGAAACCTAGATGTTCTTTCACTATGGACAACCTGAAGCTTCCTACAATGCTCCTCTCAACACTGAAACCCCTGAAGCTGAAGACGATCCACTTATCATTCCAGTTACAGCTAGTCATTCCAACGCATCTTCTATAGAGATCGCTATCGTGCCCATTAGCTGTATTCCTCCTTCTACTTCAAACACTTATCAATCAGTGAATGAAAAGCCTTCAGCATCTGAACCTATTTCAGTCGCTGAATCTGAGGCTCCTTTAGCAATAGTTCCTATTGCTGAAGACAATGGAGTTGAAGCCTCATCTTCTGTTCCTGAACTCACTTACTTAGATGATAATCCTCTATCGGCTCAGTGATGGACTAAAGACCATCCAATTCATCAAATTCTTGGTGATCCAGATGCACGTATCAAGACTCGTCGTGGTCTAAGTAATATCTATCTCTTTGTCAACTTTCTTTCTTTAGTTAAACCCAAGGAAATGAATGATGATATCTCAGAACCTAGTTGGGTCCTTGCCATGCAAGAGGAGCTCAATGAGTTTGATAGGAACCAAGTCTGGTACCTTGTCCAATGTCCTTCTAACAAAACAGTGATAGGCACCAAATGGGTCTATCGCAACAAGTTGGATGAGGAAGGTGTGGTAACCCGTAACAAGGCTCGACTTGTTGCTCAGGGTTATAGACAAGAAGAAGGGATTGACTATGACGAAACCTTCGCACCAGTGGCTAGACTCGAAGCTATTCGACTCTTTCTAGCCTTTGATGCCCATAGAGACTTTAAAGTCTACCAAATGAATGTAAAGAGCGCTTTTGTAAATGGAAAACTTCAAAATGAAGTTTATGTTGAACAACCTCCAGGGTTTCTTGACCCTAAGTATCCAAACCATGTTTTTCATTTAGATAAGGCTCTTTATGGGTTAAAATAGGCTCCTCGTGCCTAGTATGATACCCTTTCCTCATTTCTCATCTCTGATAAATTTGTTCGTGGAAAGATTGACTAGACCTTATTTATTAGGAAAGTTAAGGGTCACATCATTCTAGTCCAAATTTATGTCGATGATATTATATTTGGTTCCACTGATCCCTCTTTGTGTTTTTGGTTCGCTGATCGCATGAAGAAAGAATATCAGATGAGCATGATGGGAGAACTAACCTTCTTTTTAGGTCTCCAGATCAAAAAATCAGATAAAGGTATATTTATCAATCAGAGTAAGTATGTTCGTGACATGTTGAAGAAGTTTGATTTATCAAACAGTTCATCTATGAAGACTCCAATGGCTCATCCACTCTCTCTTAACAAGGATCCAAATGGAAAGCCTATAAACATAACGGTTTATAGAGGAATGATCGGCTCCTTGTTGTATCTAACAGCTAGTCGACCAGATATCATGTACTCTACCTGCTTATGTGCACGATATCAATCTGAACCTAAGGAATCCCATCTGATTGCTGTAAAACGCATATTCATATATCTTAAGCGAACTCCTAACATGGGTCTCTGGTACCCTAAAGGTTCAAGCTTTTGACCTAATAGGTTATTTGGATAGTGATTTTACAGGTTGCAAAATTGATAGGAAAAGCACCACTGGAGGCTGTCAGCTTCTAGGTGGAAAGTTGGTGAGCTAGAAAAGCAAGAAGCAAAACTCAGTGTCCACATCAACCGCTGAAGTTGAATACGTAGCCGCTGGTAGTTGCTATGCCCAAATTCTTTGGATGAAAAACTAGTTGATGGACTATGATCTTCAGTTTTTAAAAGTTCCTATCTATTGTAATAGCACTAGTGCTATTGCAATTGCAAATAACCCTGTACTTCACTCCAAGACCAAACATATAGAGATTCGATATCATTTTATCAAAGATCATGTTATGAATGGTGACATTGAACTTCACTTCGTTCCAACTGATTACCAGCTCGCTGACCTTTTCACCAAGCCTCTTGATGAGACAAGATTTAACATCTTGATCAGCGAACTGAGGATGCTATATGCTGAAGAATAATCTTCAGCTATTAACATCGTTCAGTAAGTGAAATGATTCAGTGCTCTATCTCTGATATTGAACTCTTGAGTAAATATATATATTCTCTCTAAGGTATGATTACTTATTTCCTTTCTTTAAAACTTAAAACTATCACTGAAGCTTTCCTTCTTCAGTGATAAAAATGTTTTAAAAATTTGTTTTTGTGATTCTTTGATCACTAAACATTTATATAAGTATATCTCTCTTATACTTATCTTTTCTTAAAAATCAAAATGATCACTGAATCTTTCCTGTTCAGTGATTCAAATGTTTTTAAAAGTGATTCTCCTATCACTGACACTGAAGTCTTAAAACTATCACTGAAGTTTTCTCTCCTCAGTGATAAAAATGTTTTAAAAGGTCTTTTCAGTGTTCTTTTAAACACAAAATGACTCTTCGTTTTCTTAAAAACCTTTTCCTTTTTAAAAGAAATAGTTAATGAACCGTATTTATGACGACATTCCCTATTTACCATGCGCAACGCTTTGAGACGCGCAAAAAGGTACTGTCATACGCTACCTCATTAAATGCAATCTAATCATGGATGAGAACGTGCCATTTTTTCATCATGGCCTCTTTCCTCAACCGTCGCCTTTTTCTCTCTCATATCTTCTCTCTCTACTCCTACCTATGAATATGAGACTTCTCTTTCATTTTTCTCTCTACGCTTTCACAAATCTAAGATGAACCTCTGTCGATTTACAAAGCAAGAACATCTCTCAAATTTCCTTCTACGACCTTTCTCTCTTAACTCAACTAAAGGTTAATATTTCTTTTCTTGTTCTTCTACTCTTATAAGAAATGTGTTTAATCTTTTTAAGAACTTCATTCTCTTAAAACATTAAACATTAATGATTATAAACTCAACCTTCTCCTTGGTTGTAATCACATTTCTTCAAAACACACTCCACTTGAAAAACCCTAATATTTCTTCAAGGATTTTTCAAAAGAAGTTTTTCTTGATTCAAAATCTTATCTATACACATATCTTGGTTATCTAACAACTGTTTTACTTATTATTATTTTTTTCTCTCATTAAAAACAGATGGCTGCCAAGAATATAGGATTCACCATTGATGAAGTGTCCTTCAAGGCCAACAATCATGTTGCCTTGTTGTACATCCCTTCGAACAAGGATATCTATCAGGAAGCGGCCGACTTCCTTAAACAGTCGTCGCTTGCCTTTGCCCTTAACCATGAGCCTGTCATGGTTAAGGAGGTTCTACAATAGTTTTGGTTCACTGCTGAGGTGGTCGACGTTGAAGACAAGAATGGCCGCCAAGTTGAGCAAATCAACTTCACGTTCAACTGCATGACTGTGAAGTTTGGTGTGAACACCGTGAGAACCGCTCTATCCCTCCCCAAGGGCCTCTTTGACAACGGGCCCACAACTGCCGAGATCATACAATGTCTCGATGCCATTGGCTATCAATGGCCAATGAAGAAGGACTCAAATGCTCCCATGAAGTCCTTATCCAAGAATGAGAAAAATAGGATGTCAGCGATCTGGCAATACCTGTTTTCTCACTTTATCATGTCCATGGGTGGAAAAACTGGAGGACAAGACTAGGCCTCTAGGATAACCCTGACGATTGGCATTTCTGCGATTCAGCGTCGCAATATAAATTATGTTGCGGTCATTTTTGATGACCTGGTGCAAAAGCTAAACAAGCGCTAGCGAGAAAAGGTGGTACCCTACACCAGGTTCCTTTCCATGGTCTTTGCTAAGATATTTGGAGAAAAATACTCCAAGGAAGAAAACCTCCAGGTGTATAAAGCTTGGATCCAGGATTATGGATCACAAGCTGAGGGATGAAGATGTTGCACTCTCTTCCATAATGCCCTTCACTCCCTCCTCTCCTCAGGTGGTCAAGACAANCCCCCCCACGTCTAGCCCAGCCACCAAAACCTCCTCCAAACATCCTTCACAACAAACTCTTGGTTCTCCTCAGAGAGCCAAGAAGGCCAAAAAGGTGATAGCCACATCTTTGGCTGAGACCTCTCGACAGGTTTCAGCTATTGAAACTAGCCTTAACCCCGAGGCACTTTTAGCTAACCCTCCTAACTCTTCAGTGATCTCTTCAATAACTGTTGTATCAGTGGCAACTACCCCAACCGCCTAAGTGACCCAAATCACTAAAGGTATGAATATCAGGGCCGCCACCGCTGAACACCCACGCCTCTTCTCAACCGTTTTCTTTTCTCCTCCTTCTGTGGTCTTTACACGTGTTGACGACTCATCAGCGAATATCCTTCCTGATGCTGAAACACACACCACTGGACCTAAGGTTGCTCCTTAGCAAACAGATGTTCATCCTCTCGAGGACATCTTTGAGTAAGCCAGCGACAATCCTTTGGATGTCATTAATGGCCCCTCAGGTATTCCATCCTCCTATCCTTTCATTCCTTCTAATCCTAAGCTTGTATATGCTCACTCTCCTTCTCTCACAGGTTCTTTAGAGGATGACACCATTGACGAAGAAGATGACGAGGATTATGACATGGCGTCAGATGTCAAGCTTCTTCTCCCAACTGTCGATACAGTCTTCTTCAAGATGACCAAAGTTCATCGAGAGATGCCTCGCGAGGCCGATCTTGATGCGGACCTCTCAACTGTCAAAGATGATGTTCAAGAAGTAAGGAGTCAGCTCTTCACTTTACAAGAGGTTGTTCGAGCCAACGTTGAAGCCATCGCTATTCTATCCAGCAAGGCTGATGACGCTTAAGCTCAGTCTCTTCAGCAGGCGGAACTTCTTCAGTAGATCCTGGATGATGTCCGTCAACCAGCTCCAGTGATCCCGCCGTCCTTTTCAATTGATGACCACGCTCAGCTCTATGAGACGCGTGAAGCAACGACAACTCTAGCCAGCGCCCTGTCACGGCTAGAGGAAATGATGGTTCTCCAGCATCAGCCTGTGGACAAACTCTCTTGCTTATACTCTCAAGTCTTAGCCAGAGAGGGGGAGATGAGGTCTAACACTGCTCCAGCAATCCTTGAAGCTGAAGCTGAAGCTGAGGTTGCCCAAGCAATCCCAACCTCTGGTGAAGCTGCTATAGCTGAGGAAGTTGATGCCATCCCTAGGGATGATGATCTTCCTATCACCTCTGCACCTGTTGCTAGTGATGATGAAGAAGACGAAGATGATGATGATGAACCTGATCTTCCAGACCCCGACAGTGACTTAGATGGTGATGATGACAATGATGATGAAGATGACTTCACCATCCAGTATCAAAAACCAACAACCGCCACTAAGGGAGTCACCCTCAGGGATTCTGCATCCCTGGGGGAGCAAAGGGAAGAAGAGTCCGCTCCATCAACGAACCAGGACCCTAAGTCGAAAGGCAAAGGCGTCGTTGAAGAAGGAAACCTGAAGGTATTTTTTAACATTACTCAACCCTTATTTGAAGACTCTACCTCTCAGGTAGTAGTCACTTCAGCTTCAGATTTCATCGACTACCTGCGGTCGACTGGAGTGGGTCCCTGATAACCCTATCTCTTGTGCTCCCACTGACCATCAGATGGCTCAGCTAAAGGAGTCACTCGACCAGACTAGAGTAAAAATTCCTCTTCGTATCTCTAGTGGTTGTGAGTTTAACTTTCTTTTAGAAGCTGAAAGACTCGAGGCGATAAGGGCTGAAGAAGAGCTAGAGCTTCAGAAGAAGCAGACTGAAGACAGCCTAAAGCTGGCAAAGTCACTAGCTGAAAAGATATCCTAAAGAGAAAGTCTAAAAAGAAGGTGAACGCTGTCCAAGCCCAAGCTAAACTTCTTTCTCTTGCAGAAGCTGAGCACGAGAAAAACCTGAAGCTGGCTGAGCAGAACAAGCGCTGGAGTGAAGCAAAGCTGAAGAAGAGAATTAGTCCTCACCCGATCAAGAACATCAGCATCAGTAGACGATCCAAAGACGATGGAACTCTTGTCTCAATGCTCATCACCAGGGACAATCTCGACACCACCACCGAGTACCCTTCCTACCTTAGCAACTATTGATACAGCGAATGGTTGGAGATCAGGAAAGCCATTCAGCGATCCAAGTCAAGACATAAGCCGATTATCGAAGACATCATCAACGATCTCATCAAAAGGATGTCCAGGTATGTCGCAGTCCCTGACAGGCCATCTCTGAAGAAAGGTGGAAGGAAGAAAAGACCCTCTAGACTTAATGATGGACCATCCCTGAGAAACGAACATGAAACAAGGTTCTCCTTAGATGAAGGGTCCTTATATACCCAACTCTGTGCACTTCAAATCTGATTTAGGAGTTATATTCCTTGACTATGAAGGTGAAGTAAGATTTCAGAGAATGTCTGAGCTTCATTTATTCCCAATGGGACATCTGATTTATCTAATGTTCTGGATAGATAAAAGCCTGGAAGGAAAAGTCGTGGACCGAAAGATACGAAGAGAGTTCCTATGTCGAAAGAACCTTGGTGAAGATGTACCTGGCTACATAAATCTGAGCTTCGTAGACTAGTTTGTCTTTCTTTGTAATATTTTTCACATTTTCTTTTGTAAATCTATTTACTATGTCTACTTTCAGTGATTAATCTTATAGTCTGTAAGCATTAGACATGTACTGAACTACTTGTAATATTTTCAATGAATATTATATAAGTGTTTCTTATACTTCACCGAAAAAGATCCCTAAAAAAAGTAATAGAGACACAAGTCTATGAGTTCCAGTGTTACTTTTCACATTCACTGACATTCTATAAGTCAGTGAATAAGCTTTCAGTTTCAGTTTCTATCCTTGTAACTTTTCTTAAATATGACTTAAGAAAATTTTTCAAGTAAAAACCGACTCACTGAAAAAGATCCAAAAATAGTTAAAAGAGACATGTATTTTATATGTTACTTTTCCTTACTATTAGTTGATAAGACAACTTTCTTTATGTTATCTTGTTATCATCAAATAGGGGGAGATTGTTGATCTTCTCTCTCACTGATTTGATGATAATCCCTTTTATCCTATGCGAAGTATTTTTATTTCTGTTTTTTCAGTTCCAGCAATCTGCATTGAGTCTGTTCAGTGATCGCTGAAGAACTTGTATTGTAAATCCTATCAGCGACAGTGATACTTCAAGAAGACAACACTCACACCAAAGAACCTTCAGCAAATGTCGAAGACTGAAACTGAAGATTAGAGACTGGCGAGTACGTGATCTGAAGCGGTCTTCAGTGATTATGAGCCTGTCTACTTATGTGTGAAGATTGCCCAAGCCTTAGCGAATGCTGAAGAGACCTTCAAGTTATTCCAGCATTCAACGATCAAAATAAGCTTGCTAAGCACGATTGTTGTTGTCTTGTCCTTATACACACAAAGGACAAACCCATACCCTTTCTAAACGTTAGTACGGTACGGAGCCGGTTAGTTGACTCTATTACCCACCAACTTTATGAAAGGATGTTTGTTCATGAATAGTCTTCTGTACTATCCACTGTAGCAAAGGACAAGCCTTTCCTTTAAGGTTTGACACGCGTTCTAACCCTACCACGTTGCATTAAATGTGCATTTAATGCAACGGGTATAAATAGATGTGTTATATCTCCATGCAGAGATACTTTTAACCTAAACCTTACTCTAAGCTTTCTTGCGTTTTAGTAAAAGAACACACATCTAAGAACAAATACGCTCATCTTCAAGAGCAAGTTAGAATCTCTTTCATTGTATTCTAAACAAGTTCTCTCCCAAATAGAACTTACTTTCTTCTATTTCCTTAACATCAAATCTTTTCTTATTTGCTAAGATTAAATGTGTAAACTTAATATTGTTTAGATAGGTTTTTCTTACCTTATCTTTCCACAAACAGTCTTGTAAAATCCATATTGATTTTCTCTTATCAATATATATTTTAAATTTGAAAATATTGTGTTTGTATTCATCCCTCATTCTACAAACTATTATACACATCTTGTAGACCCTAACAGAACCAACAAGATTGATGGAGGCTTGCTGAAGTTTCCGAAAAAGGAAAACAGGTGTTGACTGACAAGCAATCATTCAAACGTGTCCTCTTCACTTCCCAAGAGATTGGATTTAGATAAAAGGGAATGAAGGAAGTAGTAATCCGACGAACCCCATCCGAATAAAGCATGGAGCCAACGAGTTCAACTTGTCGGGTCTTTTTGACTAGCAGCTATGGAAAAGACTATAGATATTCGAGAGTGTGGAAGAAAATCCAACCAGAAACCTTTAGAGATAGTGGCTACTTTCTTGCGGTACTCATTGCGAAAGAGCAAGTAGGGGGCAACAACTAAAGAGGCATGTACTGGTATGCAGGGGGTCACAGATTTAGTTCTCTTTAGGGTGCTAGTTTCCTTTCTAACAAGTTTACCTGAATAACGTATAACCCTCATTAATATTAGTTGTTATTTATTACTTTTATTGATAAATAAATATTAATAAAAACTAATTGTTACTAATATTATTATCAATAAATAGTAATTAAAGCTATCTGATGTTTATTATACATTAATA
>NC_037534.1:11927015-11937359 GCF_001531365.2 Cynara cardunculus var. scolymus | reverse complement strand
GAATTTTTAAATAGTTGATTTGATGTTAACATGAATATATTTTTTTCAAATTTTTATAATATCTTCAAATTTATATTTTATTCAAAAATAAAATTATTATTGTTCTATTAAAAACACATAAAATTGTATTATAATATCGACAGAAACAAATAATAAAACAGAACATCAAAATCGAGATTTGTCTTGTTGCGTTGTGCAAATACACTTCTAGTATTAATAAATATATATGCATTTAGCAAATAATGCATAGATGTACATTTTGTCTACCCTATATCAATACACATGGGTAGACATTTTAGAATTTTCCTAACTCCACTCAAAAAGGGTTTTCCAAATCCTAAGAGTTTTATCTTAAAAATGTATTAAGATATTTACACATTTTTTACATCCTACAAATCCGTTGCAGTGCTATAACTTTCTAAACTTCAATCAAAAGTCGGGGTAGACCAACATAGGTGTATAAGGTGGCACAAGTCACTACTTCATTGGAAGTAGGTTTTTAGTAATAGTTCATGTGACCTCGAATTCCCACGTTACATTAGTTCGTAAATGCCATTTTGACTAGGTGGATTTTGCCTTCTAGTTGAGCATTCTTTTCAATTTCTAGAATTAATTTCTTGGTGTCTAAATAATCCCGTTGTAATGGAAAAGTTACGTTTATTAAGGATGTAACTAGCTATTGTATAGCTTGATTGTGTGCCCTTGATTATATTTGTTAAAATTAAGTGAACGACCGAAGTTTTCCTTAGTTGAGTTGGCCTTCGTCGTTGATATATGCTTTCTTGTTTGAGAAGGCGTGGGTTCAAGTCCGTTTTTCAGCAAGTTTTTAGCTTCAAATCTTAACCAAATAATCTACGTACCATATATATATATATATATATATATATATATATATATATATAGGAGCCATTCAAGTAAGAACTGATTAGTTTGTGGGAACCATGAGATCCAATCTCAACTATAAATCAAAGGTTAAATTAGGAAACTAATAATTTTGGTAATTTTAACTTAAGATATTAATTAAGAGCATTTTAGTCATTCTAGATTTCTGTTCTCTCCCCTCTATCCTCTCAACTCTCAACTATTTCCAACGAACACAATATCAACACATGATGCACACTGTGATACGCTTCATAAAATAACAACAACAAAAACACAGTGTGATACACTTTGTAAAGAAAACATTACCTGATATATTGTGTTACACTTCGTAAAACAACAAAAATATATTCTGATACATTTCGTATAACGACAAAAATACAATATGATACCAAATCTGATTGATGAATACAACTGTGATACCACTATGTTACCACTGCGATACCTAATAACTTTTAACAGTAAGAAATTATATATTTATTTTCTCAATTGTAACTTCATAGAAAGAAACTTCCATAATTTGTTTGATTAAGAAGGAAACAGTATCAATCTCTTTGTTGATAACCTTTAAGAAATTACTGATACACCCTTTTTCTTTATTAAGGTAATACAATTAATATAATAAAATGATTTGACTCATATTAGACCTCACAGTTAACACAAACTAATTAGTTTTCATTTGATTAGGCCCATATATATATATATATATATATATATATATATATATGTTAATTTAAATTTTTAGAATTGTCTTTTCACCCCTTCTAACTTACTCAGTTTTTTGTTTTCGTATGTTATTTTTGAGGAATGAAATGATAAGTAATGGTGGTTGCTTTCTGTTCATTTGTATTCGTCCACGTTCGTTATGTTCGCTTTATGCTCATTTATTTTCGTTCGTTTATAAAACATCTTAATGAACGAACATAAACAAACACATGTTCTTAACAAACGAACATAAACACCAAATTTTTGTTCGTTTACCGTTCGTATTCGTTCGTTTCTTCGGTTAAACTAAGGGAGTGTTTGGTCCCAAATTTTGATTCCAGATGAAATTCTCATTTTCATTCCATTCTGACCTAACCAAAACACAAATAAGTCTTCCTTTACCTTCATGCAGTTCTTTCTTTTACAGAAATAATAAAACCTTGGTGTCAGATGTGTTGCTTTCAATTCCGTAGGGGATCATATGTCGATTAGTGAGTTCATATACATGTTGCTTTCCTAGGTCATTAATTCACTCAACTCTTTTTACATCCGGAGGCATAGGCATAGGTTGAAGATGATTCACAGCCTTGTAATGAGACACCATCAAAACTTCCACCTTTTTCCTTACCTAGAATCATACATATTTAATACATACACGTTTGTTTCTCAACCCCACTCACTTTCAACCCTCTTTGTATTATAATACGTTAAAAATGTCTAAATATCACAGTATATTGATTTATAGGACTTAAGTTTATAGGCTCAAAAGATAAAACGTCAAATCTAAAATGTTGAGATGAGTTTATAGGACGTTTTTGACGTCTTAATAAGCTTTTTAGGACATTTTCAAACTAAAGAATTATCATTTCTCCGGTTTCGGATACAATTCGGAAATTTCATTTGGAATACAAGAGGGTGGAGTGACACAATCCATCCAACCTCCATTTTATCTTGGAACACTCGTATTGATCTCTTTTGTAGCTGTTAATTCCACATATAATAACATGATATTATGACTGGTATCAGATATGTATAGCCTTCATTGCAAGAGATGTATGTTGGAGTCTTATGTCGACTAGACATGATCAATTATCGCTACATTTTCACGGCCTCCTTTGATCATCGATTAGAGTTTCCCTAGCCGTTAAAGTTTTTAAATTATTAGATATTTAACTTTTATATACTATTTTAATGTTATATATTAAGTAGTGTTGCTTTGGATGGAATATGGTGATCTAATCTAGTGGAGATGAAAGTGGCTTTTTCCTTTGCTTTTTACACTTTCTTATTTGCTTGCCTTTTTCTTAATTTGTTATTAGAGATGGATGTGCAAGAAACCATTGCGGACCCTTTTGCAAAAAGCTCGGTTTAGTGAAAGTCTGGTCAATGTGGTTCAAGAAAAGGAAAGTAAACATGAACTCAGATATCCTTGTTGCTTAATGCTTTGTCAACCACTGGGACTCGAGATTATCCGATGATTGTCAAAAATCCCTATAGTTGTATAGGGCTGCTAACTTGCTATCACACTAGCTATGTCATACGGGGCAGTGTGTTGGCCATGTAAGAAAGAGCGTGAAAGCAAGATGGAGGTGGCTGGGGAAATGAGGATGTCCATATGTACTTGTGGCAAGACCATGTTGGATAGGATACTGAGGGTTTTTGCCTCTATTGTAGATAAGATGAGACAAGAGATTTTTATGGTTTCCGAACGTTCAAAGGTGAAGAGCATTGAGGTCAAGTGTGTTAGCAGGAAGGACGTGGGAGAAACAATTGAGACAGGACATAACAGCTTTAGACATTTCGAAAGACATAACCCTAGATAATTGACATGTACTATAGCCTCCCCACTCCCCACACCCCTACTTCATTTGGTTTGGTTTGTCAATGATCCCTATTAAATTGTTAAATTTTCCATGTCTAAATTAATGTTCATTATTAATCCATGTATCAAGCATTCAAGTCATTATATGTCCAAGTCCACAGTTCATTTTGTCGTATGGTCCGAAATTTGTCACGATATTGTGAATAATATCTCAATTCTTGCAACAGACTCATCAGATATCTAACAACTAGAATCCATTTGTTAATCATATACATTGGAAATGTCCACTAGTTCGGATAGTCCACTTCACCATTCATCATATACATAAAGGATCGTAATCGGCTTATCGGAAATTACTCACAATTATTTGTCTAAAATGATTGATATTCGTGTAATTGATTACAACGGTTAAAAGATTAATTGATTAATATAATAAATGATATTCGACTAACTTATATCACATGTGAAAGATTAGTTAAACATGATAACAATATTAGTTTGTTGATAAATTGTGATAAAAATATGGCGATTGTAGACTTCCATGTTAAATATTTATTATAACATGTAGGGTGTTTATCGGGTTATCAAAAACTATAATACATATGATCCAACTAAAAACACAAAAATCAGTAGAAAAACATTTCAAATTTCATCAAACAAAACCAATCCAAGATCACGATTTGTCAAGAGGAAAAACTACAATTTATAATTCATCAAACGAGTAAAAGTAGGGGGTTCATCGGTTGAGATCCAATGGATTTAGGTGGATCTGATCCGATCCAATCATCGATTGGATGTTACATTTTGTCATCCGATCCAATCCGATTAATATTGGACATTCGATCATGTAATACCCCAAGATCATATTTACATACAACCATGAATTTCACATATCAAGAAATACAAAATTACACATTCGAATTCAAATATGCAAAAGCTACATTAGAAAAGTAGCTACCAAATTTTTACAAAATCTCTATACAAAACTTGTATAGATAACAAGTATTCAAGTACAAAATATATCATAACATCCCAGAAAAGCAATCATATAATCTTCACAATTTTCCCTTCCCCTTATCCTCTGGTTGGACCCGACCTGTAATGCACATTTTTTGAACATAAAATGAGAGTTAGACCTAGGAGTCTAGTGAGAAATCTCTTTGATACAATTATAGGGTGAATAGTCACCAAATCACATTTATGAATTCATTTATAATAATAACAAATACACACACACACACACAAACACATAGAGGGGAAGTTAGATTGCAAACCGCTTATTCCATGTAAACTACAGAAACCAATTTCAATCAATAGGAAAATTCTATGTTTTTTTAATCAATAAGGGTATGAATGTCATTTTACTTTGTAATGGTTAATCTTGATAATGTTTTAATTGTTTTTATATATGGAACAATAAATATAGTAATTGTTTTTATGGAAGCTGTAAATCAATTTATTTTAATATATAATTTTTACAATTAATAGTTTATATTCTTTTATTAAATTATGCTCCTAAAATATGAATTGTAAAACTATACTCTTAAAATCAGTTTGATTAGAGATAATTAACAGTCTAATCTTATTTCAATAATTATAAATGAAATAGTTTCATTTATGGTTCACAACATCATGTCAAATGGTCTATCTTTCATTCAATGTGACAAAAAGTCTCATGAATTCATTCAAGAAACAGTGAAACAATTTCATATATTGTTTTATTTTCATTCGTAAAAAAATGTTATTAATGAAACCACGTTATACAGTTTTCAAAATGTTTCAAAATGAAACTACTTTCGTTTTGGTTATGAACTATGAAACTACTTTCATTAATGAAATAATAGTATTCAGGTCTTGAAATATTTCATTAACTGAACCATATTTGGTTTCATTAATAAAACTAATTTCATCTTGGCTATAAATCATGAAACCGATTCCATTTTGGTTATGAAACATGAAACAAATTTTAAAATGAATGAAATATTATTATTTAGTTTTTGAAGTGTTTCATAGACTGAACAATATTTAGTTTCATATGTAAAATCGATTTCATCGTCGTTAGAAACCATGAAACCGATTCCATTTTGGTTAAGAAACATTTCAACAATTTTCACTGCTGAAATAATGTCATTCAGTTTTTGGAATTGTGGAATCCATGAAACCAATTTCAATGATGAAACGAATTTCATTAACGAAAACATGTTATTCAGATTTTTGGAAAATGTTCTATTGACCGAACCATATCTGGCTCAAATTTCAGTATACAGACAAACAATAAAACAAATTTCACTAACGGAAAAATGAGACACAATTTTCAAAATGTTTTTATTGATGAAATCAATTTCCAAAAATGAGACGAACAATGGTTTGCCAAATTTGCCCTTTCTTGATTAAATATTAAACCTTTTATTTTATTTTTTACTTTCCTAATATAACACATTTTAATCATGACCATTGGTCAAGAAAATGGATAGATAATATTGGTTTGTACGGTTTGCACAAAACGGGTGTTTTGCATTTGATCGCTCCTATATATATATACGTATATATATATATATATATCATGTTGATATAATAAACCTCATTTATTACATTCAAATACCGAAATAACTTAATAAACACATTATGGATAAAATTTGTCGCATCATATAAAATTTATACAAATTCCTCATATCACATGGATGAGACAAACCCATGTCCTCGCAACACACTGGTGTGAGAATATAAACTTATAGTATCATATTGTGGCTATGATCCACTTGTCGCATTATATGGGTGCGATAAAATCAACTTGTCACATCCTTGAAACTTCCTCCTCGCATCACAAGGATGTGATAACCACATTTCATCGCATCACATAGGTGCGATAACTCTAAGTTATCGCATCACACAGATGCGACAACCCCACGTTATCACATCATAAGGATGCGATAATTATGAACACTTGATTAAAAACTCAGATTTTTATAACTCGATGATTATGTCAGATTTATCCTGGTATACACATCTCACATTTATCCCAGTATACATCTCTTCTTCATATGTCATCTTTATAACCCAAAATACATATTTCCTTAATATGTCACCCTTATAACCCAACTTAACCGTATTTTCAAAAATTATTAAAGCGAATAAGCACTTTAACCCCTCAACTTATCACAGATGCGATCCAAATCCAGTGGATGATTGGATCGGATCGGTTATCACCGAATACATGGTTATCACAGATGCGATCCAAATCCAGTGGATGATTGGATCGGATCGGTTCCATTCATTTGGATGTTACTATTGGTTATCCATTCGATCGTATTTGATTCATCCAATCCTTCAATCCAATACTCAACCAATTATTCGTATATTTTCTTAAGTTATTAAAAAGTAATGTAAATAAATATCAATTAAAAAACAAAATCATGAAATATCAATAATTATATATAGTTATTAATTGGATATTAGTTGGATGGTAATTGGATAATCATTGGATGGTCATTGTATTGGGTCGGATCGGATCGGTTTTGTTGGATGTTGGATTGTCATCCAAGAACTGACCGATCCGATTTGAAGTTGAAGTTTTGGATCCAATCCAATCTAATTACAATTGTATATCCGATGATAGTCAATCGATTCTAATTGGATCAGTCGGTTGATATTAGATCGGATGACTTTCTACACACCTCTAAGCAAAACATAGTTCATGAAATCTAAAAAATAATATATAGTAAATAAACAATAGACAGTCCATTATTGGTATGAAAACATGTTGGCTACAAATACCCCCACATGTCAATATGTCACATGGAGCAAAGAGACAGCTACTACACGCATGGCCACATGGGACATTTAAATCTTAGAAGAAAACCTACCATGCAACTATTTTTCTTCGATGAACCATCATTTCTAAGCCTAAAAGATGACAGAAAACTGAAAAACAATCTATCTAGTAGAAAAGCAATATGATAGAATTTTGTTCAAACGTCAAAAGCAATCTTTATTTCTTTACGTACAAACGAAAAGCTTTTTGTTCGTTATATGCAATATTTGAGTGTATTTCCCATTAGTGCGCTAGCAAACCGTTAAATTTTGTTTATGCTATTAAACCTAACTAAAACACAAAATCATAGTCCCTATCTTGATTTATCTTTTTGTTTGTTATATACTTATATGTAATATTCTCTAGCCTAAGGGGCTGTTTGGTAATTGCTGAATGATTTGGTGTTAAATGATTAAGTGGTTAGAATGATTAAGAGGCTCTCATGATATAGTGCAAAATGAAATATAATTGTTTGGTAATTGTATACAATGAAATTAGAGCTCTTAATGGTTAAGGGAGATCAATGATACAAAATCATTCAGAGGGTTTTAGAACCATTAAGAGACATGCTTTTTTTTTTGCCAAACAAGATTCATCTCTTAACGGTTCAGAAGTTGCCTCTTAATGAAACTATTAAGAGGTAAACAAACAAACCCTAAGTAAAATTTGAGTTCATTTTTGTGTGGGTGTGCTAATAACCCTTCAGACTCTTCTATACAAAAGAATGAAGGTAAAAAAAAAAAAAGTTAAGTTGACTTAATGATGGTAAGATATAAGCATACACGTCTCGATAGTTCCATTGTCAATCATCACATTTTTTATAAACCGAGCTGGCAAGAACAGACAAGAAACCCTAAAATATTTTCACAACAAAGAAAGTTGTAAATTAGTAATGACATTCTTAGATTAATGATTCATGTGTTTTTGAGTGTAGGTTTGGTGCACATAAAGAAATGAGGAACATTTTTGAGAGAAAAATGGGGAAACAAACCCTTAATCATGGATTTTCGTTGTAAACTGGAGCTAAATCATGTGTTGAGTTGAGGCTGATAAAAAAAGTAATTTTATTGGGGTAAATAAGTTAAGACATTTAATGTCTTGTGCTAATTAATAAATTAAGACAATTAATGGATGCTTAATGAATTAATTAAGACAAGTAATGGATGCTTAATAAATTAAGACAATTGGTTTGAAAATAAAATAGAAAAATGGCATAAACAAGTGAGTTATAATAAGTCGCGACAATTAACGCTAATTAATAAATTAAGAAAATAGGTTTCGGAAAAGTTTGAAAAAAAGGGGGTATAAATTAAGGGGGGAAGAAACAAGGACGCATTTGGAGGTGCATGTCATCTACAGCCTATAGGTGATAATTTGGTTTGGGCCAGGTTGGATATGACTCTTTTTTTTCCAACAGATTTAGTGATAACCAAAAACCGGTCTTGGGCAGGTTTCGGCCGGTCCCAAGGTTTTTCATAACCGGTCTCACCCTTAAAAAATTATTTTTTTAAAATTTTTAATAATATATATTTTTAATACATTATTAAATTTGTCATATGGGTCACTCAAATACATTTTAAAAATACATTTTATTACGAGAATTGTGAATGTTTTTTTGCGTTTTTTGCGAATTGAAAACTTAGTATGTAAATCTCTCAATCTTGTTACATATGTATAGTGTTTAGAGGCCAAAAAATAAAAAATAAAAAAAACAGTCAAAGACAACTAGTTAACGGCTATATTTTAAAAAATGGCCATTTTTTAAATATTTCGGGCTGGGCAGGGCCATAACCGGTCTCGGTCCCACAAATCCGACAAAAACCATAAGCGGATGTAACCCGCGGTCCCGTAACCGATCCTCACGATCCTGGGCCGGGCCGGTTTGGCTATCACTAAACGGGTCAAGCCGTTTTTCCAGGTTTGACAACTTGTCATTACCCGCCCTATAAACAGGCTGGGTTTGCCTACGGACTAACGAGCCTAAAAAGTGTAACGCTTATAAATCTATAAATTGGATCACTAGCAGATAATAACAAATGTGGAACCACAAAGTAAAGGAAAAACATCGTTGCAATTAAAATTTTAAGTAATTAAAGTGACACATGGATCTCAACAAGTGAATAAATAAATGAAAAATAAAATTCAAACTTTCATAAAATCAATAATGTATTTCTATATTTTATGTAAAACATTAATATTCACATTAAGAGATAAACAAACAACCTCTTAGCCTTTTAGGTTTTTAAGAATAACCAAAAAGTCTTATTCTATAACTTTAATAATTTAATTTAAAAAAAATATACTAGTATAATTTTAATTAATGGTAAAAAAATATGAATTATAAAATATAAACGGGCTGGGTGGGTCTGTCCATATATATTTTTACATTGTTCATGTCTGCCCGTTAATTTTAACGAACAAACCCACACCCGTCCATTTTCTTGATAATGGTTGTCCAAACTCGTATTTCTAGCAAGTCGGATGGTTCGGATCTAATGGGTCGTCCCGCCCATGAACAGCTCGAATGTCATCTTACAAAGATTCACACACACACACACAGACACACACACACACACATATATATAGGGGTTGGTTCAAATACTAACCAAGATTTTTGTGTTAACTTTGTTAACCAAGCTCAACCAATCATATTCCATCTTTTCWTTAGRTTCACATATAACTCATATATTAATGACAAGGGTAATTAAGTAATTTGTCATTTATGTAACTCCCAAATCACAAATCTAAAAATCTCAATAATTGATGATTATGTAATAATGATATTTTTTTATATGTGTTCATGTTTTGTAATTTCGATTTATTTTATCCATAATGATATTGATTTTGTAATTGTTAAAGAATTTCTTATTGTAAATATTTCGATATCATCCGACTAATGTGGATAAACCTATTGGAAAACAGATCGACAACAATGAGAATGGAAAGGTTAAAATCGTCTACGACTACAATCGGAATTCGAATTCATATGTAATTGTTAAAGAATTGTTCACAAGTGTTCATATTATGTTCACATGTACACTAGCTGCATATCTCAACATTGGCTTGCTACTGAATGTGTTCATAATGAAGGAACTATTGTTCACAAACTGTTCATATTGTGTTCATA
>NC_037534.1:11902055-11926975 GCF_001531365.2 Cynara cardunculus var. scolymus | reverse complement strand
TTCATATTGTGTTCATATGTACACTAGCTGCATATCTCAACATTGGCTTGCTCATGAATGTGTTCATAATGAAGGAACTATTATTCACAAATTGTTCATATTGTGTTCATACCTGTTTTTTTATTTATTTATTTTCGTGTAACAACTATTCTTATTATATTCATATTGTGTTCATAAATGTTATACAGTCCAAGTTATATATATGTCAATTTTTGTTCGTATTTGACACAATGGTTCATATATATATATATATATATATATATATATGTGTGTGTGTGTGTGTGTGTGTATGTGTGTGTTCATATGGTTCTTACATTAACAAAAATAAATTAATAAAAATAATGAGATTTTTTGATTTTTTGATTTTTTAACTCCCAATTAATGATATGGGAGTTACATAAAAAATTTTACCTAAATACCTTTTTCCCCTTTGTTCACATATGTTCTTTGAAATTATAAATTATAAATTTTAATTTTTTATCATGATTAATCACAACCCTTTATTGTAAGAATCAATGGCCAAGATTGGTTAACAAAGTTAACACAAAAATCTTGGTTAGTATTTGAACCAAGCTCTATATATATATATATACAGAGAGAGAATGCTTGGTTCAAATGTTAACCAAGATTATTGTGTTAACTTTGTTAATCAAATTCAACCAATGAAAATCAATCTTTTCTTTAGGTTCACATACATCTCATATGTTAATGACAAGGGTAATTAAKWAATTTTACCATTTTGTGTAACTCCCATATCATTAATTGGGAGTTACAAAATATAAAAATCTCATAATTGATGATGATTTAATATTGATCTTGTTTTTCAATTTGTGATTATTTTTAAAATTTGATTTATCTATCTATAATGTTATCGAATTTGTGATTGTTAAAGAATTTCCGATAGTAAAATTTTCAATATCGTCCAAGCTAATATGGATAAACCCATTGGAAAACAGATCGACAACAATGGGAATGAGAAAGTTAAAATGGTTTACGATGACAATCGGACCTCGAGTTCCGAAAGTGAAGACAATGATCAAAGTGTTTGTATTAGTAATGGATTAATATGATATTGCATTGGTTTTAATCGATAGTTCTCACCTTTGACGGTTCTCACTTATCTTGCAAAAAAGGTGACTACAGCTGACCTGTTGAACATCTTCTGTATATTCAGGAGCTGGCTCTGTTAAGAGATTCAATCAGTTTACAAGTAAAGACATATGAAGTTAACACATAGTGCATTAGATGTTCATATGAAGACATAGGGACACACACAGACATATGAAGACATATGAACACATCAGAAACCACACAGCCTTAGATGTCGTGATTCATAAGTGTTCATGTCTATTCAAGTCACTAGATGTTCACATGAATCCATATACACACACACAAAACATGTGAAGACATGTGAGCACGTATAAAAACACACAACCCTAGATACATTGGTTCATACGTGTTCATGTACATACAACAGAGTTGGCTTCTGAATATACAGAAGATGTTCATACGGTTCACATGTTGTTCATATGTCTATATATATATATATATATATATGTGTGTGTGTGTGTGTGTGTGTGTTCGTATGGTTCTTATATTAACAAAAAGAATGAGATTTTTTGATTTTGTAACTCCCAATTAATTATATGGGAGTTACATAAAAAAGAAAATTACCTAAATACCCTTTTCCCCTTTGTTCACACATGTTTTTTGAAATTGTAAATTTAAAATATTAATTTTTTATCATGATTAATCACAACCGTTTATTGTAAGAATCAATGGCCACGATTGGTTAACAAAGTTAACACAATAATCTTGGTTAACATTAGAACCAACCCCTATATATATATATATATATATATATATATATATATAGAGAGAGAGAGAGAGAGAGAGAGAGAGAAGAACGATCGAATACAAATCGCCCAGTTTATACAAACCTTACAAACTAATTACAAACAATCACATAAATCCATTTGTTTTTTTTTTATAATTTATAAGGGTATTATGTTCATTTGAATTTACAATAGTTATGTTTAGTAATTATTTAATATTAATAGATAAGTTCGGTAACAATATAATATTTATATAAATATGGATGATATATTGATTGATTAGCATAATATTAGGAAAAATTTAATTGAGGTATCCATTAATTTTTTTGAAAAAAATTAATGCCACATTTTAAAAAATGTAGAATAATTTTGTTTAAAAAAATCGTCACTAAGTTCCAATGAAACAGTCTTAAATTGTTGAATGAAATAAGGTAATTTTCAATGAAACAGGACCATATATGATTACATCAGGTTTATATGTATAACAGATGTAATGAAATAGGTTTATATTCATAGGTATGTATAATAGTTTGTAATGAAACATGTTCATATGTATAACACTTGTAATGAAACAGATTCATATATCATATATGAGTGCATTAGGTTCATATGTATAACAGTTATAATGAAACAGGTTCATAGGTCATATATGATTGCATCAGGTTCATATGTATAATAGTTGTAATGAAACAAGTTCATAGAACATGTTTTCCCCATTTTGCCCTTCCATGTCTCCAATATGAATTTTTTTTCTTTTTTCTTTTTTCTTTTTTACTTTACTTACTTAGGTGGTGTTTGGGATTGCTTATAAAAGCTGCTTTTTAATTTATTTCAGTCTAGCACCGGTGATAAGTTGTTTTTTGGTGTTTGGATAAGAAAAAAAAATGCTTATACCGGTGCCAAATCGGTAATAAGCTGTTTTTGATAAGTTAATCCTCTTGACTTATGAAAAACTGTTTATTACCATTTTACAATTTTAACCCTGTTTTATTTAACTCTGGTTTGATACCACATAAGTTAATAAACATTTTTACAAAAAAACATAAGTTGTTTTAAATAAGCAATCCCAAACACCCCCTTAGTTGTTTCAATCTTGGTCTTCATCAAAAAATCGATGGATGTGATTAGTTTGTAAGGTTTGTATGAAATGGATGGTTTGCAAAGTAATGAAAACCACAAAATGTTTACAAACTCGTGAGAACCGATATAAAAATAATTTTTTACATGATTTTTTTCAACCAAGACTATCATCTTAGCTATTGCTTTTACATATATTTGTGTTCCACGGTGAAAAAAATCTATGTGAAACTTTTTTTATTCACTTAGTGAAACAAAAAATTTACAAAAATAAGTTTCACAATGTGAAACAAATGCATGTAAAACTGTGATATTATGAAACAAATATATATGAAAAAATATCTGAACTTATAACATTTGATGGAAAAACAATATGCAAAAAAATAAATTTTAATTGGTTCTGACGGATTTATAACTTTTTGTGGTTCTTATATATATATATATATATATATATATATATATATATATATATATATATATATTATATATATATATGATTTGTTTATCAAAATATAGGATTTAAGATATTGCTTCACGTATATTTGTTTCATAATATGATGATGGTTTTACATGTATTTGTTTCACCATTGAAATATTTTAATGCGTATTTTTCATTTCACTAAGTGAGCGAATTTTTTTTCCATATTTAATCTTTTCACGATGTGAAAACAAACATATGTGAAACAATATCTCAAATTATAGGTTTTGTGATAAAAAATATTTTTATATCTCTCACGAGTTTGTAACATATTTGTGATTCCCATTTGATTATCGTCCCCTCTCTCTCTCTCTCTCTCTCTCTCTCTATATATATATATATATATATATGCGAATGATCGTGTGAAAATAAGAGTTAAGATAAGAAGCATAAGAAGGGATGTGGACCCTAGATCATCTTTAATCTAAAACTCACCCATGAATCGCCTTGATACAGGGATTGGTCTGGTGCATCTTTGTGCATCTCATCTTAATATGCATCGAAGGGTAGAGATTATTTATTACGTTTCTCACTTTAACTCTACTTCTCACCGGAACTCTAACCCCCCCCCCCCCCCCACACATATATAGGGTACCTACGAAATGCGACGAAATACATCTCAATTTTTTTTGTCTCAATCGATATTATAATATAGTTTTATGTGGTTTTGAAAAAAACGATAATATTTTTATTTTTTAATAAAATATGAATATGAAAATATCAAAAAATTTGAAAAAAGTATATTGATGTTAGTAACAAACTAACTATTTTAAAATTTCTCATTTTTTTGTATAAGTTCTTTAATTCATTTTTTTTATTTTTGGTTTAATAATATATTTTTTTATAAAGATAATAATTAAGTATTTTGTTAGGAGTCAATGATTATCCTAAGTATATTTTATATTTTTTATATTTAAAATGAGATGTTTATCTTTATCTGATTATGTTCTATCTGCAGTTAGTTACACGAATTCAAACATGAATTTTTAATAAGTTGTATGTAATAACTAGGTTATCGATTATAAAATTCAGGGTTGTTTTTTAATAAAGGTAGAAAGTTGAGGGGGTTGTTTTGATAATGTGTTTAAAATATTTTAACCCACCACCGCCTTATACATATATTAGATGCTTAATTTATGAGAAAATTTGTTTATCTCGTTGGGGTGGTGAAAAAGTAAAAGAGAAAGTTGGTAAAAGTTCTGTGTATGTGTTCATGTGACCGAAGCAAAACATAACCGAAGGGAAAAAAAAGAAGAGTTTGATCTTTTTTGTTCTTGACTAAGATTTGTTGTTGTTTATCATATGCACATCTTTGTGAAATTGAAGGTGAGTTTTAATTTGCAAACATAATTTTGTATGCTTTTGGGTAAGGAAACCATAATGTTTCATACATGTGTATGTGATGTTATATGTTATTTATTTAACATAAACTTTTGGGTTTTGATACGATTTTATCATCTGATTGTAACAAGTAAGTGAGAGATGGTTATTAGTAAGAATTAATCGGCTAAACGCGATCTTTTGTCTCTTAGAATCGTATCATCCATGGCGAGGGTATCGTATAATAAGAGAACGGTGTGAATATTCAACCAAAGGCGTCTTGGGGATCGGCAATAGCGTATGGAAGGGCTCTCGCTCAACGGATCAAAGGTACGCCGGGAATAACAAGCTGATGACTCCCAAGAACTCTTATCGACACTCGTTACCAATAAACGATGAATTCGGAAGTGGAATGAGGGACTCCCACCGTTTCTCCTTCGATGAAAGCCTTCATGTCAGCCTTCTCGCCCATGAGTTTACTTTAACGAGTGTACGAGCAGAAGCGGAGATAGAGTTGTCCCCCCGAATGATCGGTGCAGCGGTTAGGCATCCTTAGACGAAAGAGTGGTCTTTTTGAACATATAGGTAGCAACTATCTCGAAATGGATAAGTAAGTTCCCCCATTTTTGCATAATGAGGAGATGAGTATTATTTGTAATAAGGGTGACATAGTTAGGAGTTGGGTATATTGGGATAAGGGTGGCATAATAGGAAATAGTGATCCTTTGATCATGGCATTATGTTATAGTATCTATATATAAGACGCGATAAGGGTGAATGTTATCGCATAGTGTGATGCGATAAGGGTGAATGTTATCGCATAGTGTGATGCGATAAGATTGGGTATCTGATTTAAGTGTTAATTTTATCGTATCCTTGAGGTGCGACAAGTTTGGGTTATCACATGTGTATGATGCAAGGAGTTACTGTTATCACATATGTTGGATGCGACAAGTGTGGTTATCGCATCCTTGAGGTACGACAAGGTAAGTTATCGCATGTATACGATGCGATAAAAGTGGGTTATCGCATCAAGGAGGTGCGATAAGATTTATGTACTTTATATTTTGATGCAAAAACTTGATTAATTGTTTATTAATATGACAAGTTTGATACTACCATGGGTATGATGCGATAAAAGGAAAGTGTCTCATCTATATGATGCGACAAAAAAGTTTGTTATGATAAAACCCTATTTATTTGTTATTTATACAAATATGGATTTTATAAAAGTGTTTTGGTAAATTTTTACCCTGTAATAGCTATCAAAGGGATTTCTTACTACACCTTATGGTCTAACCCTCATATTCTGGTTAAATGTGCATTACAGGTCGGACACAATCGGAAGATAAAGGGAAAATAAAATTATAGAGGGATCATGATTGCTTAAATATGCATGTATTTTTGGAAGACATGATATTATCTATACATGAATACTTATTATACTTGCAAGTCTTGTAATGAGTATTTATGTAAAAAAATTGGTAGCTACTTTTGTAATGTAGCATTTTGTATATATACTGGGACCAAATGTGTAAATTTGTATTTCATTATATATGAAATATGTGGTTATATGCAAATATGAAATAGGATGTTACAAGTTTGGTATTAGAGTCTGAGTTTAAGAGATTTAGGTATTCAGCATGATGCCTAAACTTAAACTGTATTATTTGCATATTAAGGATCTCTGACATTTGTAGAACTTTAGGAATAGATATGATGGGTTAAAAGAACAATATGTAAGGTAAATTCAAATTACAACTGCAAATATAATCATGAGTTTATAGGTACATATTTGTGCTTAGATACCTTATTATATTTGGGGAATGTGATTATGTGAATATTAAATTTTGCAAATTGGCAGATGGCAAGTCAATCTAGAAGGTCTGAAAGGATTGCTCTCATAGGCCCAGTGAAAAAGAAAGTTCACTCGAGAATGTTTTCGAAAATCTACCAGTGGGTCGGGTAGAGGAAGAGGTCGAGGCAAGGGACGTGGAAGAGGAAGAAATAGTCATCCTGAAGTTCATCTAAACCAAGGTGAATCTATTCAGGAAAACATTAATGGGGAACCAATTCAACATTCTGAGTATGTTACTCGAGATATGCTCGCTGAAGAAATGAGCAAATTACGAAATACTTTGACTTCTATTCTGGGAGTACCTGCTAGAGTGGAAACAGAACAAGTAGAAGTTAACCCGTAAGTCCAATCTTCCAATGTAAGAGGGGGTGATATCAAGATGTTTTTAACGTGTAAACCCCCAACTTTTTCTGGAGAAATAGATCATGTAAAGGCGATGTGCTAGTTAAATTAAATCGAATCAGTTTTTAATACAAGTAGGTGTTCTTATGAAGATCGGGTCAGATTTTCCGTATCTATGCTTAAATCCAATGCTTTATATTGGTGGGACGTTAAATCTTTGACAAAACCCGATATTCTGCAATCTATGTTTTGGATGGAGTTTGTGGATTGATTCAAGGAACAATTCAGACCTAAAGCAGCAGTAAGACAACTGGAAGAGGACTTCTTGAAGTTAGAGCAGGGAAGTCAAACTGTAAGGGATTATACATAAAAGTTTTTTGAACATTCCCATTATGTTGAACATTACATATCATCTTAATCTCGTAAAGTTGAGAGGTTGTTGGTCCCAGTCGAATCTACAAGAGTTTATATGTAACAGTTTGTAGAAGTGGGTGGGGGGTAAATAAAAACACAACAACTTTCAATTTTAAAGAACTTATATTGATAAAGAAGATCAATACAGATTTTTACAGATTGTTTGTGAAAAAGATAAGATATAGAACTTATCTAAACAATCAAAGAAACACACAAGTTACAGATAGCAATAAAGAAAAGACTTGCTAAAAAGGTTAAGAAATCTTGTGTTCTTCACTTGTTACAGTGGAAATCTTTCTCTTAGATAGAGAGTTAGAGAGAAGAGTATCTTCTTGGGTAAGATCTTCAAAGCAAGGAAGCTTGGATATAGGTTGGAGAAGATAAATGAGAAGAAAGAGCTACTCAGCTATCTATACCCATTGCATTAAATGCAATTTAGAAGGTATAAGGCACGTGGCAAGCTTTAAGAGGTGAGTTTGTCCTTTGTTGCATATATGTAGCTTTTGGCCGTATATGAATAGTAGTCTGATAGTCCCTAACAATCAATCTTCAAGTAATCTTCAAAGCATTCATGACAATCTTCATAAAATGTTCAAGAACATGAATAACAAGTAGGAATTACCCTTTATATAGGATCAAACATCTAGACAAAGTCAAAGTCAAACTATCCTAAAAAAAACTCAAACACGATGACTTTTAATACAATTATAGACAAAATTAACTTTCAAGACGAATACAATTTAACACCGATTTTCAGTCCTAACATTCTCCCCTTTTGTATTCAGACTTGAAAGAATTTCCGCATTTTAAGTCTCGTTTGAGCTTTGTTGCTTTAAGCACTCTATGTCTTCTTCAAAACAATCTCTAACTTGAAATCTTCAGACAATCGTTTGTTGAGAAAGATCTTCTAACATTCTCCCCCTCGAATGTAGAACTGCGATGATCTTCTCTTTTAACAATATAGAACATAAACAATAACAATCTTCAGAATTGATGTTTAACACACTTTCTCTTCTAAAGCAATCTTCAACATCAAACTATTGTAAAATTGATCTTCACATTCAATAACTCTCAAACATTGTAGCACATGAATAATCTTTTGTAATCATCTTCAGTCGCACTCCTTTTGAGTCTTTTGCCACCATTGATGTTACTCCCCTTGATCTTTATAACAAATTCCCTTATAATGTTCGGAATTTGATATTTCATTCTTTATTACATACTCCCCCTTATGATGAAATGAGAATCATGACATCATATACAAGAATGAATGAAATTTTCCACGAAAGTCGTCAATTCATGAAATTGTAAGTAGATCTTTTCAAATCCACTTGTTTAATCTTTTCAGATTAAAGGGAATGGGAAGTTAACAACCAATTTCAACATATGAAATTGTTTTCAATCTTATAAAAGATTGGCCTGTGAGTAAAACATATATGCTCAGTACAACGGATGTACTGTATATATGAGACTTTATGATGCTCATCTCACCAGGTCTTCCATTCAATCATCGATAGCTTAAAAATAGCATATATATGAATGTTTTGGCAAAATAACATATAATTTGCAAAATCTGTGTAGTATAGAAAGATAAAGCAACTAATGCTTCTGTTTAGGCTCAAAAAGATAAACCGTGTGGACTACACAAATTTATCAAACTCAATTAGTGATCAAAAACACTTGAAGGGGGACATATATCCTTCTGATTCAATATCAACTTTCTCCGAATAAGAAATTGCTAGATGTTGAGCTGCGTGCCCCAAGTGTTATTGAAACACTTATCTGTTRAGAGATAAATGAGTAGCTGGTGGGGTTGTGACAAGAATTGGCCTGGGTTTTGCCTTTTTCAATATTAGTCTCGAAAGAATTGAGAACTAATAGATTGTGTGGTATGCCCGAATTTTAGAAGTTTGGAACAGGATTCTTAAGTTCTTTTAATCCTAACACAACTCTCGTCAATTCTTTTAATCACAACAACTACCCCTCTCTTTTTCATTTTAAACTCTGCACACAAACCCTTTTGTATTTAAACTCACTCAGATATGGTTGTCCTCTTGGGTAGATCTATTAGTTTTGACATTCCATAGAGGTATTTCTGATAAGCACTCAGTCCCTCCTAAATACAGTATGCTCACATGATCACAAGAGTTGATCACAAATAATATTTTAGATAAAGCACAATTATCAGATAAAAATTAATCATGATATTTGGCTTTAAGCACAAACAATGAAGGAATGATGCGACAATGATCAAATTATTCGGTATGCGAGAGAAATGAATGAAGATCTGTAAGAACGAGTTTACAAATTCTGATTAAAGAAAATGAAATGTATATCAATCAAGGGAAAAAATCATAAACATCAACATTTGAATACAAACGAGCATATTATCACCGAAAAAGATAGTATTTTAAGAGACGTGATAATAACAGTTTGAAGAATAGCTGAAATAGGTATTGGAGTTATGTACGATGAGAAGTTACACAAGTAAAATCTCAGGAAATACCTGTTCAGAAAAGGTACTCGTTTCCTTAAAAAAATTCATTTTCCGAAAAACATTTATTGAACTTTCTAGAGACTCCCCCTAGAAAGTAGATTTAAGAAATATTTCGATTCAGCTCAAAAATTAAACAAAATTGGAAACATGTTTAGCACGGGTCCCAAACTCTGTGTTTAGAAACCACACTCGGTAAAGCACGGGTCCGATCGAGATATTTTCAAAGAATTATGTGTCGTTTGCAATTTGAGCTAACTTTCCAGGCTATGCCAGGGCAAGAATCAGATAGCCTTATCTTGAGGACATCTATTTTGGCATCTTCCTACGGCACCACAAAGCTCTAAGTGCTGATAAGATTCTTGGTATCCACAAGGAAACCAGAGACTCTCGTTTGGAGTACAAGCACTTCCTCAAAGCCAAGCGTCTCCAGATCAATCAAGTTCGAACCAAACATCGAGTTGTGCCAATTAAACAAATTGATGCTCAAAGACTTCTTAGAGTCTGGTATCCGGTATTCACAGTGACACAACAAGATGGTAAGGTCTGGGTGTTTAGCGAAGCTGACTTCTCCAACTTTTATTTATAAGATCTGGAGCATATGTATCACGAAACCCGGAATATGACGAACAAAAAAGAAGGAGTTCTTGTGGCTCTTAATGCAATCAAAAGGTTTATGCGGAGTCATGTCAAGGTGTCTATGATTATTGAAGTTCAAATGGGTCTTGAAGACAATCAAAGAATCATTAACTTGAAGAGACCTGATCAAGAGCAAGAAGACATTGAAGCTTATCCGTTTTACATGATTCTTGAACAACCGGAGTTCAGGGTGATATACGATGTTGAGGGTCGGATAAAGAAGTTCATGAGATTCAGTGAGCTGAACAAATTTTCTGATGGTACTATTCGAATGGTGAGACGAGCGCTTGAAACGAGGAGAGTTGATAATGATAAAGCTGCGAAGTCGGAGAGGATGAGTCCGAAGGAAAGGTACTTGCTGATTAATGCCTTGAATTTGCTTGAAGAAAAACTGCACTGAGGAGGCTGGAGAAACTGCTCGGACTCAGAAAGACCATATTTACAAGAGTTTGAACTTGAATCCAAAGGGGGAGATTGTTGGGTTCAAGAATGTGCGTTAATGTTATATTCAAGTTCTCCCTTTGTAATGCTTTGTAATAGTTAGGCTTTACTGTTTTCCTTAGTATAAATAGTAATTAGCCTCTTAGTTGTCATTAGTTCACTTGTTAATCAGATTAGTGCTGTAATCTTTGTAAGAAATTCTCTCAAGAAATCTATTGAAGATTTGGTGAAAATCTCTTTCTAAATTCATCTTGTTTTTGATTTTTGAAGATTATTTTCTGATTTGTATGATTTGGGAATTACATAGTCTTTCACAAAGTAGGTAAGCACATTTGGAAACGGTAGAGTGACCCCATACGTTACTTTACTTTGTGAGGTATGGGTTTTTCCTTTGTGTGTAGAAGGACAAGACAAAATCTAAACTTGTTCAATAAGATTTATTTGATCGCTGACACTGGAATGACGTTAAAAGTCTTATCCGTGTTCGCTGAATCTTGAGTAGATTTCACACTCGTGTAGACGAGTTTGTTATCACTGAAACCCACATCAGATCACGAACTTGCTGGTCTCTGTCTTCAGCTTCTATCTTCGATATTGCTGAAGGTTCTATGGTGTGAATTTTGTATTCCTAAAGAATACTGATCACTGAGTCTGAACAGACTCAGTGATGATCGCTGGAGCTTAATACATAAATAATACACTTCGTAAGATTAAAAGGATTATCATCAAATCACTGAGAGAGAGGATCAATAATCTCCCCCATTTGATAATGCCAAAGCAACATAAAGAAAATTTCTTTAAGTATAACAGTAAGGAAAAGGTACTAATAAAATATTTGTCCCTTTTAACTATTTTGGGATCTTTTTTAGTGATATAGTTTACTATGGAAATTTACTTTAATGGTAAAGGATTACAAGGAAAGAATAAACTTACATAATATTAATAACTGAATACTGAAAGCATATTCACTGACCAGGAAGGTGTCATCGAATGTAAGAATAAAATAGAACTCATAAGCACTTGTCCTATTTACTCTTTTCAATGATATTTTTCAGTGAACCAATCATTTGATTGAAATACTTTACAAGGAAAAATATTACAATGATTACAATCGGTTTTGGTAGGATTAAAACATAAGAGCTATACACATAAAGAAAATATAAGAAATACAAGATTTACAAGACTAAAAGGTTTGTCTAATCTAGATTGCTGAAGTTGATGTATTATGGAACATCTTCTCCTTTCATCTTGCGTCTGAGCATTTCCTTTAAAATCTTGTGATCCATCATTTCTCCATATAGATCATCATTCAGCCAAGTTCTTAAATATTCTAAGTGATCTATCAGGCAAAGATGGAACTCAGATACTCGTTGAAACCTGTATTGATCATCATAGTCAATGAACATAAGTCTATATTCAGGTTTCACATACATTGTGTTGGGTATATAAGAACCCTTCTCAGGCAATGATAGATTCAACATTGCGATATCTAGATTCTTTCGATCCTTGAAGAGTTCATCCACTAAGAATTTTGTTTCATGCTCATTCTTGTGGGATGGACCATTGGTAGGTTATTTTTCACACCCTTAGACTTATAAAAAGAACCACAAAGCAAGTATACAATATGTCCCAATGTCGTCTTTTCCAAATAATAATGTGGTAAAAACCAAATATAATGTTTTTGGGATGATTCAAAAGAGAAAATAAGGGACCTATTTATACAAAAAGGATGGTTCATTATTTTTCACACCCTTAGACTTATAAAAGGAACCACAAAGCAAGTATACAATATGGTCTTGCCTTGCAAAATACAATACAAAAGAACCATCATTTCCACATCCTTTGGAGTAGGACAAGTTCAATCACTTTACTTTAGTCTCCAATATTTTTCCTTTTGAGTCTGGGATAATTCTATATTTTTAGATTTAGTTTCTTTACAAGATTGCATGTTCATTGAATGTTACCTTTGATTTCATAGCGTGAATAATTCTAAGGTTATTGGCCATCCACCTAGTAAGTATGTTATTGCTAGAACTAGCACAATTCTTTTTAGGGCACAACTTGACTCGCACACCAATAACAGAAGGGGTAAGATATAGGCCCGTCTTCACAATCTCACAAATAATCCACGAGTACCCTCTATACACTACACACCTTATATAGCCAATGAGGGCATTGTCAACACTTCAAGTTTGGGGAAGAGTGTTCCACTAAGGCCAAAACATCAATACAAAAGAGCAAAGCTCTAAAAAGATGCCTTAGTTGGATTGTTTAAAGCACAAAAAATGTCCCATAGGGGCAATGTGCATGCTTTCAACATGAAGTGCACAAAGTGCCAAAATTCAAAAAAATTCAATGTTGAAACATAAGAAAAGGCAATGTGAGAGAAGAAAAATATCCAATGAGAGTAAACCTATAAAAAGTCCTATTGACCCTAAATAAGAGGTGTGTTGAGTTTAACAAAGAGAAGATTTGTGCTAGCATATGGTTCATACATAAGAGTTAGGCTATGATTTTCATGATGGTATACTTTGCAATATGTGTGCACTTAATGCCACTAATAAAATGCGAAAACAGGTATTACCAGACAGCAGACATCATGTTCTTCTCAATATTCGTCAGCGACTTGTTAAGGTTAGAAGTAGAGTCTTTCTTTAGAGGCTAGTCATAGCCAATATTATCAAGAATTTTGACGATATGCTCAGTGTTTGGGTCTCTGCCGTAGGGAACAGACTTGGCTAGTCTGAGAGTAGTCTGCATGGTTGAGAAGCCATAACTCACTGCATTTTAATTGATCTCACAAAAGATCTGGACAATGGAGTTTACATTCTTGTTTTGCACTATCTTTGCTTCAACAGTAAATTACAACTGCTGTCTTTCACCATCACAAGTTCAAAGGTGAGGGCGTATCCTAGAACATAGTTCTTCAAAAACTTTGCAGCATCTGCAAACTTTGGTTCGTTTGCAGGTGTGTCTAGGAGTGCTACGTGGTTGTTGGGTTTGAATGTGATGTTTTTCAAAGAAAAGTTCACGCTTTACGCAACAGCCATTTCTGTAAAAAAAATAGAAAAATGGAATAGGGCACAGATTTATGTTAGAAAGCATTTTTAGGACAAAGTTTGAAGAATAAACTTTCTTTTGAAAAACCAAAAGAAAAAATAGGGTTTTCAAGAAGATTATGGTTTTTAGAAACTCGATTACTAAATCAAAAAGAAGAATGATTTAAAACCTATTGTTTGTATTTAGAAGAAAGAAAGACGTTTTAAAATAACAAACAAGTTGTGTAGAAGATTAACAGCCAAAAATAAGAAGTTCACAAACCTGTTTCTTGAAAGAAAGGGAAAAAACTAGTTTGAAGGTTTTCTGGAAGTTCTTACTTGCACAAAATATAGAAAGAGTATTTTGGTAAGCCTAAGGAAAGAATGAGAGGGTAAGAGAGAGATATATAGGTGAGATGAGAGAGAATGAGGAGAGAGAAAAATGATGATTTGAAAAGATGTGTAATGATGAATTTCTTTGCACGTTATTTTAAGGTGATTGGGTAGAAAGGGGTAATGGGTCGTGTATGTCAGAAGAACGCACGTGATACCATCAAAAGTTTTAATGACGTCATTAAAAAGATGACTATTCATTATATTTTTCTTTTAAAACATAAGGATCACTGAATAAGAAAGATTCAGCAATAATTTTAAGTTTCTTATAAAACAAAAGATCATTGAATAAGAAAATAGTTTAGTGATAGTTTTAAGTTTCAAGAAACGAAAAATACTCCTTAAGAGTAAGATACGTTTATTGAAGAGTTTAGTAATAGACAAGGAAACACTTAATCATCACTTTTAAGATATTTTTAAAATATCCTGAACAGTTCCTGTAGGCTGAGCGCCTTTTTCAAAGGATCTTTCGTGTATAATCCTGCATAATCTCGAGACGAGCCATATCAGTCGGCCATAAACTTTGGGTATTATCGCCACAAAGAACAACTTTCGGATTTTTTTAATTACTGAATAAGAAAAGTATTCAGTGATGGTTGTAAGTTTTGAGAAAAGAAGAAAAAAGTAGACATACCTTAGAAAAAAAGATACATTTACTCAAGATTTCAATGATAGATTAGAAACACTGAATCATTTCACTATGTAGCATTGAGTATTGCTTACAGCTGAAGGAATTAATCCCTAGCGTTCAACATTCCAAGTTCACTAATTAATATATTAAATCTTATGTCATAAAGAGGCTTTGTAAATATATCAGCTAATTGGTACTTAGTGGTTACGAAGTGAAGTTCAATATTTCATTCATAACAGGATCTTTGATAAAATGATAAGTTTGGTGTTGGAGTAAAGTACAGGGTTGTTTGCAATTGCAATGGCACTAGTGCTATCATAGTATATAGGAATCTTAAAGAGCTAAAGGTCGTAATTGTTGAGCTGATTTTTCATCCAAAGGATTTGGGCACAACAGCTTCCAACGGCTACATATTCAGCTTCAGCAGTTGATGTGGACACTCAGTTTTGCTTTTTACTTGTCCAGCTTACCAACTGTCCACCTAGAAGCTGACAGCCTCCAGTGGTGTTTTTTCTATCAATCTTGCAACCTGCAAAATCACTTTGCACATAACCAATTAGGTCGAAACCTGAGTCTTTGCGATACCAAAGGCCCAGATTAGGACTACCCTTAAGATATCTAAATATGCGTTTTACAGCAATCAGATGGGATTTTTTTGGGTTCAGATTCGTATCTTGCACATAGACATGTAGAATACATGTTATCAGGTCGGCTAGCTATGAGATATAGCAAGGAGCCAATCATTCCTCGATAAGCAGTAACATTTACAGGTTTTCTACTTGGATCCTTGTTCAGCGAGAGGGGAAGAGCCATTGGAGCTTATGATAAACTGTTGGTTAAGTTGAATTCCTTCAACATATCTCTGACATACTTACTCTGATTGATAAAAATGCCTTTATCATATTACTTAATCTGAAGACCTAGAAAGTAATTTAGGTCTCCAATCATGCTTATCTGAAATCCTTTCTTCATGCTTTCAGAGAAGTGAAAACACAAAGAGGGATTAGTAGAACCAAATATAATATCAATGATATAAATTTGGACTAGAGTGATATGACCCTTAACTTTCCTAAGAAATAGGGTCTGGTCAATCTTTCCACGGACAAATTTATCTGAGACGAGAAATGAAGAAAGGGTGTCATACCAGACACGAGGGACATGTTTTAACTCATAAAGAGCTTTATCCAATCGATAGACATGATTTGGATATTTTGGGTGAAGAAACTCTGGAGGTTGTTCAACATACACTTCCTCTTGAAATTTTCCATTAAGAAAAGCGTTATTTACATCCATTTGTGTAACACCCCCACTTCCATAATTGCATATAACACATAATTCTTATAAAAAGAAATACATGTTTTCCCCACATAGGTCCATAATAAAAGAGACTATGCTATAAAATGTATAACTCAAAAATTCAAAATACATTCTCTTGTATAATATCCATTCTCCAAAATTTATTCAGATATGATCTTCATAATTCTAAGCACATAGGGAAGTAATCATAGAATATTCTTTCCCTATTATCATTACCTGTACACATATTTGAAAACACAAAATGAGGGTTAGACATGAATGTCTAGTGAGGTTCCCTTTTTTATGTAATGTAAGGTGAGAATCACCGAATCATTTAAACCATTTCACATAAAGAGAAATAAAATTAGATTTTGTTTGAGTCTATCGGACCTCTGGTTCCAAAGCCCCTCTGGTTCCTCTACCAGAGCTTCTGGTTCCTCGACCATAGCCTCTGGTTGTACTAACCAGAGCCTCTTGCTCAGGTAATTTCTCATAATGTTCTTTGACTAACTTTTTAAGTAATAAAATAGCCTTTTCCATAACTAAAAATGATTAAAAGAGTTCATGTATAACCAGAGCTTCTGGTTGTACTAACCAGAGCTTCTAGTTCAAAATACAAGACCAACCAGAACCTCTGGTTCAACGTGTAAGCCAACTAAAGCCCTTCTAGTCTGTTTTTCATAAAAAGATTCTAAGTATAAAAATCTTTGAATTATCTTTTAAAATGTAAATTTGACACAGACCTAGTTTCTTACGAATACAGAGCCTCTAGTTTAACTAAAACTTTGTAAAAGACTTGTATAATTTCCAAACCATCATCCAGAACCCTCTGGTTCTATATTGAAAAGTGTTTTGAAACAGAATATGATTTTCAGCCTTTACTACATGGAATGAATTATCTGAAATTAATGTTTTGGTGATCTTCACCCTGCATTACATAAAAAGGGAACCTCGCTAGACAAACATGTCTAACCCTCATTTTTGTGTTTTCAAAAATATGTGTGCAGGTAATGATAATAAGGGAAAGAGCATTATGTGAATTACTTCCCTATGTGCTTAGCTGTGTGAAGATATTAATTAGCTATGTTTTTGGAATATGTTTTATATGCAATGTATGGATTTGGGGTTGTTACAAAATTGATTATATCCTGACCGCAAATCGATTTTGGAGAAGTAACTGGCCCTAACTAGTTGATCAAATAAATCATCGATTCTTGCCAAAGGATATTTATTCTTTATAGTCAGTTTATTCAATTCTCGATAGTCAATACACATTCTCATTGTCCCGTATTTCTTTTTAACAAATAGCACGGGAACACCCCAGGGAGATATACTTGATCTGATAAAACCTTTTTCAAACAATTCTTTCAACCGAGTCATTAATTCCTTCAATTCAGAAGATGCCAAACGGTATGGTGCTCTGGCCATCTGTGCCGCCCTGGGTGTTAAATCAATTCTAAATTTAACTGATGGATCAGGAGGTAAAGTAGTCAATTCATCAGGAAATACTTCAGTATAATCACAAACTACTCTAATGGATTCCTGTTTACGTTTCTCTTTCTTCATATCGACCATATAAGCCAGATATTAGGCTGGTGTGATGATTTCGTCGATGATCATAAATCAAAATTGGCCCTTTCCCTGGTAAATCAATGCGTATCATCTTTTTATTACACATAATGCTCACTTGATTTTCTGCCAACGAATCCATTCCCATTACTATATCAAATTCCCTTATCGGTATTAGAAATAAACAGATCAATAACATATATCCTTCAACCTCAATTTGGCAGTCATTAAACATATTGATAATAGATCCTTGACTATTGTTAGCAGTATCAACTACTAAGGCATAGTCAAGGGGCACATATTTCAAGTATAAGCACCCAACAAATAAAGGCGATGTAAATGAATAATTTGCACCATAATCAAATAACACCTTTGCATATAATGAGTTTACGAGAAACGTACCTGTTTGCTCATCATGGATTTCCTTTACCTCCCCCCTTGACATATAAAAGGACCGCCCTCGAGCCCTATCAGATTCACCCCTCTTGATGCTGATTCCCCCACGAGTACTTGGAGTGTTTCCACCAAGAGTCAATCTCGGATTCTTTAACTGATTGCAGTCTGATTTGATGTGATTTGGAGAATCACATTGGTAGCAACGTTGAGGCATTCTACAATCTCGAGAGATATCCCTCGTTTTTTCACACCTAAAACAAACTCTTTGATTCATATTGCAATCACCTAGGTGAACACGGTGATATCTCTGACATGGTCATTCACTAAATCGCTGAACTGGACGATTCTATGTTTTCACAAAATTCGGTCTTCTAAATTATGTCGAAGACCCCTCCTACTTCCTCTTTTCCACTACCTTTATTTTCCCTGTATGTTCTTATTCCTCTTGGTTGTTTTATCTACGTCCACTGCCAATGAGAATGTAACAAGATTCATTGCAATTACAAATCTCTGATTGAAGGTTTCAATCCCCAAATATACCTATGTTGATTCTCTCTCTCTCTCTCTCAGTGATTTGATGATGATCTTTTAAATCTTACAAAGTGTACTATTTCTGTATTCAGCTTCAGTGATCATCATAGAGTCTGCTCAGTGATCGCTGAACATGTATTGTAATTCCTTCAGAGATCAATATTCTTCAAGAAGACAAAACTCACACCATAAAACCTTCAGCGATATCGAAGATAGAAGCTGAAGACAGAGACCAACAAGTTCGTGATTTGATGCAGTTTTTAGTGATAACAAACTCGTCTACACAAGTGTAAAATCTACTCAATATTCAACGAAGACTGATGAGACCTTGAGCGTCATTCCAGTGTCAGCGATCAAATGAATGTTGTTGGACAAAATTAGTTTTGTCTTGTCCTTCTACTCACAAAGAACAAACCCGTACCTCACAAAATAAAGTACTGTACAGAGTCACTCTACTGTTTCCAAGCGTGCTTTCCTACTTTGTGAAATACTATTGTTCATATACAACCAGAGGCTGTATATCTGCAACAAAGGACAAACTCATCTCTTAAAACTTGCCACGTGCTTTGTACCTTCTGAATTGCATGAAACACAATGAGTATAAATAGCTGAGTAGTTCTTTCTTCTCAGTTATCTTCTCCAACCTATTTCCAAGCTTCCTTGTTTTGAAGATCTTAACCAAGAAGATACTCCTCTCTCTAACTCTCTATATAAGAGAAATACTTCCACCGTAACAAGTGAAGAACACAAGACTTCTTAACCTTTTTTTTTGCAAGTCTTTTCTTTATTGCTATATGTAACTTGTGTATTTCTTTGATTGTTTAGATAAGTGTTGTATCTTATCTTTTTCGCAAACAAGTAAAAATATGTAGATCAGGCTGGGACCAACAAGTGGTATCAGAGCAATGTTTGTTTTAGTGTTTTATTGTTGTCTTATTGATGTTTTATTATCTCTTCTTTCTAGATGATTTATTTACTTTTCAAATTGCTTTGCAAAACACGAGCGCAAACTTTCAGGATAATGACTCTCTTGCCAAACCTCCCGGTCTATCAGAGACAACTTTTGTCTTTGGAAGAATCAAATGTCTCTCTTCTTGGAAGGTGTGGATCCTGGGATTCCATACTACATTGAAAATGGACCCTTTGTTCCATTTGCAATTTCTTTAGCAGTTCCTACTACTGCTACGACTGCCACCATTCTGGAATGACAGATTCCGAAGCTCCCTCCTCAGTGGAGTGACAAAGACAAGAAGAAAATGGTTTTAGATACTCGTGCGAGATCTGTAATAGCTATGGCTCTTCCTGACAAGGTTTATCACACCGTGATGAAGCTTAAAATCTCAAAAACCATGTGGGGCACTCTTTATGTTCAATAGGAAGGTACTTTTGAAGTACAAAACTCGAGGAAGATAAATTTAGTAAGACAATATGAATGTTTTCTTTGTGAAAAATATGAATCGTTATCTGAAGTACATTAATGGTTTAATTGTCTTCTTATTGATATGAGGACAGTTGGAAGAGAATTTCCAACTCAGAAACACTGAAAAAGTTCCTTGAATGCTGGCCAGAATCATGGGATAATTATACCATGCGTCTCAAGATGTCTAAGGACATGTCCTCCCTTTCCCTCAGTTCTTTTTATGCGATATTGCTTAATCATAAGCAATCTCGTCAGTTGAAGAAGAATAGTCTAAAAGACTCCAGAGAAATGAAAAGCTCTCTTTTAGCTTTGATCTCTGATAGCCCCTCAGCCGAACCTTCTATTTCTTCTACTCCCTCCTCTTCTGTTTCTATCACTGAGTTAGATCCTTCTAACTCTGAGGACTTGACAAACGCTGATCTATCAGAGTTTGATGAGTCACTGACCCTTCTTACTAACTCTTTCAGAAGGTTTTTCAGAAAAAAACAACTATTCATAGATCTCTTTCCCTGACCATAGCTGACAAGACAAAGTCAAATCTCATTGACAAGGCTTCAGCTAACTGCTACAATTGTCAACACAATGGTCGTTTTGCTAATTAATGTTGGTTGAAGAAAGCTGCGAAGCCATCTTCAAATCTCTCATCCTCCTTTAGATCTACAGATGATAAATATATGAAACTGAAGAAGAAGTACAAGAAGATGAAGAATCTTCAGCGTAAAGGCAAAGGTCTTGTCGCTAAAGAACATGACTGGGATGATTCTTCTGAGAATCATCATCGGACAAGGAAGACACGACCTTTCTCTGTCTCATGGCCAAGGATGTCAAAGACGAACCATATGAGACATCATCCTCCAATGATCCTTCTCCATCAATCTTACTCAGGTATGTAATTGAATGACCATTATTCTTCTTCCTCTGATAGCCTATTTACAGTAGATACGCTGATAGTTGACCTTTACAATGCCTTGAATGACAAAGCTTAATCTTGATCTTCAAGAAAAATTAGAGAAATGTCATTCTAAGATCAAAGAGCTAACTAAGGTTGATGAAAATCTTAAGGATCAGATCATTGTAAGACAAACCATTAGCATCGAACGTGAGCAGGCTATCACTGAGCGTAAGCAGGCTATCACTGAGCGTGAGCAAGCAATTGCTGAACTCAAGGCTGAAAAGGATATCATTGAATGATGGTGTAAACCCTCTCTTAATCCTGCTGAGATCATCAACTCTCAGATCCCCGCCAAGATAAAGAGTGGTCTAGGATTTTCCTATGATTAAGAAGATTGTGTCACTGACAAGTCCATGCTTAAGTTTGGTACTTTTGTCTCTTCTATTTCTGATATTTCTTCCTCTCAGTACTCTTCTACTGAAAATCTTCTTGAAGGAACTTCTCTAAGTTCAAGATGCAAAGACAAAGGTAAAACCATTGTTAGCATTCCTCCTCTTCCTAAGAAGGACCGCAAGTCGATTAGAACCCATTCTATTCCTTCAGTTTGTAAACCTTCTTTCTCAGGAACAAAGGTCTCTGAATGCTCTCAGAGATCTAAGCCTAAGATTAAGGTGAATATTTCACCCAAGGTATCTAAAAACTCAGCTGTTCCTCCCCGAACAAATGAAAAATGTATTCTTGGAGCTTGTCCCTTTTCTCTTCCTTCCGACTTTTCTGGCCTTAAAGCCTCTTTCAGCTTTAGGAAGTGTTGTCACTATGGTAAGACTACTCATATCACAAGTAAGTGTCCTTCAGCTACCAAATTTGGTTCGCCAGCTAAGGTAAAGAAAGTAACTAAGATTGAAAAGTCAGCCAAAGTGAAATCAATCATTAAAATGGTGAAAATGACTACGGTGAAGGAAACCACTAAAGCCTCTTCTTTAGGCTCAGTAAGACTCCTGCTGACTTTGAGCTTTCAGTATCAGTTGATGTCGCCTCTAATTCAGCTGGACCCATTGATAAATGGGTACCAAAGCAATCTTAATATATTTTATGTTGCAGGAAGTCAAGGGTATCTGGTACCTTGATAGTGGATGCTCAAGACACATGACCAGAGACAAAACCCTGCTCTCAGAATACAAAGATGATAGAGGCCCTTCTGTGACATTTAAAGGAAACAGAAAAGGATATTACCAAAGGCTTTGATATATTAACCAACAGTGCAACCACCTTCAGACGTGGTGCATATGTTGAAGGACTGAAGCACAATCTTCTAGCATCAGTCAGCTGCGTGATAAAGATTTCACAGTCAAATTTCTGAAGAATTCATGTTACGTCTTTGATAAAGATGACCACCTCGCTCTTATAGATTCTCGTCAAGAGAACATGTGCGTCATCAACATGGATTCTACCTTCACTGAGAATAACTGTTTTCTCTCTAAAGCCTCTTCAGATATCAACTAGTTATGGCACAAACAACTTTCTCATCTCAACTTCAAGACGCTGAACGAGCTGTCTCGAAAGGATCTTGTCACTGGTCTTTCTCAGAACTCTTTTGCAAAGGAATCTCTTTGGTCAGCGTGTGAAAAAGGAAAATAGACAATGCTCAGTTTTGATAGATCGAAGTCGCTTGAACAATGCTCAGTTAATCTCATCTACCTACTCATTTTTGGGCAGAAACTGTCAGCACTGATTTTTTTTACTCGATATTGGTCGCTAATCATCAAGAGATTCAAGAAGACAGCTTACGGACTCTTCCATAGCATAAAGCCTTCTCTTAGCATTCTTTATATCTTTGGTTGTACCTGCTATATCTTAAACAACAGAGATTATCTTGGAAAGTTTGATTCCAAAGCAGATGAAAGAATCTTTCTTGGATATTCTTCAGTATTCAAAGTCTTCAGAGTATTCAACAAAAAATGACAAATAATAGAAGAATTTATTCATGTAATGTTTGATGAATCTCAATCAGCTAAATCTAATCCCATCTTTGAAGATGATGAAGTGTTAGAAAACCGGATGATATCTTACTATGGAGAACTTGAAGCTTCCTTCAGTAATCAACCGAACGCTGACCTCCCTGAAGTTGAAGATGATCCATTTATCGTTCTAGAAGTGATACGTACTAAGTATTTAATACGTAAAGTACCTTTTTATTCTCTTTTAGATAGGTTATTTTGCTTTCATATCCCAACTTTGAGTCATTTTATCTCTTTTATCTGTTTTTAAGCTGAAGTGAATGTTGAACCTGTGTTTAGTGGATTTTGGTCTAAATTGATCTTGTTTTGGGCAGATTGGAGCAAGTGGATGCTGTGGAAATGTGGTAGCAAGACCTGATGACTGACATGAAGATGGAAGAGACTTGGAGAAGTTGACATGACCTTGGGATGACCTTTGAAAGCTTTCTAAAGCTTTGTTTAGCTGTATTTTGAACTGATTAGTTGATGTTTAACAAGACTTATATTAGTTCCTTTCTAATTAGTAGTTTGTAATATGTACTTTTTAGTTGTTTTTGAACTAGGAAGGGGTGAAAATACTATTTTGCCCCCATACAATCCTTAGTATAAATAAGGGTTGTTGGGAGGAGTTTAAAAATACCTCAACACCCAACTTTCACAACCTTCCTTCTTTCTCTCTATCTTTTGTTCTCTCTTCAAGTAGTTTGCATACTACTTGAAGAACAAGTCTTAATATTATAAATCTTTTGGCATTTCAAGTTCCATTTACTTGCTTTATTTAATCCCTTTATCTATATTATCGTTATTTATATTCCGTCTTTAATTTCTTTACGCTTACTTGCATTTTATTTTCCGCCATTTATTTATTACGCTTTCCGCATCTTTATTATTCCGTTATTTATATTCCGTCATTTACTTTCCGCATTTATATTATGTCTTTATTTACTGCAATTTATATTTATTTACTTTTCGTCATGAGTAGCTAATTTTATTAGCTCGGGTGTATGACGAAAATGGTGAGTTTTTAAACCAAAATATAGTCGACCCTTTCATGTAACAACGATGTTTTACTTTTTCATTTTAAGTTTTATAAAACCAATGACACTTCTTGACGGGTTGATCACTTTGAAAGTGTTAAAGTGCCTTTGACTCTAAGCTGAGCCAATGTTTGCACTTCAACTTGGATGATATGGAAAGTAGACTTGAGAAAGCTGCTAACAAAGAGATTTGTTGTCCGTATTTTCTAAGTTGTTAATTCTCGACGGGTTGATCACTCTGAAGTGTTAAAGTGGAATGGATTCAGAGATGAACCATTCAGAACACGTCAACTTGAATGATATGGGAATCCACTCGAGAGGGTGGGTTTTAACAAAGAGATTTGTTTATCCATATACTTTGAAGACACCATTTGTCACTTTCACTGGTCTGGATACATCATAGAGATATGTGTTGAAAGCTAAAATATCAGTGCATTGGTGAAGTCCGAGAGGAATACCTTCAAAGTAATTGGTAGAAATAGTTGTTACTGATTGCATGCTGTAGCAATCTGTCAGCATGGTTTCATGCTGTAGCATTTTGACAGCRTTGGTCGACTGGAAATAATTTTTACTTCTCACCCTAAAAGTCATACACCCTAGYTTGCTTTATATTCTGTTATCTCCTGTTTTTAGTTGTATTAACTTTGTTCTRATCAAAGTCTTCGAATTCGCCTTCTGAAATCATTTCCTTAACYTTACTTTYTTTTAAACTTTTACTACGATCCCTGTGGACGATATCCGGTACTTGTACCACTTTTATTACTTGAAAGACGATATTGGGACTATTTGTATACTTGCTTTTAGTCCTGATTGTTGTTTGTG
>NC_037534.1:11899822-11901710 GCF_001531365.2 Cynara cardunculus var. scolymus | reverse complement strand
ATTGGCTTTTCCCGGATGGTAGAGTATTTCAGTCATAATCATTAACAAGTTCGATTCATCGATGCTGTCTCATATTTAATTCTTTCTGGTTGAACAAGTGTTGCAGACTCTTATGATCAGTATAGATTTGGCACTTTGTTCCCAAGAGATAATGTCGAAATCAGCCATAGTAAGCGTAAGCATACTCGGCATATAACCGCAATCAAGGAATGTCAAACGAATCTTCATCCCTTCATAGTATCAGATATCGAGACCTTACTCGAAAATAACTATCATAGATCGTTCCGGCCAGTGATCATTTGGAAGATCACTGTCTTATAGCATCCAAGGAAAGAAAAATGCCCATGGCAGCTCTTAAAAAGATAGGAGAGGAGTGTGAGTCAGTCCAAAATTGAATGGTTTGCTCCATTTTCTTTTTTCTTTTCCTATAGAAGATTGGCAGGACTGCTCACGTCTATCGGACCAGGTTCTGATCCCATTCCGTGTAATTCTAAGCTTATTTATTTGGACAACCCTTGGGGATGTGGTAATACATCTAAGAAATTATTCCATCGAACGTACTCGAATAAGCTTTTCATTTTCTGCTTACTACTAGGGCTTCCAAATTCCTACGCCGGGTCTCATAGCCCCTGTGACCCATATTTTCAATGCGAAGACCACGACTGCCAATTCCATATCATGAGTTGGGTACTGTTTTTCATGATCTTTAAGTTGCCGAGATGCATATGATATTACTTTTTCTCTTTGCATCAAGACACAGCCTAAACCTAACTTTGAGGCATCACTGTATACCACGAAATCTTCAGTTCCATCGGGTAAGGATAGTATCGGAGCACTGCAAAGATGGTCTTTTAATAGTTGAAAGGCTTTTTGTTGTTCTTCTTCCCATTGAAATTTGATATTCTTTCGAGTTAAATTTGTCAAAGGCACGGCTATTTTAGAGAAATTTTGGATAAACTTGCGGTAATAGCCTGCCAATCCCAATAAACTTCGAACTTCAGATGGTGTTTTTGGTGCCTCCCATTTTGCAACGGCTTCAATCTTTGCTGGATCTACTTTTACTCCAGCCTCGGATATGACATGCCCTAGAAATTGGACTTCTCTTAATCAAAATTCACACTTTGATAGTTTAGCATAAAACTTCTCTCTTTTCAAAAGTTCAAGGATTAATCGAAGGTGTTTTGCATGCTTTTCTTTGGTTTTAGAGTATATGAGAATATCATTGATAAATACAATGACAAATTTATCGAGGTATTCTCTACATACTCGATTCATTAAATCCATGAAAGCTGCAGGTGCGTTAGTCAAACCGAATGGCATAACTAGGAATTCATGGTGCCCGTACCTGGTTCGGAATGTCGTTTTTGCAATATCATCTTCTTTAACTTTCAACTGATGGTAACCTGATTCTAAGTCAATTTTGGAGAAATAACTGGCTCCCACCAATTGATCAAACAAATCATCAATCATGGGCAATGGATATTTGTTCTTTATGGTCAGTTTCTTCAGCTCCCGATAATCAATACACATACGCATAGTACCATCTTTCTTTTCACAAACAAAATTGGAGCTCCCCATGGTGAAGTACTCGGCCAGATAAATCCCTTGTCCGACAAATCCTTCGATTGTGTAACCAGTTCTTTTAATTCTGATGGAGCTAATCTGTACAGTGCTTTCGCTACAGGTGCTGCTCCAGGTATTAAATCAATCCCAAATTTTATAACTCTATCTGGAGGTAATCCTGACAAGTCTTCTGGAAAGATTTCAGGATAATCACTAAAACCGGAATTAATTCTTGTTTACTCTTTTCTTTCTTGGCATCGATTACGTAGGCTAAAAATCCTTGGCATTTCTTTTGGATACATTTTCTGGCTTTCATAACTGATAA
>NC_037534.1:11898028-11899782 GCF_001531365.2 Cynara cardunculus var. scolymus | reverse complement strand
TTATTCTAATCATCTTCTTATTACAAACAATGCTAGCCTGATTCTCGGCCAACCAATCCATTCCCATTACTACATCGAAATCTTTTATAGGCATGGGAAACAATCTGATGGGTAGCTTGCAACCCTCAATCATGATAGTGCAGTTTTTAAACACATAATTCATAGATACTTGACCGTTAGCAGTATCAATTACTAACTTTTCGTCAAGGGGCACATAATTCATACAAGCATATAAGGCAAATGATGGGGATACAAATGAGAAGTTTGCACCCGAGTCAAATAACACTTTAGCATGTAATAAGTTCACGGGAAAAGTACCTGTTACTACATCGGGTGTAGTTTCTGCTTCGTGTTTGGTCATTTGAAAAGATCGACCCCGCGCCCCACCCGAGCCTCCTCTACTCATACTCGGTCTTCCACGGCCAAAATCGATGTATTGCTCCCCATGGTAAGCTGTGGAGCTTTCAACTGTGGGCAATTGTTTTTGAAATGGTCTGGTGAATTGCAATGAAAACATTTTCTGTTTAGCCGACAGGAAATTGAAGTATGCCCAATTTCACCACAATTAAAACATTTTATTGGCTCTGCTCTGCATTCTCCATGGTGATACTGTCGACACCAGGGACAGGCCCTCTCCATTGGTCTTTGCATTGATCTATTATTATATTTGACAGTTTTTGATCCCCAATAACTTGCCGAGGACCCCCCCCATTTCCTTTTCTCGACTTGCTTTCCTTCTTCGCTTCTATTTTCGTTTCTTTCTGTGATCTCTGCTGCATCTACTACCAATGGAAAAGTGGCAGGATTCATTGCGATAACAAATTCTCTGATTGAGGGCTTTAGACCCCAGATATACCGCTCCACTTTTCTAGCCTCCGTTGAGATGTAATGTTCAGCGAATCTAGAATACTCTATAAATTTCTCTGTATATTCTCTGACTGACCCAGAGTTCTGTTCCAACTTTAAAAAGTCTTCATCCATCTGTCTAACTGTTGTTTTGGGACAGAACTGCTCTTTGATTCTATTCACAAATTCTGCCCAAGATAAGGTTTGCAAAACATCTGTTCTTGCCAGGGATTCTACTTCCACCAGAATAAAGCATTGGATTTTAGTACTGATACAGCAAATCTGACCTTATCGGCTTCTAGACAACGAATAATGTTGAATACTGACTCAATTTCCTTTATCCAACGGATAGCTTAGGTCGGATCTCGCTCACCAGCAAAGTTTGGCGGTGTGCACGCAAGGAACAATTTTGATGTCTCATCCTCTGGTGTTTGTAGTTAGTATAGGAGGGTTAATCTCCACCCGCTCTGTTTCCACCCTCGCGGGTATCCTCATGATCGATGTTAAGGTTTCCCTTAACTTTCCCATTTCCTCTGCCAGCATATCTCTTGTCACATATTCTGGTTATGGTACCTGTTCTTGATTCATATTTTCAGAATTTGATTTTTCTTGATTGGTATGAACATCTACTTGGCTAGCTCTGCCTCTGGTCTGTCCTCTGTTTTGGCCTCTTCCTCTACCTCTGCCTCTGTCTCTACCCTTAGATGTGCCAATAGGAGTAAGAATAGAATAATCCTCTTCTTCATTAGTGGGGTTGGGGCGGGTTATCCTTTCTGACCTTCTAGATCTACTTGCCATCTGTAGATATCAAAGTTAATAAATATATTTTCACATTCCCAAAATATAATAAAGTGTTCAAGTTCAGTTATGCACCTGTAGATTCAAAATTACATTGGCCAGATGTAATC
>NC_037534.1:11891344-11896438 GCF_001531365.2 Cynara cardunculus var. scolymus | reverse complement strand
TTTACTTCCTCACTAAGATACCATTACTTTATTATTATACTGCACATGCACCTTATCTATTAAGGTATGCAATTTATCACATATATACACATACATAACATAACATATGCATGCATCCTCTTACATTCATCATGTCTTTGTACATATATCATCCACGTATATTATTTTATCATGCATACCATTAGATATTCGAATATTAATCACGTATAATTTTACCTCAACCCAGATTGTCTGAAACCAAGTTATAACAAATTTAAAGTCCGGGATGAAGATATTGCTAAAACTATTTTCCAAACTAGATACGGGCATCACGAGTTTCTTGTCATGGTGATCGGATTAATTAATGTTCCAACAATGTTCATGGACTTGAAGAATAGGGTATATAATGAATATCTTGATAAAAAGTATTTAGGTAAGTTGGATGTGACCTTGCCTTTCGCCTTGCGTATATAGAGATAGTCAATCTTGACTTATCTCAAGCAATGTCCATAGATGATATTCTTATATACTCCAGATCAGAAGCTGAGCATGTTAAACATCTTCGTCTGATTCTAGAACTTTTAAAAAGGGAGAAATTGTATGCAAAACTGTCAAAGTAAGAATTATGGTTAAGAGAAGTTCAATTTCCAGGTCACATTGTTTCCGAAGAAGAGGTACAAGTTGATCTTGCAAATATTGAAGCTATCAAAAGATGGAAATTACCAAGAACACCCACTGAGATCCGTAGTTTCTTGGGTTTAGCGGGGTAATATCGGAAATTTATTCAAGACTTCTCACTGATTGTTGTACCTTTGACTAAATTAACAAGAAGGAGTGTTAAGTATGAATGGGGAGATGATCATATTAAAGACTTAAGATCAATTATACAGTGCTCTGGTATTATCGTTACCAGATGGATTAGAAGATTTTATGGTTTATAGTAATGCTTCGAATTTATACAAAAACATGAACTTTTAAATAGTTAATTTGATAATAATATCGATTTTTTCAAATTTTTATAAGATATTCAAATTTATATTCTATTCAAACATAAAAACATTATCGTTTTATCAAACCATATAAAACCATGTTATATTATCAATAGAGATAAAAAAAAAAATTAAAATCAAGATGTATCACGCTGCATTGAACGAATATCCTTCTAATATATCATTAATAAAAGATTTTATTATCAATATAAGTGTTATCATTTAATATTTACAAATATTCAAAAACTATAGATGAATTGAAATGGTTAATCATTTAATAACAATTTTATTCAAAAGCAATTCAAAAATATGAGAAAATAGAAAACAATGAATTAAGTTTTCTCAAGATGTGATGTCATCTTTTCCTGATTCTACTTTATATATAGAATGAATTTTTATATATCGATTTCAATAAGCTTTTTAAATTGTTTATAAATTCCTATATTATTTATTTTTATCTATATATATATATATATATATACATATATATATAGAGAGAGAGATGGGTTATTATGCAACCTTTTACATTTTACAACTCAATCTTAACCGTCCATTTAATTTGATAAATATGTGATTTCATAAACGTTTTGATTGTTTCCTAATATAAAGTATTGATTATAATTAATGAACATAGTCATCTTCCATAAATATTCAAATTATAATAGATGAACTATCATCATTTTCATAAATATCTCAATTGATTGGGTTGCATTGGTTGTACAAATAGACATGGTTGTATTTGAAATATACCATATATATATATATATATATATATATATATATACACTACCTTATAAACCAGATTTATCAAAAGTCGTAAAAACAATTTTTAATATACAAAGTATTATACATTTATGCATAAAGTTTTAAAAACAATTCATAATGCATTAAGTACTACTACTTTATGCCTTCAGTATTAAAATCTCTTAATCTACAATTAAAATAATATATAGTACAAGTTACCAATGCACATTATTACTTTATCTTTTTTGTTACCAATGCACATTATTACTTTATCTTTTTTATGTTTCCAATATACTTTTGACATCTTTCACTCATGTCTTCACCCTCTCATATCTCTATGTATCCTCTCCATCCCCAGTGTGAGATTCAAACCAATATTCATCGTTAAATCTTCTCTAATAAAACCAGTGAAACTTCAAAATCGTTAAATTCACGGCTCCCGCCGTATTGCGCGGGTACATAACTAGTATATATACATACTTGGATAACGTGAGACCAGCTTGTTTTTGTGAGACTCGTGAGACCACTTTTTTACATTTGAAACTTCACAGCAAAACGCTATGAAGGTAACGTTCACGGTGTTTTTACTGTGAATGTTTGGCTTTTTTTACCTTCACAGCATTTTGGTTGTGATTATGAATATTCAGATTATAGATCTAATCCAAGGGTTGAGAATTGGTCTTACGGGTCTCACGAAAAAACTTTGGTCTCACATGATCCCAAGTGTGTGTGTGTGTGTCTATATATATATAGGGTTGGGTTCACATGAGACCAAGGTTTTTTCGTGAGACCCGTAAGAACAATTTATATTTATTGATCAACTTTATAAGCTAATGATCTAATGGTCTAAAGTTGCACGGTGGTAATTTTGTGATTATTAAAAAGTCTCGTGACAATTTTGTGATTATAAATATTCAGATTGTAGATTTAATCCAAGAGTGAAGAATTGATCTTACCGGTCTCACAAAAAACATTTGATCTCACGTGATCCCAAGTTTCTCTTTCTCTCTCTCTATATATATATTTATATTGATTGTAAATATGTAATGATTTCAATGAGAAACGCCTATGAGAGAAAAGTGGGGAAATAAACCTTACATGGTTCGGTTATATGTGATGGGTTTCGATGGAGAATCAGGTTATAAATCACGTGTTTGGGAGAAGAAAAGGAAGAAGGTAAAGTATATTGGGATAATAATAAGTTAAGACATTTAATATTTTGCCGTGATTAATAAATTAATGAGTGATTAATAAATTAAGACAATAGTTCCCCGAGAAAAAGGAAAAATACATAAATAAGCTACAACAATTAATGTCTTAATTAATAAATCAAGAAAATTGGTTTAAAATGTAGATATGTCGATAATTATAATTTCATTTTTACATATCAATTTTAATAAGTTTTTAAAATGCTTATAAATTCCCAATTATATATATATATGTGTGTGTGTGTGCGCGCGAGCGCGTGTGTGGAGGTTCAAACGAAAACTCTTGTGATTTACGAGAATGCGAGAACAACTTAATAACCTCAAACTTTTTTAATTAATAAATTAACTTTTATTATATATAAATAATTTAATAAGGGCAATAATGTAATTAAGTAATTTTTATAATTTTTATTTTATTTTAATTAACCATAACTATCCTATCACGTTTCCACGTTTTACTCTTGTTAGTTAGTTATCTTGTTCTCCATGTCGTTCATGCTTCTTCTCCATATCACATGATTATCACACTCATATCACATGATTACACCAAAAATTTAACATATTAACCAAAACGATAACCCAAGTGATGTATAACGGTGATTATTATACCCATATCACATGATTATCACACACATATCACATGATTACACCAAAAATTTAACTTATCAACCAAAACGATAACCCAAGTGATGTATAACGGTGATTATCACACCCATATCACATGATTATCACACCCATATCACATGATCACACCAAAAATTTATCACATGTTTACACCAAAAATTTATCACATGATTATCACACTCATATCATATGATTACACCAAAAATTTAACTTATCAACCAAAACAATAACCCAAGTGATATATAACTATGATTATCACACTCATATCACATTGATATCACATGAGTATCACAACTAATCGATTAAAAACTTGTCCAAAATGAGTAATTGTGAAAGATACCTTAAATAAACTTCTTCTTGTTGTTCGATTGTTGCATGCAATAGCTTCTCTTTGATCGATTAGAGTTCTTGGTCGATTAGGGTTGTGTATTCTTGGTCGATCACGGTTGTTTTGCGATTTGATGTTACGACTTCTCCTTGAATTATTAACCGTTTATTAGATAATGATAATAATGATTGTGTAATCGTGTTAAAATATTTGATGATATCATTTCCATTATTACCCTTTTAATTTTAATATTTTTTGAATCTTTTTAAATTTCAATTTTAATTTTAAAATTTTTTTAATTTTTTTTATCACAATATGAGGTTATTAGGTTGTTCTCGCATTCTCGTAAATCACAGGGGTTCTTGTTTGAAATAAATGAACTCTAATTATTTCCATAAATATTTCAATTTATTGGGTTGCATTGGTTGTACAAATACGATAGGTTGTATTTGAAATAAACCCTATATATATATATATATTTTTATATTTATATATATATATATATATAGGTGAGTTATTATTCAACCTTTTACATTTGTACAATTAATACAACTCAATCTCAACCGTCCATTTAATTTGATGAATATGTGATTTTATAAAAGTTTTGATTGTTTCCTAATATAAAATATTGATCATAATTAATGAACTCTAATCATCTTCCATAAATATTCAAATCATAATAAATGAACTCTTATCATTTCCATAAATATCTCAATTGATTGGGTTGTATTGGTTGTACAAATGAACATGGTTGCATTTGAAATATACCATATATATATATATATATATGAGCGTTCAAATAAAAACATGCCCCATTTGTGTAAACCGTATAAACCAATCTCATCCATTCATTTTCTTGATCAATGGTCAAGATTAGTTTACTTTATTTTAAGAAATTAAAAATATATATATATATATTAAAAATTTATTTTATTTCAACAATAAGGGCAAAAGTGGTAAATAAAATTTAACATTTGGTAACACCTTTCTCGATATTAATGACACTATTTTCATTTTTTAAAACAATATATCATTTTTAACTTTAAATCACATCCATCAATAAAACATATAAAAAAATGAATATAACACACCATATTCAATTATATGGAGTGAATATTTTAAATTTTGAATTACATTATATGAACGAAATTGGTTTCACCATGAAAATGTTTCGGTTCACATAATTTATTTGCAACAAGACCCAGTTTCACGTTCATGAAAC
>NC_037534.1:11889111-11890617 GCF_001531365.2 Cynara cardunculus var. scolymus | reverse complement strand
AACCTTCACAGTGTTTTTGCTGTGAAGGTTCGACTTTTTTTAAACCTTCACAGTGTTTTTGCTGTGAAGGTTCGACTTTTTTTAAACCTTCACAGTGTTTTTGCTGTGAAGGTTACGTGTAAAAATGTGGTCTCACGGGTCTCACGAAAACAGGCTGGTCTCACGTGAACTCAACCCTTATATATATATATATATATATATATATATATATATATATATATACATGAGCATATTCTTTTGTTATTCTAATAATTGGTGTTAACTTTGTGAACCAATCTTGGACCTTGATTTTTAAAATCCATGGATGATATCAATTGTGGTATATTTGTAGTTAATTAAAAATGAAGGATACCAAAATATAGGTGAACAGGGGTATTTTTGGGAGAGATGTCCAAATCGGTTACAAATTGATAATTAATTAAATGCATTGGTTACAAATCGGTAACTGCTCATTCCTTTTATAGTTCGTAGAATCATCCGTATTGCATTATGAACACTTATAAATACATACGAACATATATATATAACTTATTAACTAATCTTAGTTCGTGGCTTTCACATATGAACATACAGGAACAATTATGAACACTTATTTGCACCTATTACAACTTACAAACACTAAAGTAATTGGTTTTCACATGTGAATACAATAATATATGATCAAAGTGTTTCACTTATGAACACACATTGACCAAATGTTAGATGTATATAGATATTGTTTTATTGAACATTGGAACACATGTGAACAATATATACATCATATGAACATTGGCGACTACTAAGTTTATTGACTGTCACGTATGAACACAATACTTTTTAATCATAAGATCTTCAATCTTCTTGTATTGTAATCTACCATCTTCACCCGTGTTTTTATATCTCGATTATGAATATTTATCTATCAAACACTCCTCCACCACCATTATGGTTCAAAAATCAAACCCAGTTGTTTGATTTGAATATTGATGTCGATTACATATATGTTGAAGATAGAACATTCAAGTTTCTTATCATATTAATATAACAAGTTATTTATAATTTGGAAAAAAAATAAACATATTATTTTAGCTATAATCATAGAATTGATGTTTTTATAACCGTCCATTAATAAATGTGAAATTAAGACAAAAAAAAAAGATTATCATTGTGTCCTCAATATTAATTGTATAGTAATAGAAGAACATAATCTAACAAAAGCTTATGATTGGTTTAAATGGTTTGTATAGTTAATACATCTTTCATGGTTAACAATTAATCTTAGCTCTATATATAGAGAGAGCTTAGTCAAATGTTAACCCAAGCTATTGTCGCATGTCACACCCCGCTAAAGCGGAAACACGGGATATGACAGGTAGAGTCTCATAACAATAGTGTATAAACAACACAACCATACAATTCAAAGCATAATACAAAAATAAATAAAGTTTACAATCCCAAATACAAGTTTGCAACACTAAACATAAAATAGAATTGAAATTTCTAAATACAACACGTCTTCAAACATGT
>NC_037534.1:11887702-11888717 GCF_001531365.2 Cynara cardunculus var. scolymus | reverse complement strand
GTCCAAATATACATAATGTCCATATGCTCATTAAAGGGGGTTAATTCATACCGGAAATGTTGCTATAATCCCATAGAATATCAATTTTTACAATATTTATCCAAATCCAGAATTTCAGATTCTGGACAGAAACTTAGGTTACAAAAATGATCCAATAAAGAGACTTAAAGAATGAGATAAGTTCCYAWMTTTWTATATGGTTTATAGCACTGAGTTATAGCCATCGTGACCAAATTTCATGAAKATTGGGTAAGAGATGATGCTTCAAATAAATCATGCAATGCAACTTATCACAACTGAAATGGCAGATTGCACCATGTTAGTAAAATACTCATAAAAAGAGTTCTACTAAGTGTTCTGCAAATATTCAAGTTGGATTGAAAACCTAACACTTATACGAAACTTTTAAACTAAAAATAACTCATTTTGGATGAGTTGAGAGGAAAGTATGACACCTTAAATTCACATGTACACATCTGCCATCAATTGACAGATTGCACACCTAACTTGTAAAAATCAGTTCATGCCTCAAAACATCGTATTTTTGAGTGAGACTGGATTCAAATGAACCCTAACTCATAAAAGAAAGTTTTAGAAGAAGAATCATACATTAAGGACAAATGAGTAGAAAGATATTAACATACAAAATAAAGGTTACCTACTGGTGGTTTCACATTTTACACACCTATAGAGTTTAAGGTGTTTGGAGATCAAAACTCCATAATTTTATGTGACTCCACTTGTATATAAAATACAATCCATAAATTTAACTCTCAAAAGAAGATTCATCCTTTTTCATTGAGTTATGAGAGAGATATGGTCGATGTAACACACATATACGAATCTGTCAAAATCGGACAGATTGCATGTTCATCTTAATTTAGGAAAATRAAACCTCAAATCACCACCATATTGAGGGAAATCAGTGGAATTTGAAAGGTATTTCATTAAACTAACATCTAGAAGAAAAATCAACAAATTTGGATGGTTAACCAGAAAGTTATGACCATTCAAA
>NC_037534.1:11882012-11887225 GCF_001531365.2 Cynara cardunculus var. scolymus | reverse complement strand
AAATTAAGTTTTCATGAAATAAACCACATAAAATAATGATTTATTCCTATCTCTTTGAGTTWTATCATTTGGGTCATGGATTACCACCATCAAATAAACACTTTTACATGTTTTTGGTGTATAATCTCACCTTGAAACTCAAGATTTTCGAAACCCATGAAATAGATGATGAAGAATGCAAGAAAAAGGGTTTTTCTTCCCAAAACATACAAGGAAAAGTAAGAAGGATTGAAGGTATTACCTTATATTGTATGAGATGATGATTGAAGCTTCAAAAATTTGAATTGATGAAAAAGTTTAGAGAGAAATCGGCTGGAATTGGAGAGGGAGGAGTTGATGATCTTCAATGTGTCCCTTGGGTTTAAGGAGAGAGAGAGAAGAGAGAGTTTTTGGAAATTTGAAATGAGATTGAAATGGTTTAATGATAATTGAAGGTTTTAATAAGGTAAATGAGAGGGAAAGGAGGGAGGGAGGGGGGCCGGCCTCTTGGCCCAACCCAACCCCAAGTATATAAAAAAAATTTATAAAAGAAAATAAGACTAAAGCCCAAAATGCACAAAAGCCCGATTTTTCAATTTTGCCATTTTTCTTCACTTTAAAAGCCCACGATGACTAAATTTATTCAAATAGAAAGGTTTTATATTTAAAACACTAAAACTTAGTGTTTTATATAAATTGGGTATAAATTATAGCATTTGGTACTGTATAGGACATTTCGGATAACTTCGGACCGGAACTGGACTTTCTAAGCAACTACCGGAAATTCTTAAAATTTCTTAACTAAACTAATCTAACTAATTCCTAATCTATAAATTAACTTCAATAACACTAATATATTCTTAATAATAGCTAACCTGGGATTTCGAATTTGACTGCTGTCACATCGCAATTATGAACACAAATTGCACATATATGTGAACACTTATGGCAGTTATGAACATATATGAACACTTGTGGCAATTATGAACACAAATTGAACATATATAACATTTGTGGAAATTATGAACACAACTGAACATATATGATTTCTATTGTTCGTAACCGATGTCATTGAATACACATTTATCTTTTACATAAATACCCTTCAACAATTATGTTCACATATGTTTGTGAGATTACACATTTAATAAATTAAATTTATAATATGATTAATCTCAATCCTTTATTTTAAAACCAATGGTCATGATTAGCTCATAAAGTTAACATAATAAATAAGGTTAACAAATGAATTTGCCCATATATATATATATTTGTTAGGTACTCGTATAATGTTGTGAAATGTCAAACTTTTTTGAAAATCAATACATAAAGTTTAGGCCCATTATGAGTTTAAAGTTCGTGATAGGAAGATTAAATCAAAGTTCTTGATATGATCACAATATCGTTTTTCAAGATAAAATAGAGATGAGATGGGCCCATTATACAAACACAAAACTCAAATAACATACATAGATCGTTCTACATTTAATCCCGAGTTATCATTTTTACTACCATCGTTACGTTCATTGGTGGTGCTTCAAATCCTGAGGTGTTAGTGGTTGTCGAGAACAACAACTAAGTTCACCATAGGGGGGATTCGCTGGAATGGTTCCGGAAAGTTCTGGTAGAGAGTAGAGAATAGAATAGGCTGTGATGCGGGAGATATATTTTTTCTCTAACCAATTATCACTTCTCCCCCCTATAGTTATAGCTGTACTGGTAAATACTACTCTTGACAATACAAATTATGTAGTGTCGAGTAAGGTTGAGTCCAATTCAAATTAGTATGAAAGTAAAATAGGAGGGGGTTTGAGATTCAATATCGAGTTCGCTTTAAAATTATCTATACAAATATAAGTTGCAAGAGTTGAATAATGTACTATATCAACATTGATTCTTTTCATTGATTAGCAAAATATGAACTCTTCCAATCATCCGTAAATTGGTTATGGTTGTTAACGAGTTCTAACAGCTTATTTCTCTTTAGGCACCTGATAACCAAAACAATAAACAGCTACTATCGATTTAGTTTACTAACAACATTACGACTTAGAAAAAACAACCAAATTTAGTCAATGAATACACAAATTTGATCAATTTAAATGTAATTATACACAAAAATCATACAGTTTCGTTGAATCAAAACCTTAATCAACCAATTTGTTGAAAATAACATTTAACTATCCATGAAAATTTAAGACAACCCGATGAATCCAAGTATCAAAATGAAGAAATCAAGCAAAGAAGAACAAGATTCTTCCTTCTGTATGGAAAAAGAGATGCTCTTAGGTTACGTCCCTCCAGAAATGTCTAAACTGCCCCTTATATGGCTCAATTGTATTAGCTTTCAAATTTTACTATGTTCGTCTATGATCAAAAAGTGTGCCTCTTGCACACGATCGTGCAGATTCTTTGTATTATATTTAACACGATTGTGTTGTTCAACCAGCATCTCCCTTATATTTTTTGTGTCCAAGTTTTAAGTTTTGTCTTGTCAGGATCGACCGAAATTCACATGTTTCTATTCTACGACTCAGCGTAGCAAAGAGAACATGAGATTGGGAGCATTAAAACACATCAAAAATAATACATCAATGAACTAACTGTAGCTGGTTGGCTCAAACCAACCAAATAACCGCCATTCAGAGACGACATTTCCTTCCCTTGTGGGATGGAACCTCCCATGGAAATTTACTCAATTTCCCGGATGTTGCTAGGAAATTTTCCTTTTTAACTATCTAAGTTGGAACTACTTATTTGCCTATAGTAATATCCACAAATTATTAATGCTAGTTGTTTTTTCTTACCAAAATATTTCCTTCTTTTGTTGAAGGTGTTGGTCTCAACCACCGGATTTGTAAATAATACAATTATCATCCTATTCAACACTTAGAAAGAAATTCTTATTAAGCCTTGTAATGTGATAACTCTCATTTTGAGTGTTATTTAAACTTCATTAGTGTGTCTTTTTATTCCCTTTTAGTATGTCTTCTCCTTTCATATTTCTGTGTTTCCCCTTTTTATTTATTTATTTATTTTCATTGGAGTTGTTGGGAATAAAAGTTTATATTTTGATTAGTGTATATGTCGTTTTTGGAGCTAGTATGTCATTGTAGCTAGTCACCACGATGGCAAGCAGTAGTTGCAGCTGCAGAAAATCCTTATTGAAGATTTATTGCCAAATATGTGACAATGCAGGTTTCAGGCTTGGTCAGTGTTGGATCTTGCATAGAAGTGTTGAGAAAGAAGACAATGAGGATGAGACAAGCTTGGGGTTGAAGACAAGCCTTGAGAGGTCACTTTCTTCCCTCTCAAGTCACTTTCACCCCTTCTCTTCTCTTCTATTATAAAAAATCTATTATAAAAAGAGGTTTGGGCATTTCATTTGAATATCACAGAACATCTTTTGTAATTGAGAAGCAGCTTCAAACCCTTTAGTTCTTCTATTTGCTTTCTAGCTAGTTTTAATTTTAGCTGTATTTTATTTTTTGTTCGCTTTGTGGGACTTGACCACAGTGGCAAATTTACGTTTAATGCAATTTATGTTCGAGTATTTATGTTCTTGCATTATGTTTTTACTAATGAGAAGTAGCTAAATTGCCCTTGGATATAGGTGTAAGCCAAACCCGAGAGGTCAAAATGTAACACTTAGGTGTTACCACTTTTTGTTAACTCTTCGGTTTGGTCATTCGGGTTGAAGCATTAACTAAATGCCAACAAGTTGATCACTTATAAGTGTTAATATTATATTTTTGATCCAGAGATTGACGGATCCGAATTAGGGCTTGAATGATGCAAAGAGGTTTGAGAAAATCTTCAATAATCGCATAGAGATATGGGTTTTTACATAACCAGATTAAGGTTCAGTTGTCGGTCGAGTGGGTATGTCATAGAGATATGTGCATCTCTCCATATTGGCAAAACTAATATCTTCGAGATCTACTTAGTGTTTGGCAAACCGAAAGTTAGCATTTGTGAAAACTTTATGAGAAAACCATAATCGCAACCCATACGATGTAGCTTCGAGAAGAGAAAATCAAATGGGATTATTTTGTAACCGTTTTTATCAACCATTTAAGTTACCATTATACTCTCGGGAAAACTTACACCCATGCCCGCTTTTAAAAAAAATATTTTTAAGGTATCAGAATCGTTTTTAGAACTCTAAACTTTGCACCGGAAGCTCGTAAAAATCTTTGATTCTTAGTAGACTAGTCCCTGTGGAAAACAGTCTTTGGAAATTACCATTGTATTACTTGAAAAAGAGAACTCAATAGTGGTTTGCACTTGCACCACTATTGTGTCACGGTTTACGTATGTCATTTTTGCTATCATAATGCTCATATTCGATATACAACATTAATCGGATATGAGACAAGAGGACTAACATTTGAACCTTAGAAATTTGTTAGGTTCAAAGCTTCGGATATTAATCACCATCAGCTCCATAGCTCAAATGAAATGTGAGATTAAATCTTAGTTTTGATTATTCTCCATCTGAATGGAAGAATTCAATTAACCTATCTTCATGGTCACTCAATCTTGATTTTCAAGAACCCATATTTTACTCTAAGATCCTATATTTTAACTTCATAATTTATGTAGAGCTGGAATCAGATCTATAGATTATATTTCGGAGCAGAAAAGATAGGATTTTTCTTTGTAAAAGTCTTGCAACTATCTATATTGATCTAAAAACAAAAAGCTTTCAACAAAACCGAAGACTAGTTGAACTGAGTTCAAGATCATCATTAGAGCAGATTGGTATGTCATCTAGCCAAAAGAAGATTAATACAAGATAAAGTCAAACAGTAGTCTGACATGTACTACTACTGGCAAGACAGATTTTGAAGTGCAAACTTGTCCATCAAGTTTGGCTCACTAACTCTACCAAAACTCGTCCTATATGGGAGCATACTTAGCATGTCAGCCAAAGTGTGTTCTAAAATACTATTTTAATAGTATCATATTTCCTTTATTGTTCCCTCTGCATATAAAAGAATGGGTTGGGTTAACAAGTGTCTATATCAACTTCAAAGGCTAAAATTGTTGGTCCCAAAAGGGTCTACAAGAATACTAAACAGTTTGTAGAAGGGGGGGATGAATACAAACACCGAGTTTTCAAATTTAAAATATATATTGATAAAGAAGATCAATACAGATTTTACAAGATTGTTTACGGAAAGATAAGGTAAAAGAAACCTATCTAAACAATCTTAAGTTACACACAAAGG
>NC_037534.1:11876872-11881912 GCF_001531365.2 Cynara cardunculus var. scolymus | reverse complement strand
TATCAAAGAAAGAAAGGAAGAAATGGAAACAGAAATGAAATGGAAACAGAAATAAACCAAGGCTGCTCAAATCACCAGTTCTAAGATGAAATGGAAACAAATGTGTGTGTGTGTATAAGATGAAATGGGAACATAAATTACAATATTCATTTAGCCTTGGAGTAAAAGTGCACATCTGGACGGATGCTCACACTACATGTCTACATGCCTGATCCCCTGGTGATTATCCTAAAGGACCTAAACAAACAGACTCTARAGCTCTACAGTGGCGGCCAAAGAACTATTCCCAAGAAGACTGCAGATAAATTAGCTAGTCACACATGGTCAATAATCAATCAGTCACCAGAAAATCATCCAAGTCTGCAACCAACATCAAGTATCCAAATGGCATACGTGAAAAGCAGCCTACTATTTATCAGATTAGCATCCATTTTTATGAGCAACGTCAGGAAGCTCAGTTRGACCTTCTAACAAGAAGYAGCAGGAAACAATACCTCAATTTTTCCATGTATCCAGCMAAGCGGAAGCCTACAGAACGACACCTTCTRGTCTTGAGGAAAAGTAGCGCATAAACTCCCTACACCTTCTACTATTCATTTCAGAAACCACTGCCATTCCAAGTTACAAATAGTTTAATACTACATCAATTCTCTATTAAATGTCATAAGATTGGATGAAAAATGTTAAAATTTGGCTAACAAAACCATAATTAATGTTTACTCTTCTACCATTTCAACTCTCAAGGCCAATCCTTTATGTAATCATTATACTTATTATACTTCCTAAAGTGAACCATGTGAATTAAGTGTGACTTACAGAATCTGACATTGTCTTCCATTTCGCCCCACCAGCCTTACCAACCTGTTCATCATTCACAAGTGATTTTCAWATCAAAAGCTTAAGAAAATTCAAACCAACTCAATCTAGAAAYAGAGTACTTGAAACAAAACTTCAAATTTAAGATATAAAAGGTAGAAAAGGACGATTACTCACAGCAGCAACAGATTTGTTGCCAGGGTTCTCTTCTTTAAATTGTTTCCTGAACTCCTCCCTTCATTATATCAAAAGGGTAAAAAACATCAAAAAGAAGAGAAGATTCATAATAAAAATTGAACGTAACAGATAGAAGAACAACAATTACTAACATGAATAAAAAGAAAGCGCTAGCAGGTCTCTTAGGCTTATTGGGATCCTTGACAGCTTTCCCTTTGGCTTGAGTTTTCTTCACAGCCAACCTAAAAGAAACATACAATCATCAAAAGGTACCAAATTCMTGAACCAATAGGGAAAATCTGACATYATTGAAGCTAAAAACAATAAACAACATAAAAACCCTAACGAATGGTATGTGTGAGATATAGTACAGATTAAAGAAATCCTACTTGGTATCGGCTTTTCTCGTACCACCGCTTGATTTACCCTCTTTCATGGTTTGATCCTGAAAAATAAAACCAAAAACAACGACTTAGGTCAAAATCGACAACGAATCGGTTTAAAATTGCAGAGACAGAGCGAGAGCGAGAGATGCAGGGCGATTGGCACATAATTTCAACCAATCGTTAACAGAACATGAAACCTTTTGAATTTTTGAAAGAATCAGTTAAATTGAAGAGAAGAGAAAGGAAGTTAAAATGTCATCAACATACCTTGGAGATTGAATCGAGAATCGAGAATCGAATCAGGAGTGGAGATGGAAGCAAGAATCGAGTGGAACCCCAACCGTATAACATTATGGTTTTGAACGATGAATCTCACCTTGGAGATTGAATCGACGTCTTAAGGAAAATCGAATCAACGTCTTGGGGCTTGGGACGTACGACGGGAGCGATATCAAAACCTCCGAAGTCTGGTTATATGCATCGATGAAGTATTCTTGGGAACCTCCTATTTGTGCAAAATTTGCAGTAATTGAAGAAATCATACGCTGAACTTACTGATTTGGGTTTGGCACAGGAACATTCATCAACAAGAAGCTGGAAAAGAAGAAGAAAAGAGAAAGCAATTTTGACCTTACCCAAAATGATTTGGCGGGTAAGGATTTTTCTAGAAAAGGAAGAGGAGAGAAAAAGAAGTCTGAATATTTACCACTCAATGCATAAAAGCTTGTACTTCATGCTTGATGACTTGTAATTAAGAGTTTTTTAAAAATCTTGCATAAAATAGTTGTAACTTAAGCTTAGTAACTTGTACTTAAGACTTTGTCTTAAATGGTTATATATGTAGTATAGATATATATATATATATATATAAAGGATATATATATATATATACATATATATATATAAAGGATATATATATACATATATATTATTACATTTTTGACGGAATATATATCTATAGTGGGGAAAGGAATCTAGTGATATTGATGGGTTAAGAAGAACTTAAAAAAGAGGGAACATAAAGGTTGTTGGATCACATGCACATCACGTTTTTTTCTTCTTCTCTTGTCTTCTTTTTATATTATTTATGGTTGATATTATAACCGTTGGTAAATAAAAAAGAAAAACAAAAAGGGGTGTAATTAACAAAAGGTCCTCCTAAACCACCCTTTTTTGGATTTGGTTCTGTTCTCAGAATGTTGCTTTCTTCTCATCCTTTGACGCTAAATGAACCTTTCCTTACCATTGATAACATATTAACGATGTCAATGGGAAAATGTCATTAAAAACACTATGTAACAAGGTTCAAAACATATTGTTTTATAGTATTGTTCTTAAACATGTTAGACATTGTTTTTTGTAGATCCATATGCCTCCAAAAAGAACTCTAGCGTTTAATTTAGCAAAAGCGTCGGTCTTGGGACGGACTACGGCATGCCTAGAGGGTGATTCGGTAGAAATCTCGTCAGAGGCGACACCTTCCGTCCAACGCCAATTGTACCTTCCGTCTTTGGACTGATCAACTACACCTGCGTCATCAGAGACGAGTACACCTGGGCCACTTGCTCTAGATATATGTATCAATTGTCGCCGCATCCAAGTGGAACCGACGGAAGAACCGGTTACAAAGAAGGCAAAACGAGGAATTATCACCGGAAAGGCGATTATGAGAGACATCGCTAACAATGAAAATAAACGTCTTCCTCTCAAGTGGTCCATGGAAAAAAATTTGCCCGATACAAACAAAGTTTGTAGGATCGCAAAGCAAATTGGGAGCATTGTTCGTGAGCATATTCCAATGTTGACTGATAGTTATTTACAACTTCCACAAGACGAACTCAAGATTGTGGTTGATCAACTTAGCGTAAGTATATTTTCATTGCTATTTTTTTTATGATTTATGTCTTATTAATTAATAATGCTTAATTTTTTATTTCATTTTGATTTGTATACGCTTTTCAGGTTTTCTTTGAGATTGATTGGAATGGACCTCCAGGTGACGCATTATTTGATTGGATCCACCTAACTATGCGTCACTCATACAATAGGTGGAAAACTGATTGCCACACATTATATAAGAAGCAAGGCTGTCTCCCAATCCCAAAGAACTTTGTACATCGGCCAGATCAATGGGATTTTTTGTGCACACTTTTTGAGAAAGAAACATGGAAGGTATTTAATAAGTATATAAGTATATATATATATACACATATATATATATATTAGTTTAGATTGTAAAATAAATGTTTCTCATGTTGTACAATAAATCAAAGAGAATGACGGAAGCAAGGTTATCAAAGAATAGGATCGAGTACAAATCGGGACATACTTTGTTCCGGTTTAGGGCTAACAACCTTGAAACTACCGGACATGTGGCTCCTCATCTCAGTACAATTGCCGAGACCACTACAAGTGAAGACCGTAAAGTAAGTAAACTTGAACTTTTGTTTTCTTGCGATCATGATTTTTATATTTTTTTCATTTGCTGTGCAGCATCACTTTTTCACCTTTGACGCCTATTTTAGCTTAGATTTAGCCTGAATTTATAGAAACTCAAAACTTAAACGTTGTAGGACTATTTGTTAGCTTTCCAGATCATCTTTAATTACTTAAATCCGAGCTCGGACGAGTGATATATGCTCGAAATAGTCTCACAAAGCTATCAAAAGTATTCTTTTATCCCTTTTTCGTTCCAACTTTTAAAAATATAAAAACACATTAATTTAGTTCGTTTTTTTACCATTTCAACTCATTAATGAGGGATGATTGACGAGAAATGTATAATTATAATAAAAACAACTGTTTGAATCGTATTTACAGAAACTTGTTCAGGAAGAGATTGAGAAGATTAAGAACGTTTCTGAAGGCACTCCGGAATCTGTCGGGACTCCAATTCGTTACCCAATTGAAAAGAAATATCAATCATCGAGCAAATTGTTGGTCCGTCGGTAGGTACGGTTGTTCGAGGTTTAGGTAGCTTGGCGGTTAGACCTGCGAGGATGAGAGGACTGGCGAAGGGATTCTCTAAGCCGGTATCTGTAGTTGATGAGGAAGATTTGCGGCAACAACTTGCCGAGCGTGACGAGGAGATTAGATTGTTAAAAGAGGGATAACATGAGGCAAAAAAGGAAGCTGTCGAGCAAAGAAAGATGATTCAATCATTGATGACTATGTTGGGTGCTAGTGATTCAAACTCTAACACAACAACCCCGACCTCTCACACTTTAGGTTAAGTTTTTAATTTTGTGTTATTGAACTTGTTGCCTACTTTATGACTTATTTAGAAAAAAAAAATTATCTTTCAATTATTGAACTTATTAATTTTGTTTGGTTATAAAAGTTGTTTGTATACAACATTTGGTTGTTTGTTTGTTTGTTTGTTTGTTTGTTTGAGATTCATTTGTAGAAAGTGTGCAAGAAAAAAATTGCGTCATGGTACACAAAAATCTTAGGCAACAATTAAACAATATAAACGCTGCCTAAAAGAAATATTATATTATGTTAATTACAGTTTGAAGGCAACATATCTAAATGGAGTATGTTGTCTAAGCTGATATCTTAGGCAACATATTCTGATCGAGTATGTTATCTAAACTGATATCTTAGGCAACATGTTCAGATCGAGTATGTTGTCTAAGCTGATATCTTAGGCAACATATTC
>NC_037534.1:11875707-11876787 GCF_001531365.2 Cynara cardunculus var. scolymus | reverse complement strand
GAGTATGTTGTCTAAGCTGATATCTTAGGCAACATATTCAGATCGAGTATGTTGTCTAAGCTGATATCTAAGGCAACATATGTTTTTCACTTAGGCAACATAACCTTTTGTGTGTTGCCTAAGAAGCCTGCTTAGGCAACATATTCTGTTTGCATATGTTGCCTTGGTTCTTATGCAACATTGAAAAGGCAACACTGCTTAGGCAACACGGGTTTGTTGCCGTAGCCTTACTCAACATATAAACTCCTCTTAGGCAACATTTTTTATTTGTTGCCTAAGTGACATTTTGAGGTAGTGTTAATATGATACTTTACTTTAAAAATATCTTAAAAAACTTGTTAAAACAACCAAAAACGTCTTATAAACTTATTGTAACACTTTTATATATGAGGTCCTATAAACTTAAGTACTATAAAAGTAGTTTATTAGGATTTTAAACATTATAAAACTTGTTTTATTGTAGCGAGTATCAGAGCGTTGGTAAGTTATTTTTTAAGTATATTATATATAAATACGGTAATATAACTCACACACATGCCTCAGTTTGGTGAACCCTTGACTTTTAGAAAAATTAGGTTACCACATATCGTTGGACGAAAGGATTTCAAGCCTAAAGACGTCATTAATTTTGGCATGTTTTGAAATACTTTTATGTTATGCCCCATCACTTTTTCAAACTTACAAATTTTAAACTCTTTTAACAAGTTTTAGAAGGGGTTTTCCCATGTATTCGTGGAATCTGTTGAAAAACTTAATTTGGTAAGTTTTTTTTGGGATGCTGTGCAAACCTATGTGTTGGGTCACCTATTGATTTGGTGATGACCCATTGATCTGTTCCTCCACTTTAGCAACACTTAGTAGTTATTGGTTCTTTGTAAGTTGGTGTCTTGGTACATACTTAAAGCCATTGGCAAAATCGAAGACTAGCCGATGTGAAGACAGATGGTCACCGATGCGGTGTTGTGGATCAACTGCCTAATATACATACCAAGACTCCGAAGTAGCTGAAATGCATATTGAAAATATTTTGAAGCTACAAGCCGATTGAAGGAAGATCTTCATAGACCGAAGATTGAAAAT
>NC_037534.1:11871565-11873506 GCF_001531365.2 Cynara cardunculus var. scolymus | reverse complement strand
ATCATTGGACCTTGTTGGAGATAAAAAAAATTTAGAGGGGCAATAAACAATAGCATATAATGAATGACCAATTAATTTTTTTTATTTTCTTCTCCAATGTAATTAGTTGATATATTTTTGGGCCATTTTTATCTACTAAATTATTTCTCTCTTATTATATGCTACAATTTTTTGGTTTCTTTAATTTATTAAATTCTTTTAGACTACTATTATTTCTCTCTTATTTCTCTTTCATTTTAGGTGATTCGATTATTACCTGTTATAAAAGAAATTATCTTTCAATTGATGTATTTAGAAAAAAAATTCATTAGTCGTTCTTTCCAACTGTGAGGGTGTTACATTTCATATATATATATATATATATATATATATATATATAGAAAGAGAGAGAGAGAGAGAGAGAGGTAAGATCAAATGTTAACCAAAGTTTTTGTGTTAACTTTACAAACCATTTCAACCAATCACAATCCATGTTTCTATTAGGTTTTTATCTAGCTTATAATTTAATGCCAAGGGTAGTTGAGTAATTTCATTTTCTATGTAACTCCAATATCATTAATCGGGAGTTACAAAATCATAAAATCCCTGAAAATGTGCATTTTTAATATTGATATTTTTATTTTATTTTTTAATATTGATCTTCCATTTTTATTGTTTTAAGAGTTTGTGATTTGTGGACGAAACACGGTAGTAAAATCTTCGGTATCATTCAAGCTATTATGGATAAACGCATTGGAAAAAAACTCGACAACATTGAGAAGATTAAAATGGTTTATGGTGAAAATCTCGAGTTCGGGAAGTGAAGAAAAATAACCAAAGCGAATGTCTTGGTAATGGATTAATATTTTATTGTACTCGTTTTAATCGAAATTATGTTCATTACGATGTGTTGTGTTTTTTGTAGTTCATATTGTCTTGGTAGCTTTTTCTTTAATTATTAATACGTAAATAATTCACATGTTGAAATGGAATTTCATGCACGACTCATTTTCATATAGTCATAACCGACTTTTATTAATCATGAACCATTGTGTTCATGTTACTACTCTCATTTGAGTATATATAACACTTCATGAATGAAATTTTGTGTCATATGAACACAAGTATCATTTTTGAAGCTTGATCCCAAATCTTTATATTTGTGTAAGTGGTTGCACCTGGTGTTCATATATGTCAATTTGTGTAAGTGGTTGACCTGGTGTTCATATGATGGGGGTTATGTGTTCATATATTTTCTACAATATTCTCTTCCTATATGGCTTCATTATGTTCACAGTTGTATACTTTCATGTTAATGACCCCCATCATATGAATATCAGTTTTCGTTAGTGATCTCACATGTTGTTCATATATGTTCATGTCAACTTACCGAGTCGTTGGTTAAAAATTTGCTCCCAAATCTTTATATAAGCACCGTTCTTGCACCTGGTGTTCATATATGTCAAATTGTGTAAGTAATTGCACCCGGTGTTCATTGTATGGGGGTTATGTGTTCATATATGAACATACAATGTTCTCTTCCTATGTGGCTTGATCATGTTCACAATTTGTTCATGTCAATTATTTTCGTCTATGAATATCTTGTGAACAGGTGTTCACATACTAGCTATGATGGTATCAACAAGTGTTCACATACTTACACCCTCCGAAAATGAAACGGAGTACGATGTCGGAGAGTGTTCAAATGGAAGCAAATATTTTATCCCCAATGTTGATGACGAGCTTAAACCAAAGATCAACACACAATTCGTATCTATTAATGAAGCGGAAAAGATGTACAGCACGTATGCGAACAATGCCGGGTTTGATGTTCGTCTACATGCCAAAAAAAAAACAAGAACGGAGACATAAAAACAAGATGGTTTGCATGTAGTAGGGAGGGAATACCAAATAGAAAATATTTTGATTCTATGGCTCTTCAGTCCGGCGAGAGGAGATACC
>NC_037534.1:11863172-11871015 GCF_001531365.2 Cynara cardunculus var. scolymus | reverse complement strand
ATTAAACAATTTCATGAAAAAATTTCATAAGATTAAACAATGAAATCGACGGATGAAGGTAGTTTGCACGGTTTACACAAATGAAGACGGTTTTTATTTGATCACTCCTCTATATATATATATATATATATATATATATATATATAGTTGTGTTCATATGGTTCTTACATTAACAAAGATAAATTAACAAAAAACATGTGATTTTTTGATTTTGTAACTCCCAATTAATGATATGTGAGTTACATAAAAAAATTACTTAAATACCCGTTTCAACTTTGTTCACTTACCTTTATGAAATCTTAACTTTAAAAATATAAGTTTTTTCATGATTAATCACAACCGTTTATTGAAAGATTCAATAGCCAAGATCGGTTAACAAAGTTAACACAAAAACTTTGGTTAACATTTGAATCCGACCCTATATATATATATATATATATATATTTAAAATAGAGTATATTCTTTTATAAACTAAAGTGGTTTGTGCAATATATAAATAAAACATAAGAAAATTTCGACTAATGTGTAACTTGTTTGAGAAAACATACTTCTCCTTCATCACAAATAAGAATAGGTGTTTGATTATGCAGTCACCATATTCTCACCCCTCTTTTTGTTTGATTACACTAAGTTGTAATTAAAAGTAATAATTAGACACTTTAAAATACGATATAGATTGGCATGATATATTAATTATACCTTATTTAGCTTCCCTTCAATTTTAGCTTTAATATCGGCTGACAAGACCCTACGACTTTATTATATTGTCTGATAACCCTACGACCCTACATTTGTGTTAATAATCGATCAATTATATAAAGAAACGCCAATTGCGACATCATAAAATCCAATACACAGACCAAGTGTTGTCTAGGTCGAATGATTAACAGCGACCAGTGATGCCTCAAATTGTTTAAAATAATAATATGTCAGTAAAACTAGTGTCAATGGGGTGTGTGTGTATATATATATATATATATAATAATAATAATTAATACGGTAATATATATATATACACACATGGTGTGTGTGTATATATAATATATATATATATATATATTTCGAGTAAAATCCATTCCGATTATTCCATTATTTTAGGACTTATTTGTTTGTCGTAAAATAATTTTGGCATGGGGATAGCTACTCCGTCCATTTCGTTGAGATAAACAAGACGGCCATCTGGACTTGAATCAGAGACCTCGCCCATGAAGTAAATTATCGCTCTCCCAATTGGCTGGACCATAGATGCGATGATTTACTTCACGGATGAGGTCGCTCTTACCGTTGCCAATACGGTCACAAAAAGTAATCCATAGCTTTGTTGTGCATCATCTTGTTGAAAATTGTCTTTGTGACAATGGAATCATCCTGTTTTCGCCTCCTAATCTACCAAGTACAATATTGTGCCGAATGCTCCCCTTTATGACTTTAACAACCACACAAGTATAGTGTACGTTTAAAATTAATTTTGTTCAATATAAAAATTAATATTGTACTTGGAATCCACTACAAAAATGCAGAGTATCAGTAAAGAAAAATTTCCTTGCAAATCCATCGCTAAAAGGGTGATCTGTCGCTGATACTCCGTCGGTCAAATGCTCGTAGGTAATGCTATCAGCGAGAGATCAGCGGCGGATTTGCGAGGGATACTTTCAACAACGGATCTGCAAGGGAATTTTCAAGGACTTTCAGCGATGGATTTTCCCTCGCTAATCCGTTGCTAATTTGTATTAATCTAAAAAATAATTTTTTTGAAATTACATAATTCATGTATTTATTTATACAAAACCTGGAAATAATATAACAAACCAAAACTGTGAACAAATTAAAACCAACCAATTCATACGATTTAAAATATCCAATTCATACAATTTAATCTTCAAATACATACAATCTAACTACCGGGAGGTGGGGGAGGTGGGAAAACGTATCCTGACCGCCGCATAACCGCAACAAAATGCTCCGATAAGGTGGCCTGTTGGGCTAATGCATCAGCTTGTCTGACCTGTTCGGCCTCCAAATCTGGCTTCTTTTTCCGTTCGTCCTCCATCTCGGCCAGATGGCATTCCTCTGCAGTTGTGCCTCCTCCTCTACCCTTGCCAACTTCTCTCTCAATTTTGATACCTGTAAATATTCAATATTCGAGAAAATCAGTAATTTGTTCGCAATTTTAGTAATGAGAAAGTTTATAACAATATAACCAACATACCTCCGCTCTTGACTCGTATGATTACCCGCTACTGCTACATCTACCCGTCATAGCATAAGAGGGATCCTGGGTGGTCCCAAAACCAAATATGCGGTCTTTCCTCCGTCCTCCGACACTTTGCTCCCAAAAAGATGCCTCATCAGGGGGAGGGCTGTAGGTACTAGATTGTGACTCACCCCTGAGCGATTGAAATCGCTCCTATGGTTCACCAAAACAAAACAGGTGAGGTTATGTATGTACAAAATTCAGCAGCATAACGGTTGTAAATCAAACATAACCAATGCATGTTTTTAACAATTAAAGCATTCTAATAATACCAATGGTAGTCACATTCTCAACCTATTTACTTAGCCTAACGTCTCCCCAACAATGGCAGACAAAACTAATAGCATCACTATGTTTATTAAAATATTACCTAAAACCTACCAAACGTATCTATTAACCACAGTAATGGTTTTAGAAAACTTTCATGATACCTAGCAGCTTTGGGGTAACTGAACTGAGGAGGATCGGTAGGTGGGTCGGATGAACCTTGATCGAACTTCCGATTCGTGCAGTGAGTGCGTTCAAACACCTCGGTAGCAGTCGGCTCACGACCCATTACTTTTGCCTACATTAGACAATTAGATTAAGTTGTTAGTAAACATAAAGAACGAATTACATTTTCAAAAAAGGTTATATACTCATCATCCTGTCTTGATATTGTGCAGAGTTGATCGATCCCCCAGTGTGTCTGGACGACACCCCCTCAAACTGTGTGTTCTGATTAGCCCTATTGATCCTGGATTTCTTTTTCCATGCCTCGATATCCCTAACCTGTTAAAAACAGAGCACATATATAAGGTGGTACAAAACACATGGCAGTTCGAAAAGCTCACAATAGAGATACATACCTAGTCAATCATCTGAAGCTAAAACATGTCTAGTATTCATACAGGACGGTGCAACCTAATCCGTGAGAATTCCTCACCGTCCCATTGCTAATCACCAGGATAGGCCTGTGCCATGGCCTAGTCACGTGCAACGCTCATCTAATCCGAGTACCTATTGTGCATGGCTTTGGTCCATAAATCATGAACCATGTCATCCAGCTCTGGTTCCCACTGGAACTTAGCCTACATACATAATATTTGTATAAATGTAAAAACAATAACCTTATTTGTATAATTACATTGAAATGGTACACCAATCCTAAAGCGCTGGAACATCAAGTCGAGTGCTTCCTGAGGTATTTCCTTCCATCTATGCCACGAACCAGCAAAGGAAGACCTGAATATAGTCGTCATCTCCCGGATAACATGGGCATCTTTAAACCTGTACAATTAAAAAAATTACAACACAAAAGACATTCATATCATTTTATTATGTAATACAAAGTCTTATACCACATCTACTTACCTATGGCCTAACAAAGAAAGATGTCTTTGTTGGCTCGGATGACTCGGTGTCGGCATCTCTGTGTTGGGGCCTCTCCCCGACCCTGAACCTATCGAAGCTCGGGGCTCCATGGCCACCTCTTGTTCATCTAAACCATGAAAGGCGGTCTCCGTAAACTCAACAATGTCATCGACGCGGGCAGAGTTGTTGCCCCTACCAGACATGGGGCTGCCGTGACTACCATGACGGCCTCTATCGTGCTCTCGGCGTGACATCTCCTGAAAAAACAAACATTGGATTATATCATGAAAAAAGATAATGACAAATCACGATTATATATGTACAATTGTGAAATAAGCATACAGAAGAGAAACTACTTATTAGAAGAATGATTAGATAACATCGGTTCATCTTCATCATTTGAATCATCATCTATGTCTTCAAATTATGGTTCATCTTCGCTATCTTCGTCCGATTCGTGGCCACCTTCATCTTCATTTATATTATGGAGTACGTTTACCTCCCCTGTGGCAAGACGAACACCATCGAGCTCATTTCCCAATGAGAACGTTGTATGAGTTACCCTTTCGTTGACTTGAAAGAATTGTTCTCCATCCACATGATCATTGTTCTCAATATCGTTAGTCATGTCGGACACTTCATATACGCCACGAGCCTTTGTCTTGACAACTGCCCACCAATCTTTCAAATCCTTTGTCATCGAAGGATATGAAGTATAATAGACTTGTTATTCCTGTGATGCTAAAACGAACGGGTCGTCGGATCCAAGTCTAGACTTATATTTGATATCTACCAAATTGTATTTAGGGTCAACTCTAACCCCCGAGGAAATATCAAACCAAGTGCATTTGAATATGACAACCACCTGTCGTACCGAGACATAATACTCCACCTCTATAACTTCATCTAACATTCCATAGAAGTCAGACTCACACTCGTCATAGCAGGCCCCCTTACACATATACCACTATTATGAGTAACTCGACCGGATCCATGAGTCACCGTATGGAACTTGTAACCATTCACAAAGTATCTCTGATGTGTGGTGGCATAACGGCATGGTCTGCGTGCTAGGCATTTTAATTGTTCATTTGAGTCGTTCAACTCAAACATGACCTATAAAAGAAGGCCACACGTAAGAAACACATAACGTACATTATTGCATTCTATATATTAATACCAATGACCAGTATATATATACTCACGTGGTGCAAGAACCAGTCAGCAAACCTCTCCTCCCGAATTCTATCAAGTTCAACATCAACAATATCCGGTTTTGTTTGTCGAATCTTTTCATCAAAGGTGGACTGAAAAGGTTGAACTTCTACACAGTTGAACAAGACATATCTATGGATAGTCTCCAGGTCATGTTCATTTAAGATTATHTSTTTYCCACCATTCGCGAATAGTGGACGAGATGGAACCTTGAATATGCTTAATCGATCGTCKGTCTCYGAACAACTMGGGATWTTCGGGGCAAAGTTCCTTGACTCACGATTATGTCTTGTTTCTATTGTTGGATCAAAATAGAGGGAACAATAGGTAGAAAGTTCATTTACAAGGTACGACTCAATGATAGAGCCCTCAACCCTTGCTTTGTTGTGAACCGTTCTCTTTAACGACCCAAGCTTCCTAAAGAGATGAAATACATATTAGGGACAAAAAGAGTGTTTTATATGAATATATTGTACTAGATTTCAATAAAATTAGGAACTCACCTCTCATAGAGATACATCCACCTATATTGGACCGRACMACCATTTATAGCTTCACGTGTCAAATGTATCACGAGGTGTTCCATTGAATCAAGAAATCCAGGCGGAAAGACCTTTTTCAACTTGCAAATTGTTTGAACAATACTTGTTTGCAATGGTACCAAGTCATCTATGCGTAAGACCCTTGAACATATCACACGAAAGAATGTGCACAACTCCGTTATTGCATCCCATATCGAAGTTGGTATCATCTCTCGTAATGCAATAGGAAGCAATCGTTGCATAAACACATGACAATCATGATTCTTGAAGCTATAAAAGCTAGAATCTTCTAGGTTCACACCACTCCTTATGTTTGAAGCATACCCGTCCGGAAACTTCAACTTCTTCAACCATGCACACACTTGTTTTACTTGTTGTTTGCTCAAATTTTACGATGACTTTGATTTCACTACCTTGTTGCCTGACATGGCAATGTGCAAATCACGTCGATTGCAATGAATCTCTATATCTCTCCCCGCCTTTACATTGTCTTTATTTTTTGACGTATTCATGACGGTGTTAAAGAGATTCTCAAAAATGTTCTTCTCAATATGCATGACATCGAGGTTGTGTCGGATCAACAACGTCTTCCAATATGACAACTCCCAAAAGATGCTTCTCTTTACCTAATTATGATTGGTTCTGAACCCGGTAATTTTTCTATTTTTTGAACTATACAGGCAACCCTCATAAACAGTTGGAAGGTGACGAACGAACTCCCAGATCTCTTCACCGGTTACCTCAGGTGGTGGACCAGTTAACACCCAATTACCTGTCATAAATCCTTTTCGATCACGATGGAAAGGGTGTGTTCTAGGTAACCATCTCCAATGACAATCAAACAAACATGATTTCCCTCCTAATTTTTAACTGGAAGGAATCCACCTCCCCTATGTAATATGGGCAGGCTAACTTGCCATGCGTGCTCGAACCCGACAACAATGCATAAGCCGGGAAGTCGCTGACGGTCCATAGTAGTATAGCCCTCATCTCGAAATTATTATTACGATACGCATCATACGTAAGAACACCCTCCGTATACAACATTTTTAGATCATCTATTAGCGGCCTGAGAAACACATCCAAATTCTGACCGGGGCTCTTTCTACCAGGAATGACCAATGCAAGCTCAACATACGAATCTTTCAAAGCCATCCAAGAAGGTAAATTGTAGATGGTAATAAAGACGGACCATAGTGAATACGGATTCGAAGTTGAATTATTCGGGTTGAAACCATCGGTACATAACCCAAGACGAACATTCCGGATCTCAGAAGCAAAGTCAGGATCCCTCATGTCGAAATGCTTCCAACTAAAATTTGATGAATCAGCGATGGTGGTGGTGGTCGGCGACGGTGACGACGATGGTCGTTGGCGATCTCTCTCTCTCTCTCTCTCTCAATCGTGCAGTGAGCTCCCAACTCTCTCAATCGCGATCTACAATGGAGGCTTGACCTAGTTTTAATATAATGATATCAGCGACGGATTTCCGAGGGAAATTCCGTCGCTAAAATAAATCCCATTAAGGCTCAATAAAATCGAATAAAGCCCATTAAGGCCCAATAAAACCGAATCAAGCCTATTAAGGCCCAATAAAACCGAATCTAGCCCATTAAGGCCCAATAAAACCGAATCTAGCCCATTAAGGCCTAATAAAATTGAATAAAGCCCATTAATCCAAATAAAATAGAATAAAACCCATTAAGGCCGGATAAAACCGAATCATGCCCATTAAGGCCTAATAAAACCAAATAAAGCCCAATAAAATAGAATAAAACCCATAAAGGCCTGATAAAACCGAATCAAGCTCATTAAGGCCCAATAAAAATTGAATCAAGCCCATTAAGGCCTAATAAAATCGAATAAAACCCACTAAGCCCAATAAAATAGAATAAAACCCATTAAGGCCCGATAAATGGATTAAGTTCCAATAAAATCGAATAAAATCCCTTAAGGCCCAATAAAACGGAATAAATCCTATAAAGGCCCGATAAACTCAATAAGGCCCAAACAAAACCCAATAAAATGGTTTAAGCCTCAATAAAACTGAATAAAGCCCATTAAGGCCCAAGAAAACCTAATAAAGCCCATAAAGGCCCAAGAAAACTGAATAAAGCCCATTAAGGCCTGATAAAATCAATAAAGACCGGCAAATGAATTAAGGCCTAATAAAACCTAATAAAATAGGTTAAGGCCCAATAAAACTGAATAAAGCCCATTACGCCCAATAAAACCGAATAATGTCCAAGAAAATTAGATTACGGCCCTATAAAACCGAATAAAGTCCCTTAAGGCCTCGTAAAACCGAATAAAGCCTAATAAAACCGAATCGACGAGCATATATACATCGATTCAATCGTGGTAGCAACCACCACACATCTATACACATCGTATATACATATATATATAACTAGTTGTGTACCTGCGCAATGCGGCGGGAGCCATGAATTTTAACGATTTTGAAGTTCCACTGGTTTTA
>NC_037534.1:11859509-11862337 GCF_001531365.2 Cynara cardunculus var. scolymus | reverse complement strand
GTTACCCGCCCACTACGAATGTCTTTAGTTAGGTTGGTGTGTTATCCACATAATCTTATTTAAATTATATAAAAATTAAAAAGAAGAGAGATGATATAGTTTAAATGGTAATATTGTTWTAACCAGAAGATTTTTYAGAATTTAATGCCTTAATACAAAGTATTTGRAAGTATATTATTATAATAAGAACAAATGAATAAGCATTGTTGTAATAAAAAAATTATGAAAATAAGTTGATATTTTATACACTTAACCCAATTACAATAATCCTAAACTATTTTTAACGGACGTCCAAACACCCACTTACTTGKTAATAATATTCGATGGCCGTATATTATGATRGAATTGGTGTACACRAACCTAGGAGCGTGCAAAACCTAAATGATCMGAAATTCAAACTCGAACCGAAAATAAGATATTTATGCAAAACCCAGATGCTCCTGAATCCAAAAATTCAAAAACCGACTTTTGATAGAAAATTCGGGTTCAAATAGACAACCTCCAAATCTGAAACCCAATATATATTACTCAAAAGTAGGTTCTACGTCTCTAAATGTACACAGATTTTTTCTCTGCTCCAAAGGATGGAGCAACTTTAAGACAACGTTCTACCCTAAAGCCAAAAAAAACCCCACATTACCTATTCAACTGGCCTATCGACAATCGTTACACACGACAAGAAACAAACTATCGAGCCGAGGGGAGTGTGATGGAGTCGTGAAACGACAAGTAAGGGTCAATGCCCACGTCAAGCAATCCCATATTCAATGATGAATGAAAAGAACTCCGCAATATTTCATCAGAACTACCTCCATTAACACCCCTCTCTATCGAGATTGCATCTTGTATTTCCTTGATAACTTYAGACATCGAAGGTCTCATGTTCGCATGAGGTTGGACACACATCAACGCTTTCTCGGCCATCTTCCACATGGACTGGACATCGTATTCGTCTCTTAGAGCTAGGTCAATGATCCTTTGGATGTCCCCATTCTCTATATGTAACTTTGCCTGCAACAAAACACTCGAAACTGAACATTACAATTTAACGGGTTCAAAACACAGACATGTGTGGGGTCCTTTGGTTAAATAACATTTTGAAATTGTTACCACTTAGCAGAAAAATGTCACTTCCTTGTACAATAATGCCTACAAACTTGTTAGAAGGTCAACTGGACTTACCCATTGAACGATGTTGCGACAATTCGAACCAAAATTTTCGTTAGAAATGGCTTCTTTACCGGAGATCAGCTCATGAAGGATGACCCCAAAACTATAGATATCGCTTTTTTCTGTCAAATGATTGGAGATATAATATCTACAAATCACAAGTCATATGAAGCATGAGAATCGACACCAATAATAGTATTAACGGTTATTCAAGAGAAAGATACCGACTTACTCTGGATCAAGATAGCCAAGAGTGCCTCGAACTATGCTTGATACATGTGAATTCCCATCGACTGCAAGTTTCGAGAGGCCAAAATCTGAAACTTTGGCTGTCATGTTGTCATCAAGAAGAATGTTGCTTTTTTCAGGTCTCTATGGATAATGGAAGGCACAACCGGTATGAAGATACTCGATCCCTAAAATGAACAAAAATTGGGTTATATATACACAACGGTAGGAAAATGGTACATTATTTGTCATTGTCAACATAACCATGGGATGAGATGGGTCTAGAGATCAAATTTGCTTGCAAAATACCATGAATCATCCCATCCTTCTTGTTCATTGCTGCTAGATTCAGGTTCACCTTCTCCAACTTCTCTAATGTTCGACTCCCTCTCCACCTTGTGCCTTTGCTTCATCATCTATAACCACAAATACATCAACATTAGAAGCCACAATTAACCTATGTTCAAGAAAGCCCATCATCCTAACGATCTAAATTCAATAAATCTTTTACAAATCCCACAGCGTGAACTGATTATTTTGCCAAAATCAAACATATAAGGCAGATTTCCTACAAGAGGCTGTGTTCCAATTTCCAAATGCAATTATCACATTAAACTGCAAAWAAGTACTCACATTTGGATTCCAAGCATTGAGGAACTAAAGAAATAAAGAACCATCAGTTTTACAATTTAGATGTTTCCTAAATGTATTACATATGTATCTAKATAAATATTAAGACACCTACTGCATACCAAATTAGTTCCAAAACTTAARATGAATTAAAAAGGGATTGCAGGAAAAAAATATCGTATACTCATGCAACATATAAAACTATAAAACTACTTGCCTGATCATTTAAATCAAAAAGGAAAGTCGTATATTTTGCCTCGCTTATTTACTTCTCGGTGCAAAATCAATTCACCGGTGTACTTTCCAAGATAGTCATTTTTATTGACAGAGTTCTAGGGAGGAAAAAAACAAGATTTTGTGAAGTTCCAAGAGACCAATTGAAAACAATCACTGAAGGTTGACTTCATTCCTACCTTCADAAATGCTCCCCAACCAGCAACATTAGATTTATCAAATTTGGTTCAGATCAATCTAARCAGAAGCATGGAAAAAACATGTTTAAATCGTAATGAACRCAAAGTAATTTCAAATAAAAATAATCACCTGTGAGCCCTTCAAACCTGTTTAAACCACCCTCTACATTTCGCCACATTGGCTTCAGAGTTTCCAGCCGATAACAACTCCGTTGAGTTACTGGTTCTACTATTACCTTCCATGAGGACGTTCTAACGATACAATAACTTAAATTAGATCTAAGATGAAAGATACAAYACAAAAAAGAACTATATTGCAGGAATTAAAGATGTAACCTCTCGCAGAATAGAGAAATGAACTTCATGACTGGTGAGCCAGCATTATAA
>NC_037534.1:11850875-11857404 GCF_001531365.2 Cynara cardunculus var. scolymus | reverse complement strand
CCTGAGTTACTGGTTGAATTGGAGGTTCTTCCTTTGTGCACTATGGGTCATCATTGCTACCATAGCAGCTGGGATATTAATATTCAAATATGAAGGATAATTAAGCAAAAGATTGTGAACCAAGACTAATAGCAGTTTATATGTCTTGATGATAATTGGAAAACAAGTATAATTAGCATGAAAACTATTTCAATGGGACATGTCAAAAAGGAAAGATTGAAGACTTCACTAGACAAAGCAAGTATGATACATAAACCAGTAGGGTCGAAACCCACTGTGAACCGATAAACCACAAGCAAGAGATCGATACCTTGAAAACAGAAACCATTACAGTTACCATGAATAGAGAATGATCAACAGAGATCGATTGAAGGGGTCCCTAAAGCTACTGAATCGGTAAAAAGAGAAGGGTTACAGAAACAATTAGGTCGAAGCCTGTTGAAAATTGAACTTGGCTTATGAGAGCAAAGATGGAGAAATCGAATCAGAAGATGATTTAATAGAGTAGAAGAATTGAAAGGAAGAGCACCTGCTGTGTTATGAAAGAAGAAGACGATGTTGTTAAGGTGGAGGAGAGAACAGGGACGACGGAGGAGAGCAGGATGAGGAGAACACTGGAGAGAGCACGGACGACGGAGGAGAGCAGGATGAGGAGAGCACGGGAGAGAGAGGGACGAAGCCAGATGTGGTATGGGGTGTTCTTCTTGTTTAAGGGAAGCAAGACGGCTGAAATTAGGGCTAGAATGTRCAAAGGYTRGAGCAATTGAAGAAAGCAAAKGGYTGACTTTACCAATTTTGTTTTAGCGCACAGGAGCTTTCATGATCAGGAGGAAAGGAAGCTGGAAAAGGAAGAAGAACAGAAGAGAAGAGAAAAAGAAAGGTCTGACCATGGCTAATAAAATCAATGCATAAAGAACTTGTACCACATGCTTTGTGACTTGTCTTTAAGAGTTTTTTGAATTTATTGTATAAAATGGTTGTAACCTATGCTTCAAAAGTTGTAATTAAGATAATGACCTAAATGGTTATATATGTAGTATAGATACGGGCTGACGGGTATATATACATATAACAATTACAAGACCGTGTAAACATATATATATATATATATATATATAACACGGGGCAACGGGTATATATACTTATAACACATGCACATGTGTACATATAATACACATTGCGGTTAGCAACCACAACATATATATATACTAGTTGTATACCCGCGCAATGCGGCGGGATGTGAAATTTTGAAAAGATGTAAGCAGACATATCGATTACGGATAAAGATTTGAATTTGAAATTGTCAGGCCCTACACTATTGATTGTTTCATATTCAATTGATTTGAGAAGAACTGAAACAACTCAATAATCTATTTGATGTTGAAATTTGACAACCGATTGATTATAATTTAGTTATGCATGAGATGTCGAATTATAGAACTATCTATCGATCTCAATATAAAGCAGGACATGACTTATCTTAAAAGTGATCAAGATTGCACAAGTCTAATAACTTCCGCTTATTATATAACACAACATACTAATAACTCTTATTTCTCATATGTATATATTTTTAAAGAATGGGACATCTTCTCGCGCAATACGGGAGAATGTAAAGGTTCTATCATGATATATTCAATTTTTAAATATCAATTTTTTGCAAAATATCTTTGAAATAGTCGGTGGTTCACATTTGTATCAAAATCCAAAAATGAAAAATTAATGCAATTTCCCATTCAGAAAGTCTAAAATTTTATGTTTAAACAAAATAAAAATTAGAATCATGTTTTTATCATACATAATCATCATTCAGAACTTCTTGATACACCACATTTGATATGCAGACTCCTTCCTGATTGAACTTTTCGATAGGCTTTACTAATATCTTCGTATTACCACATGATATCCCTCTGGACAATGCCACATAAAGTTAGCCGTGCGAGAATACCGATTTTGGTAGATAAACACCTACCATCGAAATTGTCTGTCCTTCAGCCTTATTGATAAGAAATAGTTTTTTTTCTTCCACATCTTCCCAAACAAAATCTACACGAACAGTAGAAAAATTCCACCAAACATGAGGTTGTTGTAATGATGAAAATACTACGACATAAAAATGTGAATCCATTTTCTACAAATTAAAAAAAATACTTCGACATTAAAGATAGAATATGAAACACATATTAAAAAAATATGCATTCGTTTGAAAACTATAGTCTTGTCCCATTCAATCATAGAAGGTTTTAATTCAAAACCTATTTGGTCCCTTGAGGGTCTACAAGAATAGTAAAACAGTTTGTAGAAGAGGGGGGGGGGATGAATACAAACACAGTATTTTCAAATTTAAAATATATATTGATAAAGAAGATCAATACAGATTTTACAAGATTGTTTGCGGAAAGATAAGGTGATAAAAACCTATCTAAACAATCTTTGGTTACACACGAAGTCTTAGCAATACAAGAAAAGAAATGTTGTAAAGAAGATCCTTTACTTAAGCTAGAAAATGCTTGAAGTAAGAATTAGGGTTAGAGAGTGAGTTGCGCGTACTCTGCATGGAGAAGAAACACTTCTATTTATACTCAGTGCATTAAATGTCCATTTAATGCAATATGGTAGAGTTAGAGTGCGTGTCAAGCCTTAATAGGAAGGCTTGTCCTTTGCTACAGTGAATAGTACAAAAAGCACTATTCATGAGTAGACATCCTTACCTAAAGTTGGTGGACAATAGAGTCGACTAGTCGGCTCCGTACCGTACCAACTTTCATAAGGGTATGGGTTTGTCCTTTGTGTGCATAAGGACAAGACAACAACAATCGTGCTAAGCAAGCTTCCTTTGATCGTTGAATGTTGGAATGACCTGAAGGTCTCTTCATCATTCGCTGAAGCTTGAGCAGTCTTCACACATATATAGACAAGCTTGTAATCACTGAGTACCGCTTCAGATCATGTACTCGCTAGTCTCTAATCTTCAGTTTCAGTCTTCGACGTTTGCTGAAGGTTCTTTGGTATGAGTGTTGTCTTCTTGAAGTATCGTTGTTTCTGATAAATTTACAATACAAGTTCTTCAGCGATCACTGAACATGATCAATGAAGATCGCTGGAACTGAAAAGACAGAAACATAAATACAACATATAAGTGAAAAGGGATTATCATCAAATCACTGAGAGAGAGGATCAACAACCTACCTAGATAATAAATAGTAATTTCACAAGATATACATATGTATGATGTTTTGGTGCAGGGGAAGATGTTGTCTTCATTGCCACTGACTGGCATACTGCACTCATTCCATGCTACTTGAAAAGCATGCATCAATCCAGAGATTGCTCCTCTAGCCAAGGAAAATGTGGCTACACATTGATTAGAGTAATTAAAAATACATATTATACTATATAGATTATTAATTAAATTAATAAACGAACCGTTCACAAACCGTTCGGCGGGAAGTTCATTTATGTTCGTTCACTACAAGAGAAAGGAGCTTTAGAGAAGAAATCTTCAGAGAAGCTTTTAGAAGTGTATCTAAAGCCACATTATAGAGAAGGATTTAAATGACAAAAATGAGAAATGTAACTGAAGGTTGGACGATATTTAAAGAAGGATTTATAGGCTAGTTATACGGTGTAAGAAATGTCGTTAAAAGTTTTAGAGAAGTTTTTTATAAAAAAATGTCTCTAAAGAGTTGCATCAATTTTTAGAAACACTTTTTTAAGCTTCTCTAAAGATTAAGAAAAAGTTTAAATTTTTTTAAAATTAAATAAAAGTATTTAGTTACTCTTTAAAAATGTATCTAAAAGTTTTATATTAAAAATAAATTAAAAATAAATAAAATAATATATGATCTATATAGCTTTATATTAAATAAAAAAACAAAATTAAAATTTTATGCTCGTTTTCTTCTCGTCGCTCAATCACCACCAGAAGCCCTAAATCGCTCAATCGCTCAATTGTGATCATCACCATCGCATCGATTAATCTTGTGATCTTCTCTTTTTTTCTCTAAATCAGTTGCTCGAACAACAGGTACACAATCTCGTTGATTTCTATTTAGCGATTTTTCCGGATGTCATTGGGCGCTTTTGTGTTCCGGCAATCAATGGTAAAGTTCATGTTTAGATCGCTCTTCACCAGGATGAGATGGTCTCAATCTTTCTATTCCTCTCTGTATGTATATCTATATGTGTTCTTATATGCTTTGATTATGATCGTACTTAGAATACTGTTTAGAAAGTCCACAATGTCAGTCTGCTACTGGAACGTTCTAGTTTAGGTCAGAATACTTATTTCCCTGAGGCGGTGCTTCAGGTTCCACCCAACCCGAGCATGGCGGAGGCTCGGAAGGAGGCGGAGATGGTGATGTTTGGTGCGATTGATGAGCTATTGGCCAAAACAGGGGTGAAGGCTAAGGATATTGGGATACTGATAGTCAGTTGTATCTTGTTTTGCCCAACACCTTCACTTAGTTCCATGGTGTTGAACCATTACAAGCTCAGARGGAATATTTTGAGCTATAATCGTTAAGGTCAAACCTTGCTTTCTTTCAATATGGACGTTTTCGACCGATTTCAGACTTCAAATTCGAATTCGTGCTCCAAGACGACCGATTTCAGACTTCAACTTCATGGCTCCAAGACGACTGATTTCAGACTTCAAATTTGCTTCAAATCCGTGGCTCCCAAGATGACTGTCAATATAACCAGGGTTTTGGAGTATTGATTTTCAACAACGATTTTCCTGAGGTATTGATTTACATTTCACGGCTCCCTAGCGATTTCTCAAAAAGGAAGGGATGGTTAATACTAAAAAACAAACAGAAAAGAACCCACAATTAGAATGTGTTTCAAGGCTGGGGCTACATCTACATCATATTACAAAGATAATGTGTTCATAGCGTTATTATGGAAGTAAATACGTGGTCCRTAACAAATTAATAGATTTTACACCTAGGGTATATACAAGGCAGCATCTGAACAGGACCATCCCATCCTAAGATCCATTATGAACTGGTCTGATTCCATGGAAGCAACTGTTAAAAAGAAATGAGCCATCTAGAGCAACACCATAACTCAGAACCAATATGCCACATAAAAAACCAGCTACGCGGACTAGACAAGGTAAATTTAATTCCATGAATTACACCTTTCTATTCAATTAGAGAATCGTCCTAGTTTTACAGTGCCTATCCTTGCTAAACATGTAACTCTTTAAGATTTCTGATATACAATACAGTTACTGTTTCTTGTTAATTATATCTAGTTCCACTACGGGGTCGTTGCAGGAGAACACTTGTTGAAGGACCAGATCGAATCAGTTCAAAAACAGGAGGAGAAGCCAAAGGTATTGCACTAATTTTTTTTCTATATGGTATATGTTTTGAATTCATTAAATGCCTACTGTTCATCATAAGTTGAAGTCTAACTAAAGGTTTTTGTAGTGGGTTATTGATGGCTTTGAAGGTTATTGGGCTGGTTTGCTTGGATAACTTGTTTGGCCATTCATCATCACATCTTAATATGAGATGTTCATATACATTGTAAAAGTTTTTTTTATTTATATTGTATTTCTTGCTTATTCTATATCATGTAAATGCAACATATAGAGCATGTATATGTATGGCAAGTGAGTATTTGATGTTTTGGCCTGCAGGCGAAACCAGAGATAGTGGACAAGGTGTGTAGCATTGTTAGGAAGCAGCTGGCACTACCAGAAGACTCTGCTGTAACCGGAGAGTCCAAGTTTTCTTCACGTGGAGCTGATTCTCTTGATACGGTATTCTTCTTTCTTTATTGTCTTCTTTAACCGAGCTAAGTGCTTTGTGGCTTCAACCAGTATTATTTTTACACATGAAAAGATGTAGCTCAATCGCCTAGCCTAACAGTAGATCAATTAATTTAACAGCTAAATGTCTTTTTATTTTTTTCTCCAGCTTGGCCTTTTCATCCCTCCTTGACATTATATGCCCATCATGTTATTGGATGACCAACTATTTTGGCTTTTCATATGTTGTTGTTCTTATCCTTAACAAAATTTTGTGTCATTCTTGTATTTATTTTATAGATAAATTTTGATGTCGACTTGTCTTCGAAGATTGTGGTTGATGTGATTGACTTCCAAATGGGTTGATCTTTCAAAAATCACCGAGCAAAGTTGCAGGAGCATTTTTTAAAATGCCATGGCCAAGAGGACATGGAAAGAGTCAAAGGAATGAAGCCAACTGACTCGAACGTTACAGATGATGCTTGGCATATACTTTGCGATTACTGGAGTTCGGAGAAGTTTCATGTAAGTTGTTTATTTTCTATATCTTGAAAATGTCTTGGTAAGCATTTCTTGTATAGCATTGACACACTCAATACGGCATGACAAGTTTGATATTTGAACTTAGATTTCTGTAAAGATGACAGAATATAGAGGCTTATAGAATGCATATTATAATATTTAGAGTTGAACGAAATTATAATATAGAGGCTTATAGAATGCATATTATAATTTAAGATTTTTTCAAGTAGGTTTCCTCTTAAAAAG
>NC_037534.1:11849945-11850775 GCF_001531365.2 Cynara cardunculus var. scolymus | reverse complement strand
CAAGAACTCTTCTCTTCAAGCACTCTTCATCTCTGCTTCCACAGTCCTCCATGCTGAGTGTAAATGTAGTCCAAGTGAGCCTCTGTATGTACGTTGGGTGTTGGTTAGAGAAATTGGTAAAAGGAAGTGGGTTAGAGAAATTGGTAAAAGGAAGTGGGTTAGAGAAATTACACCAGTACCAAGCTCCTTAAACCCAACCTTCACAAGAGGTTAAGAGGGAAAAACATCGTTGTAATCAACGTTTTATATATACAAATATGTTATCTATAATTAATCAATGAGTTAATGATATTACACAATTTAAATTAGGCTATTATGTGGGTTGTATGCAATTATGGTACAATTCTATGCTTAGTATGGGATTTGTGTTGTGGTTGCTGGTACTGTATGCTAAGTGAATTTCTTTACCCAAACAGTCTTGTGCTCTACTGCATTTTAATCAATCGTGTTTTGTTTTTGTTTTTGTAGGCTATGTCAAGGAAAAATTATGATAATAGGTCGATTGAGCCACACCGAGATGTCTATTAGACTTGCTTCAACAGAGTCCGAGCTTGCTTCAACCAAATTCGAGCTCTTTCTTATGAAGGATGAAGTCTCTGAGTTGCAACAAATGGTGAGGTCAATTGTATCCGGCCGGTCAGTTCCAAGTTTTTCATCTTCATTAACTGTTCAAGACCAACGTTCGGAGACTCAAGATCGTTAAACAGGCTATGATGATTTTGGATTTTTTTTGTTGATAAATTTAGATGATATATGAACTAGTTGAATATTAAATTTGGATGGTTCTTATATATATTAAATTGTTTTGAGATTATTATTAATTTATTCCT
>NC_037534.1:11837018-11848781 GCF_001531365.2 Cynara cardunculus var. scolymus | reverse complement strand
TCAAGGCAGTCTCATTGACCTAGAGCCATAAATCAAAAACAGATTGCTATTAGACAATGCACAACTCTGCTTTTTCAGTAAAGAAAGATGTATTAAATTCAATTCCAATATTAAACGAGCAATTTGAATGCATATCAGAACTCAAGAAGTAAAGGTTGTAGACCATAATGGAACAATCGAAGGGTAACCTTGACGCCCCAAGATCCTTGGCCTTGAAAAAGTTGGGGAGGGAGTTTTTGTACATAACGTTGGCTTTGCATTTTGTAAACACGTTATTTTGGTGCTTCAAACCCATGGTTGCAAAGTTAGTGGCCGTTTACCAACACAAATTGGGTAAGCGCTAACCGGGTAAGAGTGTGTTCTGGGTCAACACTAATCACAAAGTTAGTTTGGATGTGTTATGATACAGGGCTCGACACTGCACACAATTTTGGAGTTAACACAATTTTGGAGTTCCTTGTTTAGGTTATATCAGGTACCAGGAGTAGAGGTCTGAACTGTGAAGGCAATAAACATAGGATGGCCAAACATAGAACATGACGCAATTAGAGAACCTCAGCCTCAAAAATTTAACATAAGGAAGTAGCTTATATGACAGACCACAAAGTAAGCATAAAGTCATAATAATATGAAGGGAAAAACAGTCAAAGAAAACACATAAAGATGAATAACAAGAAAGGTAACATACTGAAGAAAAACGTCTCATAATGGTACAACATTAGGCCAGATCAATAGCCCAAGTACCACATAATGAGACAAAGCATACACATACATGCTACTTTTCCAACTTCATAATTGACATGAATTCTTTCTTAAGATGTGGTAGAGACAGAATTCTTTGGATACTGTCGTAATGAGACAAAGAATACACATACATACTCATAATGAATTCTTTCTTACATAATAGAAACAATACTTTCTGTTGATACTTTGGATCTCCTATCCTTTGACTTAGTGTTATAAACTCCAGCTGCTTAGTGCCAGAATCTGCTAGGATATTACAGCTGTTTATGTTTTGTATTTTTGTCTCAATGAATCTGCTTGAGAGTCAAAAATAGTGATGAAGTTGACACATGAAATCTGGACAGAAAGTTTAAAATGTCAGTTTTTCAACGACATAACACAAACAGTGAGGGCTTTAAGTTTGAGATTCTCAGCGTGCAGAGTGTAGAGGACTCGATGATGGCAAACAGTGAGGGCTGTAGAGGATTTGATGATGGTTTGTTCAAGGTGAGGGCCGTAGATCATTGCAATATTCGTGATCAAGCCTTACTTGATGGCATAAGCTGGAAACTGTCAACTGTTTTCTTTCTATTTATGGTGTTATTAATACGCAATTACAATTGAACTCGAACATTAGAACCATGTTAATAACACCATAAATAGAAAGAAAATAAGTTCAATAGGAATTCTATAGTTAAAAACTAATTTTCTGTCTTTTTATTCCTAATTCATCAGCATACTGACAGATTTATGAAGCTGTAATAAATTGATCATATCTCACTCATCAAGGCACCAATTGAGGCGATTCAAAAGGCCTTGGATAGAAAACAGATGGATTAAGAAGTTTCATGTTTTGATAATTCAAATATTCGAACAGTAGAGGGGCCATATGCATCGTTGAAGTGGACAGTAGAGTGCTGATGCGAAACTATTGGACAGATTTGTGCAATTGTTTCTTTATGTTTATATGTTTAACAAAATAAGGTTAATACAAGTGTGACCAAAGATGCGCATTGGAGGATTCTATTGATCCAAGACCTGTATGTAGACCTAGGCCTCCCCTTATATACATGTAAACTTAGAGCATAATGTTCATTCAATAAAATATGAAAACCTGTTTATTGTAACAATTCCTAACATGCTTTAATAACAAAAAAAGGTGCAGCTATGTAGAGAAAACTGTAGTGGGAGAAACCCCGAAAATCATTAGAACCATACACTAAAACAAATCTAAAGGGCATATACTATAGTAGTGTTGTCGTACCTGCGCCATAGAAATAATCTGATTTTGTGCACTACATGGTTTTGATACGGTGGAGTTTTTATTGTTTGAAGGGCTTTTGGGCTATGTTAGAAGGGAGCTGTTAGATGGTTTGAATGGGAATACAAATAGGAATTAACAGGAAACTATTGAGAGAGGAATTGGAAGATACACACGTGAGACTCTGGTTAGACCAATCAAATATGACTGTGTTATTGACAAAAGCACAAATATATATACATTGAGACCAATATGTCCAACATAGAACCCTGAAAGGATATGACTAAACACAGACATCCTACTCAATGCCCCTACAATGATAAGATAACAAAGTTAAAATAGTATATACTACACCATCATCCACCCACCCCCTGATCCCATCACCCACCACCCAAAAAATCATAAGTTATGCTATTACAACTTATATTGGGCGAGGGTTAGCAATAAATTTGATATAATAATCTTCCATGTCCACAAGATTCTCACATTATTAATATGAAGCACAAGACCATTTAGCTAAAATCAGATGACTTACGGCGAGTCACACTTGTTCCTCCAGTACCGATTGATATTGTTCGTGAAATATAATGATGCCATTAAACGAACATCCGTTGAGATACCAAGTCCTTTGCAGTTATCACTTCCTGCACCATAAAGGATGTCAGAATGCAGACCACATTTGGGCCTTCGTCAATTTTATAATGCAATGAAATAATCAGTAAAACATGTATGAATGCTGATTAAACTCACACAGTGTACACACTCCATGATATCTCAAACCCTAGAATAAAAAGAACGCCATCTAAAATCGTACCATTAGACAAGAAGAAAACCYCGGCAAGTTTTYGGACTGAGCAAGCGTTGATTCTGCAKACTATGATACACTGAGGATCCCTTCAGACTATGATACACTGAGGATCCCTTGTTCCTCCTTAGCCATCAGTTCTTAAGTCATCCCCTATAGCCCCACTACAACCCATCAAAGACCTGGATGATCTTCTAGAAAACTTGACAACTGTAAACTTGTATTTTGTTAGTATTCCTTGTATTACTACTAGATTCCTTTCTGAGATTTCATTTAGGCCTTGTATTTTGTTAGTATTCCTTGTATTACTCCTTGTATGCCTTGTATAACCTACACTTTCTATGCCAAGTTGCCAACACAGGTCTTCGAATCTGTGTGGATCAGTGTTCAGTCACAAATTCTTAAAAAATTGGATGGATTTCCACATATATATGATTGCATATACCAACCAAAGGCATCTCTAAATAACCAATTTCAGCCACATAACCATTAAATCACCACATAATCAGTAAATCACCATATAAGATATAACCAATTTCAGTAAATTTAGACCTAATAATCACCTAAATCATATAAAAAACCTATTAATATCTAAATATAAAAAACCTATTAATATCTAAGCCTAAGCCTATTATCTATCAGCCCATTTATTTGAACCCAAAGCACCTTTCCTTCTTTCCCATCTGATTGACTCCCCTTCACTAAGTTCACTTGATCGATTCCCTGGACAGTGCGAGGACGAGCCGACGAGGAGTCGAGGAGGGTGACCAGACCACGGCACTGACCAGCGTAGATGGCAGACGGAGGCGAGACGCGAGACGGCGAGAGCGCAGCGACCAGCGTAGACGCAGGCGGAGGCGGAGGCAGCACTCGGCGGTCGACGGTCAGCCGGCCACGGTAACTGCCGCCTCCCGGTAAGTTCGTCCTTCTCTGTTATCTCACTTCTGCTGTTCAGAGTTCCTTACTTTGCTGTGTACTCTGGCCTCTAAATGCACTTTCTGTTTTGAAATCAAAACCCAAAAGTCCTATTAGCCTTTTGAAATAATATGACACTTAAGAAGTGTCCTATTAGACTCTAAAATAATGTCACATTGAAAAATGTCGTATTATACTTACATGATAGGACGCTAAGAGAGTTTAATAAGACGTCAAAAGTAAGAGTTCTATTAAATTAAATCAAATAGGACACACAAAATAATGTGTTGTATTAGTCCTTTTATAGGACAAGTCTTGAAAAGTGTCCCAAAAAAGCGTCCTATAAACCCCTTTTTGTTGTAGTGTCTAAAGGCTAACAAAAACGCACCCTCCGAAAACCCTCTCTAAAACCTTTACCTACCGTTACACTGAGAAGCTCTTTGACAAAATTGAAAAGCTTATCTAAAGGCTTTAGAGAAGCTTTTAAGACTTTTAAGTACAAAACAATACCTTCTCTGAAGGTCATTTTTCTTGTAGTGGTTTATTTAATAAATGAACGAACATGAACAATTTTCTTTATGTTTCTAGTTAAATGAACAAACTCAAGAGTCTCGTTCGTTCATTTATGTTCGTGAACATTCGTTCATTTACTGTTCGTTTACATTCATTTATATTCGTTCGTTTATGTCCGTTTATATATTAAATTTAGTATATAATCTTTTGTTTATTTACTTTGAATTCAAATACTATTTATTTATGTTCGTTTAATCCATTCATTTATGTTCGTTTAGCCCGTTCATTTACGTTCGTTTAGCATGTTAACGAACGAACATATACGAACACAAACACACCTGGTTTCTAAACGAATAAACACGAACACAAAGATAAGTGAACAGCCCTATTCACAGTAGATAAGTGAACAGCAGTTTGCCATAAGGCATAAACTAAAAAGTATGTTTACTGTCAGTAAAATATGATAAAACCAAAAAGTACCATGATTTGCTCGACTATCATGTATGCTCTAAGTTTGACAATATCATATAACTATGAATAAATAGTGTTAGTAAATTAATGGGAAGAAAATACTTGAAGCAACAAGAGTTTTTAAGGCCTTAGGTCCCGGAAATGTATTCCAAAGCCATGGCTCTTAGGAAGCAGACGACCCTCAACTTCCTCCCCGGCCACTGATCCCTCTCGCAACATTCCATAGCCATGTACTGGAAGAAATTTGGAACAAAAAAACTTGATTAAAAATTCTTCACTTGTCTTACGTGATGCAGCTCCATGAAAAGTTCCTAGTTTTACATGTGAAAGAATAAAATATGTTATGTTTGCTAAAAACTGCAAGCTAAAAACTACAATAAGCATTATGAAACGTGTGTATGTTACTAACGATTAACATAATTACCCAGTATTGACACCATAGAAATCTTGTAGTTTTTCCTTGGAGAACTGCAATAGATCCCCAACAGTATTCACACCGAGATCAATTTGCAAGGAACTCCCAAGCTTCCCACCAAGCTGTTTCCTGATAGTAACATGTCACCCAAGGTATATATTACATAGAGAATTAGAGACCTTAATCATACAAGGTTCAAGCTATAGAAAAAAAGTAAAACAGATGGAGGGCAAAGAAGAGGAACAGAAAAAGATTTTTCAAATGAGGGTTTTGGTCGAAAAGCAGGATCCTGCCTCCAAGGTGAGTCTGTCTATATGATCCTATGAAATGGTTAAACCATGTGTAAGGGGTTGTGTAACATCAATATAAATTTGATGTATACCACATCATCTTGATCATTCCAACAACATGCGTAGAGTTTAGATGGATGAAATGATTTGTAGAATTTTGGGTAATATGAAGCAAAAGGGTAAATAAGTTCATTGGGTACTTACATCACTTCAAACATCAAACATCAAAACCTTTTGTTGATTATTTACCCATTATTTGTATTTTATTTTGACATTGAACCAGGTTTGGTTATTGAACCAGAATATGCTACTGGTAACTATGCTTTCCAAGTGCCACTGCAAGTGGAATCAGTTATTCATCATGAACAAAAGGTAACATGTTTTGGTTTTCTAACTTTTAAGTTGAAATGTGATTGCCTTGTGTATTGTGTTCAATGTGATGATGTTAAATCCCATAATTCATAAAGTGAAAAAGTAATGAAAAACAATAAGTGATGAAGAACCAGAAGACCGATGAAGACATCAGGGCAGAATTGGTTAAGTCTGGTGAACAACCAGAGGGCCGATGAACAACCGGGATGCGATGGAAAGAGCATCTTCATCGCACCTCTGGTCAACAACACTTAGAGAATTATTCAGCAATTCATCCAGAGGCATACGATGAAGATTTAAAGATAAGGATGATTCATCATATCATGAAAGACAGCTGGAGATGACAAGTCGACAGCTACACTTCAAGTTTATCTTAATATTAAAGCTTATCAATAGTTTAGATAAACATTATCTGTTAATAGAAGATTAGCTAAAAAGTCTCATTAGATAATTATATTCTAATTAGCTTTCTAGTATAAATTGTTGATTAGGCCTATTGTACAAAATGTCGCTTTATGTTTTTATCATTAATAAAAGTGAAACATTTGACGCTCAAGATTATTCTTTATTGTTTATAATTCATTCTTGAGTGTTCATCACTTTCTTCATTAAAACACTAWAATTTGGTTATTCTTAACTAGATTATTAGTGTTAATGAGAGATCTGGGATCAACAATTGGTATCAGAGCTAATTGATTGATTTTCCAATCAAAACGATCATCTAAAATCTCTCAATTTTTCTTTTCTCTTCAAAATGTAAAATCTTTCTTCAAAACTCTCAATGGCCAACTGGAATTCTGCGTATAGTGTTGACTCCCTCACCAAGCCTCCAACTCTTCAACGAGAAGAATACCCACAATGGAAGATCAAAATGGTGAATTTCTTGGAAGGAATGGACAGGAACCTCCTGCGATCTATAATGGAGGGTCCTTACATTCTACAAACTCTTGTCCCAAGAGTTCCAGGAACAAACACCAGAGTTGAAATTCCTGCTTATTATATGCCCAAGGATGAGAAGAATTGGGATGAAGACGACAAAGAAAGGGTAGAGACAGATAAGAAGGCCAAACGATTGATAATCATGGCCATACCCAATGAAATCTTCCAATCCCTCGATGCATGTTCCACAGCCAAGGAACTATGGGATGAACTGGCAATCCAACTGGAAGGAGGAGCAAAAACGAAGAAAAATCGTAGAGCACAATGTCTCAACGAATACAAAAATTTCAAGGCCCTTCCTGATGAACCAATACAGAAGACATACGATCGTTTCAACACATTGATCAATCAATGTCGTCGAAACGATGTCTCCAGAACTGAGGAAGAAAACAATGTTTTATTCCTAAAAAGTATTGGCGATGAATGGACTCAGCTGTCTATGTCCCTTCAAACAAACAAGAACCTAGATGACTGGTCACTTCATGATCTGTATGGAACGCTTGCAGCACAAGAGAACGACATAWTGAARAARAAGGTATCCATCGGTGGACCTCTCGCTCTTGCTGCCGATGAAAAGGAAATATCAAGACCCCTACCAAAGAACATAAGAAGAAAGGCAAGAAAGCATTGATGGTAGAATCAGAATCTGAAGAAGAAACTTCTGAATCAGATGATGAAATTAAAGCTTTTGCCAAATCTTTGGCTTTGATTACAAAGCAGTTCAAAAAAAGTTCATCAAGAAACCCCATGAACAAAAAGAGTTCAAGAAGAAAAGGTACCAGTCATCCTATGAAAGGAAGCCATCCAAATTTCATCAAAGGGAAGATAAAAGAGATGGAAGAGAAGAAAGAAGAGAAGATAGAAGAGACGAGAGGAAATAGGACAACGATGGAAGGAAAAATGACCTCCGATGCTTCAGGTGCGGGAAACTCGATCATTTTTCAAAAGAATGCAGAGGACGATTGGTAAAGGATGCTGACTATTACAAGAAAAATATAAGTATAATCCTAGAGAGCGAAGCCTGATGGCTAAGAAAGAAAACTGGGTGTCTGATTCTTCATCAGATGATGAAGACAAAGCACTCATCTGCCTAATGGCCACGTCCAATGCAGAATCTGCCTCCAACTTTGATGATCAGGTATGTGAGTCTACTTCCAATGAAACCAACTATGCTCCATCGGAGCTAGAGTTAAGGGTGATAAAACTTTCAGATGATTTTTTTAAATTAAAAGAGAAATTAAATTTTGAAAAATCTGAAAGAATAAAAGCGGAAAAAGAAGCAAGTTTCTACAAAAGAAAATTTGACCTTCTAACCGAAGAAAAAGCCGAACTTACAAAGGAAAAGACTCGCATCAGCACTCTTAAGAAATCAGAGGAAGATAAACTTCTGGAATTAAACAAACGAATAACTAAGGACCTAGAAAAGAAAACTAAGGCCTTAAAGGAATTCGAGGCAGAGAGACTAAACTCAGTTGCTCTTAAAGATTTCTTTCAAAGAGAGCGGAAAATTCTTTACCAGAAGCTTCTAACCAATGAACTTCTGATGAAGAAGTACAAAGATGCCCAAGACGTTTATGAAAAATTAAATGGTCAAATGGACACTCAAGGGATTGGATTCAATGAATTGTACTCTTTCATCGAATCAAAGAAATTCACCCTTGAATCCACTTTCAAACTTGGATGCATTCAAAAACCCAACTTTACTCCAAAACAAAAAGCAAATTTTAAAAGAGTTAAAGTCGATGGAAAAACTGTCATTTTAAGACAAGATTTTGAGAATGTGGTATACGAGAACAGTACAAGTAAGAATTCTGATGAAAGAAATGACATCTCTAAATCAGAGACCAATGGAAACCCTATGGTCAAACTAGAGTCTCTGATTGTCAATTCTACCTTATCAGCAAGTACTGTTGATGAAAAAGAGAATTCTAATGAGGAACCATCAGTTGATGAATCGATGAACCACCCAAGTAAAATTGAAAATTCATCGAAGTCAGAATCGATGAAACATCAAGCAGATCACTCTGAAGCATCAACCTCTTAACCCACATCTTCCACTACAATTCATGCTAATTTTGATTTTGAGAAATCAGCAAGAGACTATCTTGATTTTGAATATGAAGAAGAGATAATTTGTGAATCACCAAAGATCATTAACGATAAGAAGCATCAAAACTTAACAACCTCAATCAAATCTGGTATTCCTTCATCGATGAAAACTTCAAACAAAGAAAAGAGAAAATTGAAAGATAGTAAATCTGCCAAAGATAACTCACAAGGCCCTAGTACATCCTTCAGGTTCATCAAGTTTACTCGTGAGCAAAAACAGAAGTGACCTGCCTCTGAGAAAAATAACCACCACTATTCTTTCCATTCAGCTGAAGAAAATCAGACCTTCGTCAGGAGAAAAGAAGTAAAGCCAAAGACCTCTTCAAATAAAAAATCTGAACTAGATAGGAAGTTTGTAAAAACAACCGATGCTAGAACAGGATTTACACCTAGATTTACTTCTTTGTTTCCATCGAATAAAAAGAACGTTAGACATACAAATCCAAAGCATCATCATTGTCAATGTTTAACTCTTTTACAAAACCTGAGCAATCACATGTTGACACATCACTGTCCCTTTTCACAACACGTTTATCGATACAAAGTTAGAACTAATGAAAACGTAAAACAGCCCAAACCCAAGGACAATGGAAATTCAAATAAACCCAAGCCTGCAAAGGCTAAGAGCGATGAAAAGAGTGTGAAATCCCCTACTAACAAACGAGGACCCATTATGAAATGGGTACCTAATTCCTCTTAATTTGTCTTGCAGGACCAGCATGTGCAACCATGGTACATGGACTCAGGTTGGTCCAGGCACATGACTTGTGACATAAGTCAGCTGACCTCCTTCATCGAAAAATCTGGAGGCTCTGTGACTTTTGGAGACAATAACAAGGGAACTATCAAAGGATATGGCACTCTCATCAAAGACAACATTTCCATCAGCAAAGTGGCTTATGTCGAAGGATTGAAGCATAACCTATTAAGCATAAGCCAGTTCTGCTACAAGGGTCTTGAAGTCAGGTTTCGCAAAGGTTTCTGCATCATAGAAACAAAGCCCGGTCACACAATCATCAAGGCAAAGAGAGAAGGAAATCTCTATCTTCTAGATTTTGAGTCCTCCATGGGACAAGACACCCTTTGTCTTGTATCTCATAAGAGCGATGAAAATTGKCTATGGMATCAGAAATTCTCACATCTCAACTTTGATGCACTACGAAAACTAGCCAAACAGAAGTTGGTCAAGGGAATTCCGGATCTCAAATTCGAAAAAGATCATCTTTGCTCAGCCTGTAAGATGGGAAAGCTAAAATGGGCCTCACATAAAACCAAGTCAGAAACCTCCTGCACCAAGCCCTTGGACATCATTCATATAGACCTATGTGGGCCTATATCAACTCAAAGTCTCTCTAGAAAGAAGTACATGCTAGTACTGATCGATGAATACTCCAGATACACTTGGGTTGAATTTGTAAAGAAGAAATCAGATGTTTCAGACCTACTCATTGGAGTGATGAAAAGGCTTCAAGTCCTTCTACAACAAAAACTAGTAAAGGTTAGAAGCGACAATGGAACTRAATTCAAAAATGCCAAAATTGATGACTACCTCTTCAGTGAAGGCATTACACAAAACTTCTCATCAGCAAGAACTCCACAACAAAATGGGGTGGTAGAACGAAGGAACCGAACCCTAGTGGAAGCAGCAAGGACCATGCTTGCTTCATCGGAGTTACCCATCACATTCTGTGCTGAAGCTATTTCCACTGCATGCTTCACCCAGAATCGATCAATTATTAACAAGAGACACCAAAAGACACCTTATGAGCTCATCAACCAAAGAAGACCAAATGTCAAATATTTTCATGTCTTTGGGTGCAAATGCTTTGTACTCAACGATAGAGAATATCTTGGCAAGTTTGACAAGAAAGCTGATGAAGGAATCTTTCTGGGCTATTCTCAAACCGCCGAAGCCTACAGAGTCTACATCAAAAGGACAAGCATCGTAATAGAAAGCATCAATGTGTCATTTGATGATACCACACCAATGACTTCTGGACACAACAGTTCAGAACTCGGACTTCAAAGAAGAGCATCTGATTCATCACTTGGCAAACCCAATGTCAGAGTTAGCTCAATTATTTGAAGACATCTTCAATGAAGAAGTAATTTCTGGACATGTGCCAAATGCAAAATCTATCTCCAGAATCAATGAAGACCATGAAGTTTCCAATACTAAAGGTACATCTCTTACAGAAACTTATGTTACTTCACCCTCTACTTCTTCTGTGTGTTCAGATCACGATCAAGAACCAGAGTCTTACTCTGGAGATGATCTCGTTGAGGGGGAGCAAGCAGTTCCATCAGTCGATGAAGAACTGCATCCTGTTGCTTTAGAACCTCAATCAAGCACCAAGTGGACAAAAGATCACCCACACCACCAAATCATTAGTTATCCAACCTCTGGTGTCAAGACGAGATCTGCCACTGCAAATGAATGTCTCTTCGCCAACTTTCTAAGCATGATAGAACCAAAGAAGATTTAAGAAGCCCTACAAGACCCAAACTGGATAGACGCAATGCAAGAAGAATTACTCCAGTTTGAACGAAACAAAGTATGGTCCCTTATGCCTCTACCTAAAGGGAAGACGGCCATAGGAACCAAATGGGTCTTCCGGAACAAGAAGGACGAAGATGGCATCGTAATAAGGAACAAAGCCAGGCTTGTTGCCAAAGGCTACCGCCAGGAAGAAGGGATTGATTATGATGAGACATTCGCTCCCGTTGCAACACTTGAAGCCATCAGAATGTTCCTAGCCTACGCAGCTCACAAAGGCTTTAAGGTCTATCAAATGGATGTCAAGTCTGCCTTCCTCAACGGCAAACTTCAAGAAGAAGTCTATGTGCAGCAGCCTCCTGGTATGAAACTTTATCTACCTTTCTCATCAATAAAGCCCTCTATGGGCTGAAGCAAGCACCCAAGGCCTGGTATGAAACTTTATCTACCTTT
>NC_037534.1:11802484-11836451 GCF_001531365.2 Cynara cardunculus var. scolymus | reverse complement strand
ACAGATGCAGATCATGCAGGTTGCAAACTTGATAGAAAGAGAATGTCTGGAAGCTGTCAACTCTTGGGGGACAAGCTGGTAAGTTGGACATCCAGAAAACAAAATTGTGTCTCAACATCAACAGCAGAAGCAGAATATGTTGCTGCTGCTAGATGTTGTTCACAAGTTCTCTACATGAAGACTCAGCTTAAGAACTATGGTTTCCATTATGACAAAGTCCCTATCCTTTGTGACTCCAAGAGTGCCATAGCAATCTCTGCAAACCTAGTGCAACATCCAAGACCAAGCACATCGATGTAAGGTACCATTTTCTGAAAGACAATGTTGAAAAAGGTAATATTGAAATGTTTTTTGTTCCCACAGAGATTCAACTTGCAGACATTTTCACCAAAACTCTTGATGAGAAAATATTTTTATTCCTAGTCAGCAAGATGGGTATGCTGAATCTCACCACTTAGAGGCAMTCATTAGCTTGAAACTAGAGATCTTCAATATCTCATGGTTATGCCTATAAGTGATGTATAAAATATTAGCCATAAACTCCAAGTATCCTAAACCAGAGCCTCTGGTCATATAAACCAGAGCCTCTGGCCATTTAGAATCATTTCGATTAATATCTGGCAAATAATCTTCATCACCCTTTGGACCCAGAGCCCTTCTGGTCCAAAGATTATACTTAGTTTTCCTCACTAAGTATTACCCTCACAACCAGAGCCTCTGGAGCGATATCAAGTTACCAACTACGACTTGGCATACACTATACACTTCTTTCATCAAACCCTAAGATCTCTACACCAACCAGAGCCTCTGGTTATATAGACCAGAGCCTTTGGATTCATACTCTTTGTAACAAGAGCCCCTCTGGACCCAAAGAGTTTCCCTCTTCACACTTTACATGGACTTAACCACTTTTTCATACTTAATTTTATTGCCTTCACAACCAGAGCCTCTGGTTCTAAATACCAGAGCCTCTGGATTCAAAGTCTTTGGAACCAGAGCACCTCTGGTCTTAAAGGCTCATTCTACATACTCTTTCACATACCACTTAACCAATTTATTATACACCTTTTCCTTGCCTTTACAACCAGAACCTCTGGTTCTAAAGACCAGAGCCTCTGGATTCGTTTTCTTTGGAACCAGAGCCCTTCTGGTCTCAAAGGCCCATTTCTATACCTCTTCACTTGCACACTTAGCCACATTTCACATATTTATTTCATCATCCTTCACAACCAGCGCCTCTGGTCTTATAGACCAGAGCCTCTGGTCCCCTAATTCTTCATTACTATTTGTTTGAGGAGGAGTTTTTGAAAACATCAAAACCATTCTTCATGCATCATTCAAGGGGGAGCAACTATTTCATCTTCAAACTTAACTTTTTATTATGCATTTTCCATCCAGAGCCTCTAGTTCTACTATCCAGATCATCTGGCCACCTAAATGCTAAATATGTATTTAACCAGAACTCCTTTGGTTCTACATAATGGATTGTTAATGCTTTTCTAAGGCCTCTGGTTAGTCATCCAAGGCTTATTAATCATGCAATCCAACATTTCATCGATGACTTCCTTCATCGATGTTCAACCAAAGCTCCTCTGGTTCCTCACTCAATGTGTCATGCTCAACCAGAACACCTCTAGTTCTATGACAAAATATTTTTCATTCACAAACCCATCTCAATTGCAAAATTCTTTTAAAAGATTATACAAAATTGCAGCTTTTGTGACTAAAAACTATACAACATGGATTTTTAGAAGATCAAAACTTCGTAATTAGTATTATTCTTCCAATTAGATGGGATTTTAAATTTAAAATTGTTTTTGGATACATATTTATCAAGATATTATTTGAAATACCTTCTTATTTCAAATAACCCATACATCATCTTACCACGCGCCTAACACCACATACAGCCTGTTCCCCATACACCCTTTCAACTTTCCCCCTCCCTAATCTCGCCTTGACACGTGTCCTCCAACATTAATGGCACGTACAATCAAGACAGCTCCCGATCTCTAAATCAAATCGTCAATAACCAAACTACCAAAACTTTTCATGATTATTTCAATATAATAATCAAGAAACCGTTTCCAATTCCCCCCAACCCCCCACCATCTCTCCACCTATAAATACCTTTCTTCTACCTTCATTACCTCTTTACGCTTACCAAAACCTGCAACTAGAATTTGACAAACAAAAACCTGTAACTTCCTCAACAATGGCCTCCTCCGCCTCCCACGAATCGAACAACAATGACAGTAGAGTCCAATCCACCGGCGCCGACAGCCGCGCTCTCGTGTTCCTTCCCGTAAAGCTAAACAACCACGCTATTGAACTATGAAACACACTGTTCGACGACCGATTTGCTGTCATGATAGAGTTCTTCAAGAACTGTATTCTCCTTCCCACTCTAACTCTTGCTGACACCGGCGTACCATTAAAGTAAGTACAACAATACTGGCAAACATGTGAGTTTCACCCCGACAGCCATGGAATCATGGGGGACATGGATGCCCCAAACGATATGAAATGCTCGCTAAAAATATCAAGGGCTAAAGTTTCTCGAGTTCTGTGCATTCCCACTCGACGGGAACTTGGAATTGCAGAATATGACGAACCACCCACCACCGACGACATCCTCCGCTTCGTTAAAATGCTAGTTACAATCGTGACCTACGCAACGTTTCAGACTTCAAACGTCAATTCCTCCCCCCTATGTGGAACATGTTTTTCTTCATCCTCAACAGGGCCCTCACATGCAAGTTAGGGTCATTGGACCAAGGGAATATCAACATCATGACAATCATGTACAGGTTGTTCTTCAATCTCAACCTTGACTACGCCTTTCTCATCTACAATGAGATTCATTCAACGGTGGTCAAGAAATGCAAACTCCAAGCCACTGGCAAGCCTCTATTTGTGGTTCTCTTCCCTCGTTTCCTCGCACTCTTCATTGGGGACGCAATGAGGAAGAATGGACTACCTTCTGAAGAGCCCTTCACTCCAGTTTACAAGATGCATGGCCATCGACCAACCCTCTCAAAGGAGGGTTACACCATCAACCACCCACTCTCAAGGGCTATGCTCAATGTCATTCCATCGACATCTGAGATACGCCAAACCTATGAACGCTCTATGCTGTCCCAAGAACCGAGGGCAGCTACCCCAGAGCGATTAGAGCCGTCCCCCGAACCAAGCGAGGGAGCACATGAGACATCTTCATCAGATGATGAAGATGATGATGATGATGGTGCTACTCATCGTGCCTCCCCCGACCCTACTCATACAATTCCTCCACCCACTACCCAAAGGGCAACCACAACATCTACCCCTGGCGATCAAAGCCAMAAGGGTATTGAACAAGGACGACCCAGTCCAATCCCAACCCAGCCAGCCATCCAGAGGCCATTCTTCGGGCCTCTGGAGATGAATTAGCCGAGGAACCTCATTTTTCATCACCCCTCTCTCAACAAAGAGGTGATGAAGATATAAGAGCCCCTTCGCCTCAGGGCTCGACACAACCAATCACACACACAGAAGCATGTGTTGCTTCTAACATTGAACACCCCAAGATCGTTCAGAGCGATCTTCCTTTCATGCACATCCCCCTTCAATATTTGATCTACTGAAGGGGACACACATTCGCTTCACTTACCCGGCCTCTGAAGCCGAGGAAGAGGAAGCTGATGTCGTAACATCACGAGATAGCTCCTCTCTTGAGGGCTATCAAGGACATGATGGAAGTCCTTCTAGGCCCACATTTTCACAAGGCCAAGAAGGCGCCTCCAGAGTAGAGGCCCAACATGCAGCATCCGTTGCTGCAGGGGTTACCACAATTGCAGACTTACTCACAAAGGCCGAGTTCCAAGCCTTTGTCGATTCAGTTATGCGGTCCGTGGAAGACCTTAAAATCATCATTCAAGGGATTGTTGACAGCCCACCCTCAACCGATAACACTGACCTTCAACAATCCTTTGCAATCCTGCAACGCCACCTCTCCCAAATTGAAACCCAAACCCGAGACAATACCACACGTCTCCAAATGCTCCAACAAACAATCACCCAACACCACAACACCGCATCCTCCCTTGCCACCCAAAGAAACCAAATACTCATCCACTCCATCGCCACCCTCACGGCCCAGGCAACTGAGGCCGATGAGAACCTTACTTACATCATCACCCAACTACATACCATCCTCCAAAATCTTAACTCCCTACCAACCTCCATCATCTCCCAAATCCCACAACAAACCCCACCTCCATCCACTTCACCTATCGATGAAACCCTTGCCACCCTTACCCACCAAATGGCCACCATCCAAACCACCCTCACCCAACTCCCCGCCACAATATTAGCCCAAATCCCCCAGCCTACTCAACCCCAACCTTCCTCTGCAAGCCCATCCTTTGATGAAGCCTTCTTCTCATTCACTGCAGAGGTGAGAGATCTCATCACCAACCTTCCCATCCCTCCATCTACATCCACCACCACCTCCGTGCCACCACAAGCCTCATCCTCAACCACAGAGTTCGCAACCAGAGCCGACCTGAGGGCTCTGTCCAAGGCACTCGTCTCATCCTTTAATGAGATTAGTGCCAAATTCATTCATTGAGCCATCCATCCGACTAGGGTTCTCTCCCAGAACCTGGCCGATGAACAAAGGCGCACCACTTCTCTCCTTCAAACGATGGAGGAGAGCTGACGACAAGCTGTCCTGAAGGCATATCTTGAGTTCTTCAGGAAGGACAAAAAAGAAGAGGAGCAGAGCCTCATGCTCCAGCAGCCGCCAACACAAGAGGCCATGACATGAAGACCGAGACCCCGATGATCAAGGTCTTGGACCTCATGAGAGGGAGACAGAGGCTGCGGCTGCACAGCAAACGGAATCCGCTGCACCACCTCCACCACCATCAGAAAAACAACCACCACCCTCAACCGAAGGAACCCAAGCAAGGGAACCAGAGGCTCTGCCCTCTGAAGACATACAAAATGTACATGTTCCCTTAACTACAACCCCAGAACCCATCGTGTTGAGTTCCTCAACCGATGAAAACCCAACCTTCCTACCTTTTACTCCATCACCTACACCAAACCTACCCTTAACTCCTTCACCAACTCCTCGCACCACAGAACCCTTCACCTTATCCATACAACAAGAACCAACAATAATCCAACCTTCATCACCCCATGAACCAGAAACCACCCAAACCGAACCCAATGAACCAGAACCAACCTAAACTGAATCAACCCAACAAGAAACCATACCTTCACCAACACATACACAACCCTCAACCCAACCACCCGTGGTGCAAGCAGATGTTCCCTCTTCGTCAAGGCAACCTCCGTAGAGCCTGGTCGATGAAATTTTACAGAACATGGAGTTGATGCGAAGACATCCAGAGTTGCCACCCAGGGAACCCATTATGAAGGAAAATATTCATCAATACCTTTATCACGACCGTGATGAAAGTTTGACCTTATCCTCCGATATTATCGCCTGAGTCCATGGACCTCCTACACCATAGGTTTATTAGACAGACCACCCAAGCACCCTAGGCTGTTTTCTCAAACAATGGGATAAGGAGGGTCATGGATCTAAAAGTGAGGACCTTCGCCAATAGAGCCATACGATACATCGAGTTCACAGTGGAAAGAGCACATGGTTAAATTAGCGTGTTCAACGAAAATGACCTCATCAACCTCAATCCCTATGACTTGATCAAGCTTTATGCATACACGACTCAGCGACAGGATCATGGCATCAGATTTGGGATGGCGAACAGAGCGGTGGTGAAAACAATGGAGACCCTGGTAAACCATCGAGCCAAAAGTGATTTTGAAATTTCTCTTCGCTTAGGCATCGAAAGACTCTCCTGCGCTCCATCAAATGAAGACTTCCCAGGCCTGCAGGAAAAGAGATCTGCCTCAGTCTTAACTCAACCCGAGCTTGGACTTGTTTACAAGAATGAGTTCGGGGCAAAGAATTTCTTCAGACTAACTGAGGCATTCAAGTATTCATCGGATACACTTGAATGGTTTTAGAAAGTCATCAGAGAAAGACTAGGTAGAAATCATGTGCCAAGAGAAGAAGGGAGTCAACTCATCCATGAGATATCGACAGTCATCGGCTATCGAAGACTGCTTATGCGCTTCAAAGAAATATTTCAAGGTATATCATGATGAGTTGTAAATTTTTGCCTTAGTATGTCTTTTGATTCCAGTATTGTAAGAATTTCATCATCCAATGAAAATTTGGAATTTGATGTTTTTCTATTAGATTAGTCTTTGTTCTTCACAATTGTTTATAGATTAGTCTATGTTTGTTCTTTCATTACTTAGGGGGAGATTGTTAAACCCCATAATTCATAAAGTGAAAAAGTAATGAAAAACAATAAGTGATGAAGAACCAGAAGACTGATGAAGACATCAAGGCATAATTGGCTAAGTCTGGTGAACAACCAGGGATGCGATGGAAAGAGCATCTTCATCGCCCTTCTGGTCAACAATACTTAGAGAATTATTCAGCAATTCATCAAGAGGCATACGATGAAGATTTAAAGATAAGGAAGATTCATCATACCATGAAAGACAGCTGGAGATGACAAGTCGACAGCTACACTTCAAGTTTATCTTAATATTAAAGCTTATCAATAGTTTAGATAAACATTATCTGTTAATAGAAGATTAGCTAAAAAGTCTCATTAGATAATTATCTTCTAATTAGCTTTCTAGTATAAATAGATGATTAGGCCTATTGTACAAAATGTCGCTTTACGTTTTTATCATTAATAAAAGTGAAACATTTGACGCTTAAGATTGTTCTTTATTGTTTATAATTCATTCTTGAGTGTTCTTCACTTTCTCCATTAAAACACTATAATTTGGTTATTCTTAACTAGATTATTAGTGTTATTGAGAGATCTGGGATCAACAGATGATGTTGTTGGATAGGTACTAAACTATATGTACATTGCTCATCCTACTACTACTATTGCAGCATGAAATTGTCTTACCAACACAGGTTCAAATGCCAATTTAAACCTCTTCAAAACATAAACAAGGGGCTGTTTAAACCAGTGTTAAATATGGACATAAATATGGAGTTACAACATAACTTCTTAGACCTCTGTATGCATTACAGCAACAGCAGGTTCTTTTTGTATAGCAGGTTCTAATTTTTTATTATTACAGCAGGTTTTTATCATTTCAAAATAACTCAAGGTTTGGATATTATGTTTTAAGAAAGAGCACCAATAAACTCACTTCAAAATAACTTTTAACATCCAAAGCACCAAGAAATACTCACTTTAAAATAACTCTAGGTTTGGATATTATGTTTTATGAAAAAGCACCAAAACAATCCTTACACATATGTGTAAGATTTCTGTGCAAGGATCGACTATAAAGTGAAAGTGGGTTAGGATATAAAGTGAAATCACTTCTCAATTTGTTAACTTATTTAGAACCTGGCTAGTCAAGAAGCATCTACTATATGTTTTTTAGATGATTGTGCTGAAGATGAGGCAAATGGATGTCAAAAACAAGGTTGCTGGATAGACTGCACTCATTCAAAAGGTGGCACTGAAGTTAGATTCTCAATGAAGCAGATAGACTGCACTCATTCAAAAGGTGACATTTGTGTAGATGCAGTATCTATAATCAAACTCAACTAACTCAAATATGGGATTTTGGCTCTCATCTAAATGCTTTGGCAGAAACTGAAGCTACTGTTAGCAAAGACACTAACACAGTTCCTAAAGAAGCTCTTTGAGTTAAGTTTACTTCAATTAACCACAACAAAGTTCATGAAAAATGGATTTACTTACATTTGAATCGAATCCGAGCCTGAATCATAGTTTGAAAAAGACCTCAGATTCTATAGAAAACCTGCAGAAATTGAAATCATCATACAAAACAATGATGAAATCAGTAACAAAACTCAACTAACGATGATGCAATAAACAAATTTTATTTTATGCCTGTAGAACTGTCTAAATTTCCAGAAACCAAACTGGGAAATAAGTGATAAAGTTTATCAGTTTAATGGACAAAAAGTGCATATTGGTGTCAAAAAGTTAAATTTAAATGTGCTGAAATGCAATAAAAGTCTCAATGCTCTACAAAGTGCAATAAAAATCTTAAGCACAAATGGTTGTTCATATTCATACATAAGTTTTCCTAACGTAACTGTTTGCATTCTACAAAGTGCAAATTGAAGGGTCAAAAACCATGGATGACAGACCACCCTTCTTTAAACTTGGTCACGGGTTCATAACACTCGGTGGTTGGTACTACTGACCATTTGCTATAAACCCTAAACCCAAAACCCAAAACACATGAAGTGTGACAGGCAACTAACGATGATGAAATAAACCCTAAACCCAACTCACTAACAATGACGCAAATCAGTAAACCCTAAATTAACTCACCTTTGAATCAAATACTGCTTGAAAACCTCCAGGTTCCACTCACAATAAATCAAATCGTGCCCTCAAGGATTGAATTGAAAACCTCCAGGATTGAATTGAAATCGTACCCTCTAGGTGTAATCGTTTATGAATCGAGCGATCATTTATAAACCCTAGGGTTATCAATCGTCAAATCATTGTCTTGGGGACTAAATTATCATCTCTGTGATCGTCTCTTTGGAGGGCAGAGTTGCGTTGGAAAGGGAAGTGAGCGTGGAGCGTCGTTTGGAAAGGAAGTGAGGATGAGAGTGAGAGTGGAACGTCTTTTGAAAGAGAGAGAGAGGAGTTGGGTCATCGATGTGTGCTTCATAAGGTAGTATAGAATAAATAGATAAGGGTATTTTTTTCATTTAGAATTTTAAGACTTTAAAACTTTTAAGACTTTTACTAAATTTGCTTAATAAGATAGTATAGATATATATATATATATATACACAAATAATACATATACATATATACATATGACACCAACACATAAAAATGTGTACATATAACACATAAAAATGAGAAAGTAGGAAAAATGGGAAAAATCCCTCGCTGATCCCTCGCAGATCTGCGAGGGAAACTGTTTTTGGCCTGATCCCTCGCAGATCAATGAGGGATCAACGAGGGAAATGCCAAAAACTCAATCCCTTGTTGATCCCTCCCTGATCTGCGAGGGATCAGTGAGGGAATGTGAAAGCATTGATTATTCAATGCTTAAAGTACCCATTTCTTTACTTATTAGGTCGATTATTTTCTTTTATCCCAACCTTGCGTCACTTTTATTTCTTTATTTTTCATTTTTTATACTTAGAGCTAATTGGGTGATTAACTTGTCCTTACAACATTTGAGTAGATGTAATCTTAACTTGGAAACACTGTGCTCTATGCTGCAGCATTCTAGCAGCATTGATCTGTTATAAAGCGGCTTTTTAGGAAGAGCTTAAGGATTCAGCTGCCGATTAAGGAGTAGGACAAATTTTTGTTAATCCATTGGATAAGGACCATTACAGCTGGGAGGAAGGAGTTTGGAGGTTGCTTTTCCTTGTGATGTGATACTCCCTTTTTGCTTTTGTCTACCTTTTAGGAGCATGGTAGTTTCCAATGTATTTGTCTTGTTGCTTAAGCCTTTTGTATAAATATGACCCTTAGTTGCTCATAAAATCATCCCAAAAATAAATTCCAAAACTGATTTCTCTCTCTAGATATTGAAGCAATTTAAGTTTCGTAATTACTTTTGAGTTTGTTCTTTACTTTTCGTTATTTATTTTCCATCATTTACTTTCCGCTCTTTACATTAAGTCACTTACTTTTCGTAATTTATATTTATGTTTTTACTAAAACTTCTTGAATCATCAGACCATTCCTTTGTAAATATTGTAACCAAAACTTTTTGTTGTTTTTGTGTTTTTGCATTTTTCTACCTCTAAACCGCTCAAGGGCCTCATTCAAAAGCCCAACCGGATTAGAAGCCCATCTTCATCGTTCAACTAGATTTCCGATCTAGCTTCATCGCACAAGTTCTTCATTCATCGCACAACTCATCTACATCGCACAACTTCATCTAAATCGCACAATTTCACAACACTCAAACTGGATTTCAAGTTTAAATCGGACATAAGAGTGTCTGTATTCAAGTAGATCGTTTATAGATTCATCCTGTAAATCGCACAACAAGCTTGTCTATCTCGCACACCATATCCAGACTTGGACTGTGTAAATCGGACATAGACAAAGCACAAGGGTTCAAGGATTTACCTCTTTCATCCTGATAGAATTTCATCCTGAGTTGAGGTTAATCGCATACTTTCATTCGATTTTATCCTTCATCGCATATTTACTTGTCATCTTCTATAGTAGGAATAAAGGAGAAGATCATCCAAAACTCTAAATCGTTCACATCCCTTAACCGGATTTCATCTTTTATCGATCATTGTCTCAGCCGGATTCTATTCTACACCGGTCATCCATGCAATCGTATTCAAGTCTACATCGGTCAGAAGCTTAGCCGATCTTAAACAATCCTCGAACAACAGTCTGAGCGGATTAGGCTCTTTCGATCACAGACAACCAAATTCAAGCTTCATCGGACAACAAGGTATCCGGATTTGGCTTCCTCGCATAACCCTTTAGCCGATTTAGTCAATACTTGAACAGTCAGCCAATTTCAAGCCCTTATCCAGACATTCCTTCATCCGTATTTGGTTTTTCTCGGCCACAAACTTGACTAATTTCTGCCATATCCATACATCTTTCATCCGATTTAGTCTCTTGATCAACATATCCAAAATCTGCCATACTCACACATTGCTTTAACCGAGCTTAGTCCTTCTTGTATAACCTTTCACCCGGAGATCACCATCCTTGCATATCAGTCTGTCTGTATTACAGTTTGATCAACAGCCTGTGCAAAAGGAAAACGAGTGTTCGATTTCACCTAAGTTGTTGATCTTTCTTGTTCGATTTTACATAAATCGCTCATAGGTATAATCGAATTTGGTGTAAATCGCAAGATGTTTTGTGCTGACTAAGTAGAACCTCGCACATAGTGACAGCCGGTCTTGATCTTCATCGCTTCATCGTCCTATTTGATTTGGACCCTAATTTTATTTTTTGGGCTTTCTTCTTAATCACCAAGCCCATCTTATTTTTTTAGTCCATTCATTTTTTTGGCCCATTTTGTCAAATACAAACTTTGTTTTAACATCTTTTAACTAGATTTCAATTTTTTTTCTTTTTCTTTCTTTCTCATTTTTTTTTTGGATAAGATTTTATATTTTGGACTATTTTTTTGAGGATTTTTACTGATTTTGATCTGGTTTTAAACGGTTTTGAACTGTTTTGAGAATTTTTGAACTGATTTGGATCGCGTAAACTGTTTTTAATCAGTTTTAACCGTTTTTGACTGTTTTTAAATGTTTTTAACAGTTTTTAACTGTTTTCAACAGTTTTTGACTGTTTTCTACTAGTTTTTAACTTTTTTTTGTTGATTTTTTGATTTCTCAACAATTTTTTTTAGCGTTCCCGGCATTTTGAGCTTACTGATTTCATCTGAAAGTTTTTGTTGATTTTGATTTCTTTGTCTGATTTCACTGCATTAGATTCTTTGATCGATCTGATTTTTAAATGGCATCATTCTTTGAGAAGGAGAATAAGGAGCTGAAAGAAAAGATTTCTGAATTAGAGAAAAGTCTGTATGAATATAAAGAGAAATATGTGAATATGTTTCGTGAGAATTTTCTTAACGAGAATCTTGTTAAAGATTTAAGAAGAGAGAATAAAACAATGAGAGAAAGTATTGAAGAAGATTTTTTGCATAAGATTGAAAAGCTTGAGAAAACTCTGGATTCTGTCAGAAAAGAATCAGATAGAGATTTAAAACTGTGGAGAAAATTAAATAAAGACCTTTTTAATAAACTCCAAGAAGTTCAAAATGAACTGCATGCTGAGAGGAACTCTCCAGAAAAGAAACACAAGGAGACTGAAGATTTCACAGAGAAACTTCATAAATTTGAGAGTGATTTGATTTAGGTAATGAAATTATTGGAACTAGAGAAGAATAAAGTTTTAGAAATTGAGATGAGTTTAGATGCTGAAAGGAAAATTTTGGAGAAAGAGAAGAAAAGGTTGATAGAAGTTGAGAAACGATTTGATACTGAATGAATATCTTCTGAGAATAAGATTAATTATTTGAAGCTGAATGCTAAAATGCTTTTAAAGCAAATTTCTGATTTTGAACAACTTATCATCTTGGAACGTGCCAAGTTTGATAAAGAAAAGAAAGAGCTTAAAGAAGAATGTCTAAGCAAGAATTTGGAATTGCTTGATAGTGCTGAACAGAAGAAGAAAGAACTAGATGAAGAAAAGAAAATGTTTGCTATTGAAAAGAGAAACACTGCTAAGAAATATGCAGCAATTGCCAAAGAGTTTGCAGAGAAGAAGAAATGGCTCGACATTGCTTCTGAAAATGATAAGGGAAGTTCAGATGAAGAGAGAAAGAAGTTTGAGAAAGAAAGAAAAATGTTTGATAAGCTGAAGAAAGAGTTAGAAGATAAGTTTTTGGATACTTCAAAGAAATTGTCTGATCTAGAGACATAACTTGTAATTGAATTGAACATGAGAACCGAACTTAAAAAGAAGTATGATTTAGTTGCTGAAAAAAGAGACCAGTTACTTAAGAAAGTAAAAGACTTTACTAGTGCTAATAGCTCAACTGGTTCTCAATCACAGTGTAAAACCAGCTTTTATGACTGTTCTAATGTTAAATCTAATAGTTATTCAAGCAACCCTAAATCAACTATTTCTAAGAACAAGTCTCGTTTTTCAAATCAATTTTATCAAGGATATGTCATTGGATCACCCAATAATTTTTCAAAAGTTAAACAAGTTTGGGTTAATAAAGCTGATTCGGTTGTGTCTCATAAATCTATTGTAACTCACACTGTTCTTCCTTGTATTGTGAGATCTACTAATCAATTGATCAGTCTCAGCAAGAGAAGAATCCTATGCTCATATTATGGAACTAATGATTTTGTTAACAAGAAGAAGATCAATAGAGGATATGGGAACAACTGGTTTGAGAACAGCTGCAATTCATTTGACAGGTATGATAATGACTGGTATGGTTCTTACTGCTTATCTGATCTACCTGTTAAAAGTGCCAAAAAGAATACATCTGATAGAAATAGATGGTATGGCAGTTATAATATTCCCCAGCCCAATACTAACAAAGTAGGACCCAAGTTCGTTTGGGTACCAAAATTTGTTTGATTTATTTTTGTAGGTGCGTCATTACAGTGCTGATCAGAGATTCATACATATGATGCACAAATTCAGGGGGAGTTTGTATACTGTCCAATTGAGGCTTCTGAATATATCTGTTCAGGAGTCGTGCTTAACTGAATGTGGTTTCTAAACACTCAGTTCAGGACCCGTGCTAAAAATGTTTCCATTATTTTTTTTAAATTTTTTAGTTGAATCGAAACATTTCTTAAATCTATTTTCTAGGGGGAGTCTCTAGAAATTTCAATAAATGTATTCAAAAAGTGATTTTTTTTTGTGGAAACGAGTACATTCTCTGAGCAGGTATTTCCAGATATTTTACTTGTGTAATTTCTCATCAAACATAATTCCAATACTTGTTTCAGCTATTCTTGAAATTGTTATTATCACGTCTCATAAATAATATCATTTTCGGTGATAATATGCTCGTTTTTAATCAAAGGTTGTTTTTCTGATTTTTTTTTACCTTGATTGATTCATATTCGTTAATTGTTTTGATTAATCAGAATCTGTAAACTCATACTTACAGATCTTCATTCATTTCTCTCACTTTCTGAATAATCTGATTTCGTACATCACTCCTTCATTGATTGTACTTAAAAGCCAAATATCTTGATCAATTGTTATCTGATCATTGTGCTTTATTTACAATACTATTTTTTGATCAACTTTTTGTGATCAACTAAGCATACTGCTAAATTTAGTAGGGACTGAGTGCTTCACAGAAATACCTCTATGGAATGTCAGAACTGACAGACCTACCCAAGAGGACAACCATATTTGAGTGAGCTTTAAACTAAAAATGGGTTTGTATGCTGAGATTAAAATGAAAAAGAGAGGGGTAGTTGTTGTGAGACAAAAGAATTGATGAGAGTTATGTCAGGATTACAAGATTACAAGAATCTTGTTCCAAACTTCAAAATACCGGGCATACCACGTAGTCTATTAGTTCTCAATTCTTTCGAGACAAATATTTAAAAAGGCAAAGCCCAGGCCAAATTCTTGTCACAACCCCACCAGCTACTCATTTATCTCTCAAAACAGATAAGTGTTTCAATAACACTTGGGGCACGCAACTCACAATCTATCAATTTCTCATTCGGAGAAAGTTGATATTGAAACAGAAGGATATATGTCCCTCTTCAAGTCTTTTTGATCACTAATTGAGTCTGATAAATTTGTGTAGTCCACACGGTTTATCATTTTGAGCCTAAACAGAAACATATGTTGCTTTATCTTTCTACACTACACAGATTTTGCAAATTATATTTTATTTCGCCGAAACATTCATAGATATACTTTTTATAAGATATCGATGATTAAATGGAATACCTGGTGAGATGAACCTTAAAAAGTCTCATATATAAAGTACATCCGTTGTATTGAATATATTTGTTGTATTCACAGGTCAATCTTTTTATAAGATTGAAAACAATTTCATAAGTTGAAATTGGTTGTTACCTTCCCATTCCCTTAATCTGTAAAGATTATACAATTTGATTTGAAAAGATCTGCTTACAACTTTATAAATTGACGGCTTTTGCTGAAGATTTCATTCATTCTTGTGTATGATGCTAATGATTCTCATTTCATCATAAAAGGGAGTACGAAATAATGAATGAAATTTTCAACTCCGAACGATATAAGGGGAGTATGATATATAAGATCAAGGGGGAGTAACATCAAAGATCGGCAAAAGACTCAAAGGAGTGTGACTAGAGATTATTACTGAAGATTATTCTTGTGCTACAATGTCTGAGAGTTTTTGAATGTGAAGATCATCCTTATAAAAGTTTACTGATAAAGATTTCTCATCAAGAGAATGTTTAATTTTGGAGAAGAATGTTTGTGAGATTTTATCTGAAGAAATTCATTTTTGGGGAGAATGTTAGAATCTATTTGTCTGAAGAAATTCTTTGAAGATCATATCTTGGAGATCATTTTTGAAGATCATTGTTGATTTTGTACTACATTGTCAAAAGAGAAGATCGTTGTTGTTCTACATTCGAGGGGGAGAATGTTAGAAGATTTTCTCAACAAAAGATCATCTGAAGATCTCTTTGTACAGATTGTTTTGAAGCTTTTGAAGAAGTCATAAAGAGCTTAAAGTGACAAAGTTCAAACGAGATTTAAAGCGTGTAAATTCTTTCAAGCCTGAATACAAAGGAGGAGAATGTTGGGTCTAAATTTCAGTGTAAATTGTATTTGTCTTGAAAGATAATATTGTCTATAATTGTAAAGACATCGTGTTTGACTTTGTATATGTATGTTGACTTTGACTTAGAAGAGTTGTAGTTTGACCCTATATATACATTTTGTCTTTAGTGAATTTGTAAAGTAAGAGAGCTCATTTGTAATATTCATACGTATTAGTAAAGTTGATTGTTTGACTATTTCTCTCATCTCTCCTCTCATAATGTTCTTACAAGATTATGAAGATTTCCATGAATTGTATGAGTTTATATGAAGATTGATCAACTTAGGGACTATCAAGTTCGACACACTCCATGTTGAGTTCGTTGTATCTAGGTTTATTTTGGTGTCGTTTATATCTTCTCCTAAGAGTTCTATGCCATTGAGGTTAAAGTCGTCGTCCACTTCGCCTAGTGGAGGAAGATATTGCACCAATTTGTATGTCTAAACAAGATGTCATTACAAAATGTGAACATAATATGTGAACAAGACGTCTAATACAATTGCCACAAGCAAGCTAGTCTTGTAGTCAAAATTCGGATATTAATTGCTTCATCTAGAATTCATGCTTACCAAAGGATGATGATAATTAGAAGCCTCAACCATCTTAATTAATGAAGCAATCAGGCCATAAAATGTGGTTCTATCTGATTGCCCTAACAATCTCATCTTTGTTATGATACTACAACACAATTTGGTATATAAGACGCCTAAGATGTATAAATTTCCTAATAGAATGTTGTATAAGACTAAATTAAGTTCATAAAACCAAATAATGAAACATTCTACTTATAAATGTTACAATGGCCTTTATAGGATGTTTTTAGGCATTTTAATGAGTTTTTTTTAACAATTTTAAAATAAAGAATCGCATTAACTATTTTATAGGACAACATTTGAAAAAATGTCCTATAAAAAAGGCACAACACTTTATTTTAAAATGTCCTTAAACACCTATTAGAACTCTCAAAAGTCCTAGAAATCTATTCTAATATAACAACCCGTCACATTTTACATATATAATACATGTTTTACATAACCTGAACTTCAAGATTACACTAATTGGTCCCAACTTTACACAAAGATAACCAGTAAAAGTTATAACAAACTTTTCACTTAGTTTACATGACTTGAATATAACAAATTCGTAAGTTCATGTAATAAACATCTTCCACAAAAACCAAGTTTAGCACACATAATCAAATAGAAAAATTCTCCATCACATCTTCCCTTTTCCTTTACCTTCTAGATGGGCCTGACCTGAAATACACAATTTTGAAAACATAGGGTGGATTAGACCATAAGGTCTAGTGAGTAATTCCCTGATAGCATAATATGGTTAAAATTACCAAAATATCATGAAAAGTCAAACTTGGATGGTCAAAATATGAACAGTAATTATCGCACAACATGGATGTGACAAACACAACTCATCGCATGACATGGGTGCGACAACCCAAACTCATCGCATGCCATGAGTGCGACAACCCCAACTCATTGCATGCCATGGGTGCGACAACCCAACTTATTGCATCATATAGATGCAACAAAATTTCTCTTATGACCAAACCATTGAGTATGTCACCCACAATCACTTATACCACTCCAAATTATATCACCCATAATTATTTACACCTCTTCTATTGATTACACCACCTACAATCATTTACACCTCTCTAGTCTACAATTCCGCATAAACAGATATCATTTCCACAATTGATAAAACAATATCCAAACCCAATTATGCTAACAAATAACCTGTAGTTATATTCGAAAACACCCAACTTCAAAACCCAACATGTTTCTTATCAAAAGCAATTCAAAATAAGCTTTTGAAAGAAAACTCACCTTAATCACAAATAAAAGGTAAACTTTATCCTATAACAAACTTGGATATTGAACGTGTAATCTCTTCTTAATTCTTTATGTTCGTGACCCAGAAACCAAACAAAATTTCACCAATTTACTTCTTCTTATCTCTCCAGACTTAATAAAATGAAAGAATATATATATATATATATATATATATATATATATATATATATATATATAGGGGATGGTTCAAATACTAACCAACTATTTTGTACTAACCATACTAACCCGATATTGGTCATTGCTTTGAACATCTAACGGATGTGGTTTAATTAGAATAAATATTTAATTAATATATTAATTAATGATATATGAACCCTGTTATCACAGGGTAAAATAGTAAAAAGTAAGAAATTCAAAGTGTAAACCATAGCCGGCGATTTTTGTAACTCCCCTTCACAAAAGAAACCGTCGATTTCATAATCAAAATCGTGAATCATTAGCTGAAAATTAGGTTCAGAATCTTCACTAAACAATGGATGATTACGAGGCATTACTGGACGACGCCAACCGTGGAAGGGGTAAGTGTACAAAATTAGGGCTTTTGATCTTTTAAATCGATTGCTAACCCTTTACATTCTTCACAAAATTTTACTTCAGTGAGACGGAAAAGTGAAAGAAACATGAAAAAATACTCGTTCTCAAACTTTAAGAACACGAAGGACAACCCTGTGGATGTCAATTTAGAGCAAGAAACCCCAATGTTGGATGCTAGACGGCTTAATAATCAAGGATCAAGAGAATGGAAGCATCAGTCATCAGTAGCAAACGATGCTGAAAAAGGTAAAATAGCTATCAATGGTCTTTTATTTGTTAAGATTAAAAGTTGTTATTTTGATCGGTTATGTGAAACCAACTATATACATCTCAATAAATGCAGAAAATGTTCATGTTTTGTTTTTTGAAATGTTTTGATAGTAATATTTTAAGATTCGTTTTAAATATGAACATGCATGTAAACAAATAGACTTCATTTGACTTGTGGGTTCATACACATTCAATGTAGGAGGTTATTATTTCAATTGGTTAGTTGGTACCAACTATAAACATCTCAATAAATGCAAAAAAAGTACATGTTTTGACTTTTGAAATGTTTTGACTTTTGAAATGTGTAAGATTCAATTTAAATATGAACCTTCATTTAAACATTTGACTGCATTTAACTTGTGGGTTCATACTCCTTCGTTGTACGGAGTTGATAGTTCGATCGGTTATGTGGTTGCAATTATAAACATATCAATAAATCCAATAAATTTTCATGTAGTGACTTTTGAAAAGTTTAGATTGTTATGTGTCAGATTCAATTTAAATATGAACATGCATGTAAAACATTTGACTGTATTTGACTTGTGAACAAACCATATACAGATGTTCATATGGTCAGGTTCATATGTATCACGGGAACTACTTTTTCACATGATCACACATTGCTTCATATCGATACACATTGTTTGTATGATACATATGAACCTGTGAAGATACCTTTATATCGTCTTAAAGTTACAACAAAAATACAATGTAACATCCCAATACACAATTGGCTTGAAGGTAACAGCAAAGTTACAATCTCCACATAATATAAAGGTATCTTCACTTGACTGTATTTGGCTTGTGGGTTCAAACAGACCCTTATTCATATATAGGACGAAGTGATGTCGTGCTTCAATGTACTTGTCTTCCTATGAAATCCTTTGTAAATGCAATAGCTACAGTGTCTCACTGAAAGAGATTAGCTTCATTCCATGTGTTATGACACCCAATGTCTTTAGAAACCTCTCCAAACAAAGAGATACTAAAACAGATACAGAACGAGCAGGATATTCAGATTCAACCATGGCACAACTACATGAGAGTATGAGACTGTTTCTTACTACACCAGGAGAATATTTTTCACTAACCACCAATTCATTCATAGAAGTTGGATCGACATTCATCTTACTCTTGCCCAAATTTGCATCGTTGCACAGTCTAAAACTCAAGTCTCCACCCTGGTAACCATGGATTAAGTTTGCAGTTCTGTGCAAATATTAAAGCATCATCTCGACCACTGTCCAGTGCACATGCGTAAGATTACGCTGGTAACATAACCAATTTCTTACCTTTTGCTTGGTCCAGTGTTGAACATAGTGTACATTAAAATGGCTACTGCTTCTGTTTAAGTCATGCTGGACAAGTGATCCTTCGCTTCAGCCATTCTTAGGTCAATGCTAAAGTGTGTGCTCCCACATTACATGTCTCATCATGATTTTCAGGTTGATGTGTTCATTAAGTGTATAAAGGCTTCCCATTCTCAAGTGATTACCCACTTGTCTTATTTTCCAAACTCAAAAATGTTTTTACTTTTGAAATGTTTTGATTGAAATGTGTAAAATTCAATTTAAACATTAACATGCATGTGAACATTTGACTGTATTCGACTTGTGGGTTCATACACCTTCGATATACGAGGTTGATAGTTTGATCGGTTAGGAGGTACATATTATAAACATCTCAATAAATGCAGAAAAAAGATAATGTATTGACGGTTGGTTTATTAATGAACATGCGTATTAGATTTCATTGTATTTGGTGTAAAATATATATATATTTACACATCATCTAACGCTCACTTCTTCTTCCCGTGGTTGATTCACTATATGCATCAACCAACTTGTTCAAAATTATACCATAAGATGTTTTTTTTATTTGTGTTGGTAACATGTGAGTCGTTAAAAGTTAGTAATATTACATTGCTTAATCAAGCTTGATTATAATCTTACTGAAGCGTTTATTTTGTCTAAAATGAACAATTCGTGAATCATTTATGTTCATCGTATGGCCTTGGTGCAGATGAAGTTAGCATGAGACGTACTAATGTACAAGTTACTAATAAAGAGTCTGGTGAAATGGAAAACCCTGCAACAGCAGCATATATAGTTCAAAGAGGTAAAGTATATATCAAAAACCTGTTTGTTTAGACCTTCAAGCTGTGAAATGCAGATGGTTTGATTTTAATTATTTTTAATTTTAATCGTTTTGGTGTAGCATTCATGACAAACATACATGTAACATCCACCTTCGGGATGTATCACAAGTATGTTCGTATGTCACTTATTGATCACTGATGTGGCCGTAGGGTGTTCATATTTAAGTTTAAAAGGTTCACAATTCAATGGATGTGCCCTTATTCGTATAGTGCATATCCGAGTTTGTTTTGTACCTGTAAGGTTATCTTTGTAGGTGCTTTCCGTTTACGTTGTAAATGTCTAGTTTTCACTAAATGCAAATATATTCATGGGTTGAATTTAAATTTTTTTTAATCATTTATTCATGACTAATGCAACTACCACACGATCGTTTTGTTAGTATCCAAATTACTCCTTACGCAGACATTACATTTGCTATATAAAATGGTTTAATGATTCAAGCTGGTGCAWTTGGAAGAGGATGCTGTTATGTATAAATAGAATATAGACCTATTAGGGAATTTGCTGATATGTATAAACATAATGAACAAATGATGATTCAAGCTGGTGCATTCAATGTGTGATCATGTGAAACAGTAGTTCATATCGATACAAATGGAACATGACCATATGAACAACTGTATATTGTTCGTTCATTCTGCTTATACATATCAGTATAATTGTTCACAATGCAAACCCTGAGTTGCATTAGATATATTTTATTCTTCATAGCCGGTTCTCATTTTACAATATTTGGTTTTTGAACTCGTTTGTCAATTTTCTTGTTAAGTTGAAATGTTCAGTTGACATATGCTGATATGTATAAACATAATGAACAAACCATATATAGATGTTCATATGGTCAGGTTCATATGTATCACGGGAACTACTTTTTCACATGATCACACATTGTTTCATATCGATACACATTGTTAGTATGATGCATATGAACCTGTGAAGATACCTTTATATCGTCTTAAAGTTAAACACAAATATAATGTAACATCCCAATACACAATTGGCTTGAAGGTAACAGCAAAGTTACAATCTCCACATAATATAAAGGTATCTTCACTTGGTCTCGTAAAAATGAATTTTTTTACTTGATTCTGAATCTCAATTGCCATATCTTTAACATCATCTTGCCTTGTCGTCCTCATATTCATATTGATTCTCACATCCATATACGATACCAAGGCTTTCCTAGAGTTATTACCCACAAAGTTGTTGTCTGGTCGCCACATTCTTCGTCTCCGCCATTACCATGATGATATCGTTTAGTGTCGGTTTATTTGTTCTTTACCATTGACAATGTAAACTAGGTACAGCTTCATGTGACTATATTAGTTGTCATACCGCTCGTTCTCTTTATCGTGTTGTATATTCGTCATTTAGTGGCTATGTTTTCCACAACATATCAGTCTAGATAAATCTTTAATCCTGATGCTCATGTGCTTTTCATCTGACTAAATATTGGTCTGATTTGTTCGTGTAGGTGAACTCCTGTCTATTTTTTTTTTTTGTTGCTATAATGGCCTATTGGGTCATTTGTTTTCTATGGTACAAATGATACAATATAGACACGCACAAACACAAGTCCACCCAAACAAACAGACTAACCTATATGTAGTTGGATGAAAAGCATCCAAACAAACAGACTAACCATACGAACAACTGTATATGGTTTGTTCATGCTGCTTATACATATATGCATCCTCTTCTAAATGCACCAGCTTGAATCATTAAACCATTTTGTACAACAAATGTAATGTATGCGTAAGGAGTAATATGGCTATTAACAGAACAATCGTGTGTGATCATGTGAAATAGTGGTTCACATGATACACATGAACCTGACCATATGAACAACTGTATATGGTTTGTTCATTTTGATTATACATGTCAGTTACTTCCCTAAGAGGTCTATATTCTGCTTCATGATAAGAAACAATAGCTTTGTTTTTATAGACAGGACAACCTCATAGACCGACATTTTGATGTTGTCTTTTGGAAGTTTTACCATAACATTCCACTAATTTGGAACCCCGTTCAAGAACCCAGTGCATATAAAGGTGGCCGTATGTAAACATTTTTACGGGTTATCAACCAAAATTGGGGAGTCCACCAAGCTGGTGTGGTATACCCTTGAGGCCATCTACTTCCAGAGTTAAAGCAAAGAAGCAAAATACCTGGACATTTGCCTGTTACACCATGACAGAAGTAAATTGGTGCATATAAAGGTTGCTTTATGTAAAACCATCCAACTTATTTCTCATTATTTCTGTGGGGTGAGGAGATGGTTCATCTAGATAGCGAACAACAGAAACTATGTTTTCTTTTGTTCTCAACTTGGGGAAATTGTGTGTGTCATGATCCATACGATGTATTTTTCTATAAACATTCAAAAGCTTGCAAGTACAACATAACAAGGGAACTTTCCCTTTCATATCAACGGTTTCTTTTTCTTGTTACAATATAAGCTTCTGAAAAGCATTAGACTTTATTTTAATAATGTGTCCTACAGTATTGACAAAGAAAGCAAGCCTCTCAAAATCATCCTTCTTCAAGCTGCAAATGACACTTCTGACACCACCTTACTACTAAGGCTAGCTAGCTGTCCCTATTGCATGAACTCCGGAGCTAGGTTGTATGACTTTCGTCCTTACTACTAAGGCTAGCTAGTTGCCCCACTATAATGGACTTTAATCCATGTATATTTTATTGGTTAGGATGACAAAAGACTGAAAATATGTTTAAAAATAAATGATTATTAATTGAACCAAACTTTGGAAAGTCCTATCTATTTCATAGTGACTTGATGCATGGAAATATCATATTTGCATAACAACTTCATTTAGGCAGCGGGGAATGGTCTTTATGTCATCCTAAATAGTAAAGTCAGTTACTTGTTTTGCTTTGCCTTGTTAGGCTTACACTCCTTACAAGTTACAAATATAATAACAAACAAAATAGCTTAATGTGCACTTATTGAGTTAGGACTACTGTTAGTTTTCTGCATGATATCTATAACTCGTTTGTCAATTTTATTGGTAAGTTGACATGTTCAGTTGACATATGCTCTAATGGTTCTCATGGGACACATGGCATAATGAACCTGACAGTGTTCACAACGAACAAGTATGTTCGTACCGCGCTTTATTTTGTCGACCTCTTCCCCAACTATTGTCCACTTTATGTCTTGATATACCTAGCTTGCTCCGTATGTACACTTCATTTATTTGTAGTTGTAATATGTATCAGATGTGTAAACATACACATGTTTTCATATGTGCTGGTTCACATATGTCTCACGTCTTGGGGGGCAACAYRTAAGTAGATTATAATGTGCRAGTCTGTATTCCKTGAAGCATATGTATCATATYWCRTCATTTATCATTTAAAAGCACGATTCGGAATTCAGTCATGTGTGCATATATACAATTTTAGTTTAATTTTTTTACTATAAGATTCCATACATGTTAAAGTAAGTTAATCTCTATTGACATGATATGTAAACTAAATAGGTTAACATGTACAGGTGTAACATCGTCCTCGACGTTATTGATACTAACGAAGTCGAAGGTTATGGGTTCCTCGAAACAAATTGGTATGTTTGTTGCACTTAAAGAGATACGAGATTGACGTTTTCAGAATATCATAGGAAGAACACAATTAAATGTTTTAATACTAACAAATCATATATTTGTTTGATCAGGTCGGGAACTTAGAACTAATAACGTACTATTAGGAGATGAAGCATGGAAGCAAGTACATCACTCAATAAATGCGCCTGATAACCCCAACGACGCGAGCTTAGATAAAGTTACAAGTAACTTTGGAACATATATAGCTCTCTTTTTCGGACACTTTTGAACTGTTTTTAACAACTTACACTTAACAAACAAACCTACCCGACTGCATACTTGTTTCATAACTGAATCATAATCGAAACTCATATAGAGTCTATCGTCTAACAGAGTTTATCGTTTCAACGTTTTGCGTCGTTATTCCTCGTTTCATTTGTACATGCAAGCACTTCTTGTGTACTCCAAAAAAAAGTCACAAAGAATTAAAACTAAGGGTTTTAGTATAATAGAAGCGTAAATAGATTTGGTTTTTGAAATATAGATTCGTGTTATTTACATGTTTTATGGAGCACCATTCCCATATATTATGCAGTCATTGCTTGATGTTTCTAATTTGAGGTTGGAAAATGTTTTACTAAACACAGGGATGGAATGTGATAATGATTTCCAGCTAGGCCAACAGCCTCCACTAAAGGCAGCTACTAGAATCACACGTAAGGACAAGGGAACTGCACTTGGTAACGCAACATGTGAACAAAATGATTCAAAGGACCCGACGTTGGGCATTAGAATGAGGACCTCGCCCAAGACACTATATGAAACAGTTAAGTGCCTAACCGCTGCCCAAAGAGCAGCTATCAAGGACATGGGCTTCGAATCTATGCTGGATATTATAGTAGACGGGATTCCGGCCAAATTGGGTTCTACGTCGTGGATATGTTAGATGTAGATGCGATGAACATTAGGATGAACAACGGTGCCATCCCAATAACTGTTGAAACGATACATGAAGTTTTAGGGCTGCCATTGGGGGGCATGGATCTGAATTCTGTTGAACAATCCTCATTCCTTGATGACATGGTTGCGACATGGAGGAAGCAATTCAACAAGGATCAGATGAGGCCTAAGAATGTTATGAATGTTGTGCATAGATCATCTGATGCAGGAGCTATGTTCAAGCTGAGTTTACTGGTTATAGTGATCAATACACTCGCAGAATGCAGCCGAGTCGGAGTTTGCAATTTGCGTTTCCTGAGCCGCCTCCAAAGCATAGATATTATACCAAAGATTGATTGGTGTAAATATATATACGACTGCATAAAGACAAGCAAGAAATGCTGGAATAGGGACAGCCTTATGTCCTTTTATGCAGGGCCATTAACCTGCTTAACGGTAAGTAAGAAGTTCAATATATGTAAATATACTTTATACAACAAGTGTAAATACTAACTAATTTGTACAATTTTCTCAGTTACTGTATGTACATTCAACATCATGTGCACGCATTCAAGTCGAAGACGGGACACCTCCTTTGAGGGCATGGACGATGGATTTGTTGAGGAAAATGCAAGAGGTTGATATTAGAGGTGGTGGACTGGGATATGCGCAGGTTAAACATGTGCCGAATGTCGAGCATGCACCGGTTGACAAGCATGGTGATCCGGGTATGAAAGCGAAGGCTACTAGGGAATCAAGTCGGCATAATCAAGAGATTGACGATGGAATGACGAAGGAGGTAAATGTGTAAACTATATACAATAGTTGGTTATATTTATTTATAATACAATATGAGTTAGATGTTTGTTCGCTTGACGTTTTTTTATGTGAAAATGTTATTCTCATGTAATTTAGAGTACAAGTTAATCCATACATATTATTCGAAGTATTAGATTTTCATACATAAGCAGTTTAACACTTTGAACTGCTATTTTGTGAACGAACATATGTTTGTTACGTACCCAAATTCATATAACATGGGCGCAACCGATACGGTACACCCTATTTACGAAGTACTTTACTGTTGTAATTTTTAGAAATAAATCGGTGTGATAACAATGCATCAAGTTAGTATAAGTTCATAACATGAAACGCACGAAGTAGATGTTAACATTTTTAGTACATATGGTACATTTGTTTGCTTTTTAATAGTTTGACGTTTTCTTTCTTCAGGAATGCGTTAAGAGTATGTGGAACAAGATTCATGAGTTGTCTACCGCAAGAGATGAGGCAGATTTGCATCTACAGTCGCTTATTGACCGCTTTCCCGGGGACGTTGAAATTGAAGAATTCAAGTATAAGTTGTCACAAGTACTTAAAGGGAGCCAATGGTACAACCAACCAACAGAGCCAACGGTCTACGAGCAGTCACAGCCACCCACTGCAGATGCTACACCGCCAACGACGGGTTACATGCCGACGTTGGCTATTGTTGAAGTAACACCTGCGAAGGTGGCGACCATATCGGATGTTGATTTATTGTCCCCATTATCTCAGTTTTAGACAAGTTCGACAGTGATCGCTGAGGTTGATAGGGCTTCAAATGAGAAGTCCGCGCATCACACGAGATATAATATGCAGTCGAGTAAGCAGGCTGATGATACAATACAGTTAAAGAGGCCATCATTCATCTCACAAGAGGACAAAGTTGGAAGTGTCCGAAATAGGACTATTGAGCAGTCTGAAAGTCAGTCACGAAAGATGTGTAAGAGAGGCGATGAAGGAGCAGTTAAGTGTATGCAAGGAAGTAGTGGACAACCACTTGTTGCTTATGGTGACATCGATCCACCATCGTTTGATCTGGGGTTAAGCCTATGCGATAAACAAGTCGTTCCGGTTGTGGATAGTACACGGGCAAGGAGGGATCCAAAGCTTAGTTTTAAGCTACGATCACCTTATGTTTCACGGGCTGTTACGTTTGACGTAAGTAACGATGAACGTAAGCTACAAGAGTGGGTAATGCGAGGGATCGGTGGAATTATGTAAGTCACATCATTGAAATGTTTTAATATTTTGTTATAACAAATATATTTTTTTTACTCGATGACCTAATATTATGATTGTAACTATGCAGTGAGCCAATCTTCTCCTCGCCAAATGGACTAACTGTTACACGGAAAGCAATGCAATCACTTGCATCCCAGTCTGGGGTTTGCAAAGATGTTTTAGACGCATGGTCAACAGTCCTCAACAAGGAAGAAAGATTAAGGAGCCATGAATCTCCACGCCGCCTTTTCTATCCAACATATGTTGCGGTAACTTTACATACTACCCAAGTTTCTTATTCAAATAACAAAATGTATATGATCAAATCAATGTGCAATGTCAAAGTAACAGCTGTTATAATTAGCATTGTAGGTGCTTACATTTTATAGTGTAAATGTCTACTTTGTTATTGGATGTCGACATGTAGGTTCACGTACGATCGAGTCATAATGAACCTATAGTTCAACGCAATGAACATATTTCTTGATTTCATGAAGCGAGATAGCATAACAGCAGGTCACGTAACCGATACATATGCACGGGAAGTTCACGTTATACATATACACATGGATATCACATGAGACATATGCACACGTAGTTCACATGAGACATATGGCCTAATCATATCACCACAAAAGGCCTGAGCATATTAACACATAGAGCCTCACCAGCTGAACAACATGAACAACATTGGTTCATTTGTATCGATATCAACCAATGTGTGATCATTACGTTCATTAACTATAGTTCACACGATAAAGGTTCATTTTGTGATTAGTTTTTCATATGTCCGCCGAGGTTACATACAGCTGAACAAATTCGAATTACCTTGTTCACAGTTACCATAGATACTGAACATTGGGTGATGAAGTTGTTCGTAACGATACGCATGAGAACATTTTCGGGCTTTGTGATTTAGGTTAAACTCTAGTGGTTGATGCACCTATCGCCCAAAAATATGAGATATACGACGTGAGGATCATACACACACCTATCCGTTTTAAACTGTGATGGAGTACTATTCACAGCAAGCACAAGACCAACGATATATGTCTCATGGGATCAGTGTTCACAACAATAACAGACACTGATCAGTTGTTATTTTAACGCAAAATATAGGTCGACATTGTGAACATACGTCTTCATAGACTTCCTATAACTGTTATGCATACATGACCGAGTCGGATCATATATTCATCTAAGCTACTGGTTCACATGTCGGGATATGAATACATACATGGCATACTGACCGAAAATATGATTTTATTCATGTGATGTTGTTGTGCATTTATGAACAACTTCTGCTTACTTTGGTTGTTAGTATGTTGTGTGTGGCCTTTGGTCTTATTATATCATGACATGTAATGGAACTGTTCATGTGCGTCAACCTTTCAATTATGCCATGAGTTCATATAGATGATCATCAATGAACCAAAACACCTTTGCGTAGTTGAATTGTAAAGTATCATATGTTAATACCTCTTATGTAAATTCTACAAAGTACGCACGTCTTTGTTAAGTGAAACTAACTACCTTGTGTTGTGCGCACATGGATCCAATCATGAGAGATCAATCTTTGGATGTGCACCAAAGGTACAAGATTTTCAAAAATATCATATCAAGCTACACACGAAATGACAAAGGGTTGATCGGTATGCGTAATGTTGACATGGTACGTATCACGTTTTGGTATGAAGATAATTGTACAATACCTAAACGCGTATTGAAATACTAACAACTAGGTTCCATAATCATTATATAGATATTTTTCCCGGTCGTAGAAGATGCGTACTATTACATGGTATTGTTTGATCTAAAACACCCATCAATCATGATTGTTGACTCCASGGATCGTGATGGCACGATTGAAGATATCTATGGATCTATTACTATATCTTTGGTTAGTATACTTTATTATTGGTCTTAGAGTCTGGATGCACAATATACATCATATCTAACTATTTTTATATATGATTTATTCAGCAAGACATGTTGATTATGCATCTAATGAGAGAGGGACATGAGGCTGGGAAAATATATGCAGAAACGGACCACGAAAAGATCTGAACCAGGTGGCAGTCCCGTGAAGGATCGATTGACTGTGGTGTAATGCTCATGCGGCATATGGAGACCTTTTTTGTAGGTGACATTGGGAAATGGGATTGTGGTCTGTATAAGGAGAGCACGAAGCAAAAGAGGCAACTTAAGGATTTGCAGACTAAGTACTGCTCCAAACTCATACTCAATGAGGAGAACATCAGAAAGAGTGCAGTCATAAAAGATGTTCATCGATTCATTGCAATGGAGACGTCATACAATCCGAAGAAGAAGCATGGTGATACACATAAAGGTCGGGGGAAAGGGTAGATGGAATTTGTAGTTGGTGTTGACATTATAATATTTCTAGTTTTTATTTTGAACTTTATCCTCTAGTTCAGTTATGTTAAGGCAACAGTTTTGGGACATGAAACTGCATTATCTTTTTTTTTTTTTTTTGAAATGAAGTATGTCTTTTGAACACCCTGATAAATCTTATAGCCTGTAGAACATCTACATAAGATGGTTTTCTGTTGGTATATTTGGTCAATTACTTTTGATGCAGGGATTGATATCAGGTGTGAAATTCTACCTAAAATTGAAGTTATCCTATCTTTYCTGCCAGCCCGAGGTGATACATGGAAAAGTTTAGACAGTTGATACGGGTGTACTTTTTGATAATGTGATTAGTTATGTGGATTTAGTGAGTTATTTGGTGAGTATACCAAATGCCCAAACTGTTAAGAGACTTAGGGTATGGTTGTTTATGTATTGGTACACCAATACCTATAGCTTAATCTATGTATTACTTAATCCAAACAACCAAATATCCCCTTACTGTTAGTTACATGTTATTGTATCAAAAATACAATTATTGTCAAACTCTGTCTACATGTGGCATTATAGTAGGTGCTCAAACGTTTAACTGTATAAACTTTCATCTCGAAAAGTTATTGAAAGTGTATATGTTATACACGGTGTCACATACGCGGTTGGAACATAATGTGATATTAAAGAAAGAACACATCCTTAACGGCGCATGACATCTAAAAAAAACTAAACGTCAAAACCAATAGTTTGAATAAACATCCTTAACGGCGCATGACATTAAAAAAAATAAACGACATAACCAATATTCTGAATAAAAACAAACAAACTGAAATCTAAACTACAAGGCAACGACGTCGCACGAACATACGTCAGTTAGACAGCAACAACTAAGCAACGGAAACGATCCTAAAAGATATGTAATTGAATGCTAACTACTCTATCAATTTTGGGCAATTACGTGAGTCGTGGCCACTGCGTTGTCCACATGTTGCACATTTTCATTTTGCTTTTTTGCTGTTATTTTGTATTTCTTCGGACACACTTACCAGCCTCTTGCCAGTGCCACAACCCTTGTTCCTTATTTCAGACGGTGGTAGGATGTCCACCTCATCARGTATGGAAACACCTAGATGATCTCTAATCGCATCCAGCTTTTGTTGTGATGGGTCTTCGTATGGAACTTCCTTCTCTATATCACCCATGAATTTATCGAGGTTACGCCCCAATCTAGCCAATATAGATTTATCATTACGTGCGATGCTTACTATGTCGTCGACTTTGGAATATACATCAATTATATACTCCTCTTTTTCGGCATCAACCTCACCATAACGCAGTCTTGCAGATTGTATATGCACTGGAACTAACTATCGTTTCCAACGACGTAATACGTATTTTTTCAGAATGAATTCAACTTCGTCGTTTATCAGTACCTTGAACGCGTGACGACAAAGATACCCGTTACGCGTGAATAGGTTGCAATCACATTCAACTGTGTTTGTTGAGTAATTACGGCACACCTGTCGTGTCAGAAATGGTAAAAACAACAACAGTCAAATTAAAGTAAAAAAGGATATGAATCAGTTTGTAGAAGGTGAGTTGGAGATATGATACCTGATACGTAATTTTGTCAAATGATTTATTGGTCTTGTGGCTTATCACGAATGACTTTAACTCATCACGGCATTCGACGGACTCAATATTACAAAACCAAACAACCTTCTTTATTTTCTTTTGGATGTCAAAAAACACGTTTCGACTGTATATGCTTGATGCATGACTTTCTAAACGCGACGGAGTAGCAAACTTTGAATTAGTCGTCCTCGTGACATTTTCGTGGATAAATTGTCTGTATCTTTGTTTCTCTATAGCTACATCGTAATTATTAAGGAATTGAACCAAATCAAACCAGTACGATTCGTATATGTTTATATACGAATTCGAACTCTCAGATCTTGATGTTGTTTTCATTAGTCCATACATCGGCATGTCCTTATAATAGGCAAGGATCCATGAGTGTCAGATTTCATACATCTCTATGAACCAAGTATCCCCACCTAGATTGAATTGATGAATCATCTCATGCCAACGAGTCTCAAACTCCATTGGGCCAATATGTATGTTCCATACGAGCTTGTTGATAACTTTATTGAAGTTAGGATCGTGATTTAGTGCGGCACTAACCTGTGTTTACAAGGATTCAACAAATGAACGAATAAAACAGAAACCTCATTTAAATACAATAGAATTCAAAATATACTACTTACCTTTGAAGGCACCTTCTTCATAATGTGCCACATACAGAGTCTATGCTTGGCTTCCGTGAAAACCATCGAGATAGCTTGCTTCATCGCCGAACATTGGTCTGTAATCACGAACAAAGGTTGTTTATCATGACATTTTAGAAAAGCCTTTAGAACCCAAGAAAAGTTATCAATTGTCTCGCCGCTTATTAGAGCGGATCCGACAACAACGGATGCCTTATGGTTGTCAACAGCCAGGAAGGGAACGAAGATCATTGCATGCCTGTAAAAACGTATCAAATATTATGAGTATGTATTTGTAGCCACGTCATTTGACAATTAAAAAAATAGAAACGATGTGGAAGACAAATAACTGTATTGCACTTGGGAATCTTACTTGTTAGTGCGAAAAGTCCCGTCAAACAATATGACATCACCGAATTCTTTGTAGTTAATTCTAGCAACTTCACCTACCCAGAAAATTGCGCTCAATTTTTGTTCATTGCACTTGTATTCGAAAAAGAAACTGGGGACAATATCCCGTCTGTTTGATAATTTATTGATCAACATCTTCACGTCTTTATTCCCAACGCAAGCAACAGCATCCCTCTTAAAATTCTTGAAATCGATTTCGGAGACTCGCGTATGTTCGAATTCCCCGTTCAATGCGGTTTGAATACGGTGAGCCCTTCTCGCACCAACATTGTAACTCGAGCTGTTTAGTACAGTTTTGAAGTCTGTATACTTCATCTGTCTATTCTTCCGAGAGAAACGACGATCATTAATATTGAACAATGCATGGTTATGTGCCTCAACAAACTCATAAATCTTGTAAGAAGCCCTATCCTTCGTCATATGTATTTTTATACATGCATTACACCCAGAACGCTTGATGTTTGTATTGCGGTATCTCCTTTCACCGACATGCATATCCAACGAATCAAAATCCTTTTTTCTTTGGGTTCCCTGCCTGCTGCAGGCCAACCACCTAGTTTGAATATCGTCGTACTTGTTTGTTTTTTTTTTTTGCATGAATACGAACATCAAAGCCGGCATTGTCCGCGTAAGTCCTGTACATCTTTTCAACCTCATTCATCGATGCATATTGTGTGTTGGTTTTTGGCTTGAGCGCGTCACAAACCTTTGGGGTAAAAAACTTTATTCCTTCTGAACTCTCGACTATATCATAATCAATTTCTTGTTGTGAAGAAATTATATTATCAGCACCTGGTGTAAACACAAGTTGTTAATTTTTGAGGTTAAAGTTAGTATGTATCACATGATTGTTTTTATAAATAGCAGCAACCATGGGGTACAGTGAACTCACATCAGCCAAGGTGGGCAGAAAGGCATTGTTAATAGTTCTAAAATATGCTGCTAGCTACAATATATCAATCTTATTACTGCCTCAGGCAAATACACTACCTTGTACCAAAAAATATAAGGAAAAGCCGTAAGATTAATGTAAGCAAGGAAACTGAAGATATATCATTGTTTCTTTCATCTGATGAACATATTTTGGTATTTAAACATGTTTCTAACTGGAATTTATGTACTAACAATCCACGATGTATGATTGAAGAAAGTAGTAATAAGTGTAGGTGCTTACATTTTATAGTGTAAATGTCTACTTTGCTATTAGATGTCGACATGTGAATTCATGTACGGTCGAGGAATGAATCCACAGCTGACGTGTCATAGTGAACCTATAGTTCAACGTAATGAACACTCATACTCGACATCATGAAGCGAGATAGTGTGACAACAGGTCACGTATCCGATACATATGAACGGGTAGTCCACATTATACCTAGACACATGGATATCACATGATACATATGCACACGTAGTTCACATAAGACATATACATTAACACATAGAGTTGGACCATCCGAACAACTGAACAACATTGTTCATTCGTAGCTATATGAAACAATGACTGGACAAGTGAACAAGTAGTTCACGTGATTACATACGAACTTGACCATATTAACAACTATACTAGGGTTGTTCATTGTGCTTATATATATCAGCATCCTCTCCTAAATACACCAACTTGAATCATTAAACCATTTTATATATCATATGTAATGACTGCGTAAGGATTGTTCTGGGTATTGTCAAAACGAACGTGGGTAGTTGCATTAGTCATTTGCTTTGTTAAGTTTGAAAGGGCATTGAAAAATGATTAGATTTTCGAATCAAAATGTTCATACTTCACTTATAAGCAACCACTATATTTACGAAAAAATAAAATAGAGAAAAACATGTGTTAGTATAAAATAATGACATAAACACATAGTGGCCTTGTGTTCGTATGTAGTTAAATGCATTTCATCCAGCACCTTCATCATTGCATAACCGGAAACATTTTTTTCGAACTTATGCTCTTTTTACACCGATTTTGGTTTCCATAATGATGATAATAAATATGGACACAAATTCATCTTTACAATAGCAATAGCTATCCAATTAAGCAAAATAAACATTATATTAATCACTTACCAATCGACAAGCTTTGATCATCTTCTTCATCACCGGAATTC
>NC_037534.1:11790531-11801464 GCF_001531365.2 Cynara cardunculus var. scolymus | reverse complement strand
ACCGTCCTCCGGTGATACTACAATGGTATCGCAATGCATCATATATGTGTTTGGGTATCACATTGTTGTCGTTTGTGTGGTCGATCGAAGATGTAACACAGTGGTATCATTATGCATCTTATATATGATTAGATATCACAATGTATCTTTTGTTTAACAGAGTCAATATTTTTAGGTATCACAGTGGTATCATAGTGGTATCATCGGAGGACGGTGGCCGGAGGCCGGAGAACGGTGGCCGGAGAGAGAAGAGAGGAGAGAGGAAAGTTTTAAAATACCAAAAATATCCTTGCATTAAGGTTTTAGTTTAAAATTACCAAATTTATAAATTTCCTAATTTATCTATTGATTTATGGTTAATATTGGTTCTCACAGTTACCACAAACAACTCAGTTCTCCCTTGAATAGGCCCCTATATATATATATATACACATACAAAGAGGAGTTGGAGATTAAACGTTTTAAACAAATATTCAAAATACATCCCTACACTTTTGACAACTAACCAGAACCCACCTTAAACTTCCAAACTAATTTAAAAACAACCCGGTTATAACATCTAACATTTATATGTAGGACGTTTATTGTTGGATGCTATAAACTTAGGTCATATAAATCATTGTATTTGGACACGTAGATATTTTAGGTATCCTATAACCCTAAATTTTTTGTAGTATTTGAACGAAAGATCAAAAACTAAAGTGAGAGACGACAAGAACAATTCCTTATAGTTAACAATGTTATTTTTATAATGAGCACAAACTTTTGTTTTTATCTATAGCTTAATTGTCACTTCATTCGTGAGCTTCTACCTCGACATACTACACAAATAGGGGTGTTCGTGGTCCGATTTGGGCGATTTAACCCCTTAGACCACAAACCAAACCATAATGGCGGACTATAAAATTTTCAAACTGAGCAGTTTGACATCAAGTGTCTAGAACGGTCAAATCAGACCACGAAAAGGCGGTGTGGTCTAACCGGTTTGGGCGGTTTGGGCTTTTAATGGACTTGAACAGATTGAGTTTGGAATAGAAAAACTTGAAGGAAATAGTTGAATCACTTGGTTGATGTCTCGATGATGTGCGCTGAAATCAAACCATGGATTAGGAAAGATTGATAGAGTTTTTGAGAGATTTCAAAATTTGAGGACCGTCAATATCAAATGTGTCGATATGTTTACTGGTTTAGGGATTTTTAGGCGCCGATTCATTTGGATTTTATTATGTTAGATGTTAGGCTTAGGGATATATTTGGGATAGCCCATAACTTATAAAATTTGGGCTTGCTAATACTAATATATATATATATATATGTGTGTGTGTGTGTATGTATGTATTTGGCGATGGGTTTGGTCCAAACCGCCCAAAAAAGGTTCCAGACCGCACCGGACCGAACCGCCCGATTTTGCTATTTTCCAAACCAGACCAAACCGCTACACCGCTCAAACCACCAAAAACGGTCCAGTTTGACTTGATTCGATTGGTTTAAGCAATCCAACGGTTTTTTTGAACACCCCTAACCACAAATGCTCTTGGTTACCTTGAATTGTACAAGAAAACTGAAATTCTTGTTTAGTAAAAGAGTCAATTATTTTTTTTGGTGATTTTAATGTCATCAACCATTTGGTGTAATCTTGATTTACTTGAGATCGATTAAAATAATGAGACAAACATAAATAAGTAAGGATGCGGAGTGCACACTCACAAATGTTAATCCTATCACCCTAGATCGTCATAAGGTCAGGGGTCAATGGGATCGCACCCCCTTGTGGGGTTCCAAGGAGCACAGCCCCTTGGCGGGGGTCTAGGGCAGCACCCCTAACAGGGTTTCGGACAATCCTCAAGGTTTCTGAAATTTATGAAGAGTCGAACTTAGTAAAATTTTCACTAAGTTTAAAATTTGATAATGAACTTAGACATCTGATCCTTCTATATCAAAGATCTGAAAATGTGGTTTCAGACTTGAGGGAATTAGCTAAAAAATCATAAGTCTGGACTAATGAAATCGAAGATCTATACCTATTGTTCAGACTTCTTCTAGACTAAGTCTAAAGTTTGAATCAATGGATTTAGACATCTGAACCTTCTGTCCAGACTTTTGGTCTGGTATCTGACTCAGTCCTAAATGGACTCAGACTTCGACTTTGAACTTTGATTCGATTGTAAGTGCTCTTCGATCTTATCCATCAACAGTTGTTATCAATTAAACACTCGTAACCATCATAAATACATAATTTGTGATCTGATGGATATATATATATTACATATATACATGCGAAATCAATGTCTTATTTTATGAAATTTCTAGACTATTCCAATACTGATTTCTTGTGAACTAAGACATTAGAGCGATGAAATAAAATATTTGGAAAGTGATTTCCAATTCAAGGTCTAGAAATTTATCCAAGTTATATAACCACAAAATCCATATTCCCAACATTTTCTTCCTATACCAACATTGTTTCCATCTTCAATCATACATAGAAACGTATATGTTGGGTTTTGAAAGAAACTTGTAACAAAAACGCAGCGGAAAATAAAATTTTGGTACAATAATTTAGGAAAAAAACTTTTCTAAATCTAAAACCCAAAGACAAATTCAATGAGACATTTAATTAAATTATAACACACCATAGGGTGTTTAGAAATGTACCTTTGATCTAGTGAAAAATCTAATGCGACACTTCGAAACCAAACGCGGTTTCCTCTACTGTTGATCCACAGACAAACACACGTAGATTATCCAACAGGTGCTAGCCCAAAGGAACCCTAAATCTATATATGTGTATGTGGACTAATTAACCAAATTCAGATAATTGAATTCACTTAAATGAATTGGCCTGAAACCCTATTTATATATGTTGGTATCATAGCCACCCTATAACTCTAAATAGGTTTGATATTTATTTGTAAATAATTACAAAAAACTTTAAATAATTATGCTTATTTACAGATAATACCCTGTAATTATCATAATTATCTTTTAAAACATATTCTATAATTATTCTTCAAGAATAATTAGTTAACAGTCAATCATGATTTTGGGTTACTTTCAAATGGAAGCAAATGTATTATTTGTGTGTGACCCTATAGGTTTACATACTTCTTAGCAGTATTATTGTGTGATACATGTCGTGGTCATATAATAACTTACAATATCCTTAACTCTCTCACACACACACCTTACTCCTACTATGATTAAAATTATACGTTTGAAAGTTAGACACCACAAAAGACAGAAAGAAACTTGAAACCTACCACAATCGGAAGCAAAACCAAACGAAACGAACACGATAAATAACAACCGGAGGTGGGTTCTCAGGAGGGTATTATGTATGAAGACATAAATCTCTATCTAAAAGAATAGAATGGTTGTTTAAATAAAGACCCCCCTGACTTGTGAAAATTCCATGAAATAGAGAAAAATAGTTGGTATTAGGGGAGAGCAAAACCCGACCAACCCAAAAAAACTGACCCAACCTTACCCAAATTTAAGCAAAAAAACCCGAACTTGAAACCTGACGATATCTGATACCCCAAACCCGAGTATGCCGTGGGTAAGTAGGATCGGGTTGGGTATCCAGTTTTAGACCCCGACCCGTCCAAAGACCCAAAAATTTACTACAATTTTTCCTTTTTTCGTATATTATTAATTAAAAGTGTTTTTAATTTTTAACCTAATACATTATACTGTTGGCCGACTCCTCATTCTCAAATGACAACCCTCACTTGTTCACCATTTCCACGCACAACCTCCTTCTCAAGTCTTAACCCTCACCTCGATCGCTTAAACTCAAACGTGTTTACTTTCTTTTCTTGTCATGCTTATGAAGTTCTACTTTCAACTTGGACCTATCCATAATGTATTTGAATCAACCTTATAAGAGTCTTAACTCCCTGAAAAATACCATTTAGCTCTTAATTGGACACATAAACTTATTACAACACTTTTTGATCATACGTTTTATTGTTTGTTATCATAAATCAAGTCTTATAAACTAGTATATGATAATGGTACTCTTACATATCTTTTATGTCCTATTAATTTAATGTTATAAAATTAAGCCTTTATAAATAGGTTCCATAAGATAACAACCAAAAAAATAAAACGTATTTTTATATAATTTACGATGTGACTAATATTTATAGAATTTACTTAATAAGTATGAATGCCCCTCGTTGTTGACCTTGATTGTTCAAAATCGGACAGTTTCATCTTTTTTGTTGAGAATATGCCAAGTTTGTGTCACATTAGTCAATATATAGTCCTTAGAGGCATGTTTTATGTAGGACCAGTACTTAAAGTTGTCAGTAATCAACTTTTGGTGTAAATTTATTATCCAAAAAACTTACTATTTTGAATAAAATAAGTAAATTGTTTAATTGGAAATTGAACAAAAGTAGATCGTAACCATGCAAATAGTTCTCGTAATATCATGCTTTCTAAGACTTTTTACAAACCAATGGTTCGTAGATCAAAACAAACACCCTCTCTACTCTTCAGGATACAGATAAAATTTACATCTTATCTGTGATCCTCGATCATATCCTATTCCTTGTGGAACTTACTTGGTCTTTTAGAATTGGTTTTTTAGATTGTTATTTTATGTGGTTATCTGGTAACGGAATTGGTTCTCATGTATGTATATTTTTTCATATATAAAATAACACTATGTTTCACCTGTGAAATTGATTCTCACTGTTCTCAATATATTTATAGTTTCTCATTTGATTTTCAGACTATGTATAGTTGCTAGCTCCAATTGCATGGGTTGGGTTTACGTGAGACCAAGGGATTTCGTGAGACCCGTAAGACCAATTTATGTTCATTGATCAACTTTATAAGTTAATGATCTAATGGTCTAAAGTTGCACGGTGACAATTTTGTGATTAATGAGAAGTCTCGTGGCAATATTGTGATTATGAATGTTCAGATTTGTAGATCTAATCCAATGGTTGAAAATTGATCTTACAAGTCTCACGAAAAATCGTTGGTCTCACATAATCCTAGGTCCCAATTGCATTGTACCATTTACTTTGAACTTGGAAAGTAACTCACAAATGGAGATTGATGACACTCAACGGAATTGTAGTATTTGTAAGACTGCTGATTATTAGAAAATCGGATTACTTTTAAGACTTTTTATATAAAGAATGGAAAAAGATTTCAGTCTAATAAAATCCGAAGAAATGATGACTTGACTTTTTGACTTCGGCGTTGACTTCTCTTTTCAATTTATTCCTTATGTAAACATAAGAAAATTTGAACTTTGGACCTACGCTTTTGACAAGCAATAGGAATTGACCAAAGACCGATTCGTATATGCAACAATTAAAAGGAGATAAGTGTACAATAAAATATGTGGACTTCAAATGTTCAAGTATATAAGAACAAATAAATATAAAAACGTTGCAACAAGTTTATATGATACTTTTCGACGTTTAACATGTGTTTAGTGACATTTTAAAAATAAAGTGTCGTATTAACTATTTTAGTAAACATTTTTTAGAAGTGTTCTATGAACATATCTTTTTATTAGACACTTGATTTTATAATACGTTTTTTTCCCAATATTGTAATAATTAATAGAACGCTTTATTTCAAAACTATCCTAAAAATTTGTTAGACGTCAAGAATCATCACATAAATTTATTGTAATGCCTTTACGTAGGACACACAGTTGTTGGGTCTTAAAAATTTTAACTCCTATAAAACACTTCATTAGAAGAACATTTTGTCATCCTATAAATCCAATTTGGTTGTAGTGAGCCAACAAAGATCTTTTCAATAAGATCATATGACGCTTTTTGGTAAAATATGTGTCTTAAGTAAACTCTTTTCAATAAGATCATACGACGCTTTATGGTGTTTTAATAAGTTTTCTAAAACAATGTCTCATTGACTTTTGTATGTTGGTATTTCGTCTCGAACTTCGAATTCTCGTTAGGCTTCCCTGGTGTGTTTGTTCCACTGGATTGTCCTCTTAACAATCCATTTGATGTCACTGATTATATATCTGAAGATATATATACGAAGAACACAGAATCTACAAGAACTATTCTTAAGTAAACTTGAATACAAGTTACATACACACACATATGTTCGACAGCCAACATATACATATATATATATATATACCAAGCGACACTTACCAACCATTGTGATGGTTCAATCAAATAACCACCAAATCGGTTATGTAACTGCCTTAAAGTGCTGATGTGTCACATGACACAATTACTTAATTATACATAATACAAACTTAGTAATATACTAATTAATAAAACGTTAAATGACATTTAAAACCAATACTCCCCCTAAATGTCGAAACGTTTTATTGATGTTTGTCCATACTTCGAGCTTCATACAATGATGACAAAATCATCATCTTCTTTAGTGCTATCATCGATGCCCTCTCGTCCATCTGAGTTGTATTCCACAATGCTAAGATCTTTTTCTTGACTTCCTTCAACACCTTGAGTCTTGCATGCCTTGGTTTGATCGGTTGCCTGAGTTCCTGCAGTGTTTAGATCTTCCTGATCCCTGCTCCTGTTTAGACCACCAACTGAGCTTCCACTGCGACTCTGAATCCTGTTGGTTAAACCACCAACTTCTTGATCCTCTATGCTTGGCAACTTGCCAAACCTTTTTTGTGCAAAGTCAAAGTATTCTTGAAGGTGTAGCAAATAGTCTTCAAACAATTTGTTGAATGCTTGATCATAGCTTTCTGGATACCCAAAACTCATCGTGATTTCCTTCCAGCCTCCTTCTCTCGAAATATTTTCGTGTCCACCTGATCAAACGATTAATTTGTACAGATCAAAGAAGCAAATTTTCAGACCTGCCAACTTGGGAGGGAGTGTGAGTTCTTCACCACTCTTGACTTTGTGGAACCAAGCAATTGTGTCTTCAAATCTCTTCTTGAACAAATCTTTGTTCTTGTAACAGATTTGATCGCAATTTGCCAAAACCATGAAGGAAGTGAAATCGTCGAGGGTTTCTATGATCAGAGGTACCGATTTCCCATTGATTTCAAGTTTATCATTGATCGTGCTCATACTTGCTTCATGCTCGTGTGTCTTCTTCAATTCTGGACGATTTTCTCCAATGATCTTTGAGTCATAATTAATAGACTTGTTTTGAGCATCTTCTTCGTTTTTTCGGTCATCACACATATGTGATCTTGCACTTCAAGTCTCTGACTTCAATCTCAAATCCTTGTAGTATCAATTGTTTTATACTCAATACATTGATGTTGATTTCGGGTACATATGAAACATAGGGGACAACATATATATTCTCATCAGTAGTTAAATTAATCTCTCCAACACCATGTATGAAAAGTGGATTAAGAAGATGTTCTTCATTATTGATCAAAAAACATTTCTTAATTTTGACAAATGTCTTTGGAGGCGTCATGTGTTTAGAGATTTTAGAATTAACATACCAGATGGAGTTCCAGGAACCTGTGTTGGTTCCTTCGACCAAGTAATCCCCATTTATGATAGTTCTTTCAACATGTGTTTGATTATATGGTTGTAGTGGACTGAAGGTACGATTAGATTGATCACCGGGCTTAGAAACAGGATCAAGTTTGTCTTGTACAAATTGCTTTTCAGGCAATCGATCTCCTCTCTTTGGACAATCCCACGCAAAATGACCCTTGTCATTGCACCAGTAACATGTCGGTTTCCGGACTCTTTTCACGCTGATCTCACCACCGTTGCTCCAATCTCGAAGGAGATTTGCGAGTTCCATATTTCTTCTAATACCTTGTAGATTTCTGATTTGAGTATTATGAAGTCTTTGAACAAATCCCGATGTTCTTCCCATTCGATTTCTCCTTCGGTAATTATATTTTAAATTTTTGCGAGTTCCATACTCCGTCGGTAATTATATTTTAAATTTTTTTTCTAATTTAAAATATGAAAATATTTTTTATTTTTAATGGACGAAAAATATTTACGGAAGGATTTTTCCGTCAGAAATTTTTTAAATAAAACTTATATCTAATTATTTACCGACGGATTGTCCGTCAGAAATCCGTCGGAAATTTAGCTGGTATAGGAAAAAAAACCAAAATACCAAAATATAAAATCCTAAAATATAAAGATCCTATAATTAAATACAAATATACAATACACAAATATGTCATAAATACCTAATATGATTATCCGAAAGAAATAATATACATATATAAATTCGATTGATGACGCTAGTTCATTAATGCACTATATTAAATCTATTGCGGCGGGGTAGGCGGAAACTATTGAGATTGTGTAAACCTCTTCATCATATCCATCATGTCTGCATGCTCTTTCTTCCGGATCTCATCTTCCCTGTTTCGGATTTCTTCTCGGCGAAGAAGTTCCTCAACCTCCTTCTGTCGAATCTCATTTCGGCGAAGAAGCTCCTCAACCTCCTTCTGTCGGATCTCATCTCGATTGCGCATTTCTTCAATTTGGGATTGTAAGTTGTTAATTAACTACAAATACAATAAAACGTTAAAATTTCTAATAAGAAGTATAAATGAAATAAATAAACATCAAAGGATAAAAAGATACATACCTGACTATCTACATTAGGCGATCCACACGAGTTTGCTTGTGAGAATGTCTCGGTCAAGACCAAATTGGGATCTTCATTGTATCCGAACCCAAATAGACGACCTTTCTTCTATCCCCCAACCGCCTCATTCCACAAGTCAGTATCAACTAGGGGATAGGCCGAGGGATCCTCACCGCACTTTTCGGTGAGATTGTTTGAATAGGTATCCTGTGGTTTAAAAAAAATACTACCAGTCAATTTCGGCAGCATAACGACTATAAATGGAACGTTTCCAACTAAAACAATCATAACGTTTGCCCAACAACTGGCAACCCAAACTATATATATATATATATATATATATATATATATATTAACATTCTAACTTAAACAATCCTAACGTTTGCCCAACAAATGGCAACCCAAACTATATATATATATATATATATATAATATAATATATATAATATATATATATAATAATATATATATATATATATATATTAACATTCTAACTTAAACAATCACAACGTTTGTCCAACAAATGGCAACCCAAACTAGATAGAAATATATATCACACACACACACCAACATTTTAACTTAAATAATCCTAACGTTTCTCCAACATACGACAACCCAATATAGAGTTTGAAGTTATATATACGTATTGTAAACTTACCGCAACTCGGCTACACCTCGAAGTCACGTACTCCCCTCGTGACCCGCAACCCGAAGATGACTCTGTACTCGACCTCTTCTTATGCGTGTGATCGAAGAGTTCCACAACAGACGGTGGCACGCCATTTTTTGCGACGGATTTGTGACGGTTTTGAATAAGTAAAAAATCCGTCACAAATCTGTCACAAATCCGTTGAAAAACCGTTTTAAATAATTTTAATTTTTTTTCAAAAAAATCAATGGGGGATTTGTGGGGGATCTGTGGCGGATATGGATAAAAGTTGACTTTTTTTTTACTTTTTTGGGATCCGACGGAAATTCCGCCAGAAAAATCCGTCGGTGATACCCTTTTTTTTTTTAGTAGTGGATACATAGTACTTTGCTCATGTTAATAAAATGATATCCAACTCACACTTTGACAATGTAGATGAATCTAAATCACACTTGGAAGCCATTTGGAACACTTTAGAAAACATTAGTTTGAGAATAGAATTCAGGTGAGAACATTTGCAGTCTGATTTTCTAAAGATTGGTATTGTCAAAAAGGTTGTTGGATCACAATGGATACCAATTTTCTACTCAAGATTCAAATGTATGTTGTTAATGATGCACCATTTAATCACTAAGAACATGTTATGAGCATGGTCAACCTTAAGTTTTTCGATGCCCATGGTAGAATAGGCTAAAAATGCCTTGGTTAAGAGGCATTTGTTCTTGACAAATGGGTGTGCATCAATAGTTGAACAATAGACGGCTTGTCATTTTAGTTAACTTTTGCAATACACAAGCTGCAAGCCCATAGCCTTTATTCAGTCGATTAACAACCTGAGGATGCAACATCAAATTGTCAAGGCAAAAGTATCCATCCAACATAAAGCGGTCAATGGGTTAAACACTAAAACTGATTGGACATACATAGTTTAGGGTTAAGACCAAAATTGGTCCTATCTTGAGCAACAAAAAAAATAGATGGAAGTGGTAGAAAAATTGCACTTCATGTGTCCACTCAGTGCTTAACAACCAAGTATATCAACATTGGAACTTGGAAGAGTATAAATTGTTGTCAAATGTTGCACAACTATATCTTGGTAATTAATTCTTGTGTATTATAGTGTTACTATAAAACAAGTGACTTTTATCACAAAAACATCCAGGGAAATTTCTGTTGGAGATTATCAGAAAATACTGATGGCTCGGTAGAATCCGATATTATTTGAGATTATACCAACAGATCACCAGAGACTATCTAGGGTAATCTATCCATCAACTTTCATGACTGTTTTGTGGCAAATCACCATTTAGCGACAGATTTCCCAAGGAAAAGTCTATAGGCAAAAATCTTCCATTTAGTAGTGTTTGTTAGATTGCCAAAGAGAGTGGATTTGGTGCAATTCGATTATGGGTTCTCATCTAGTTTTTTAATTTTAATCCCAATAAAATTATAATTTTCACCTTGAACTGTTGTTCAATATGCAAGTTAGTCCAAAGGAATTTATTTCTTGGTTTGCTATAAAAGTTTACCGTAAATTCTATTCCTTGTAGATTGTTTCCTGGTTGCTTCAATTTTGCTAACAATCATGTTTTACCTTACAAATTCCAGGAAAATTAACATAAGAACCCACAACTAGGAACGCGGATTCCTCGTAAACTTCACAAGGAAAAAATGCCTCTTAATAGAAAATGGAAGAGTATAAATTGTTCACGTAAC
>NC_037534.1:11772042-11789436 GCF_001531365.2 Cynara cardunculus var. scolymus | reverse complement strand
TTTTTATTTTTCTTAATTTATAAAAACAACATAATTAATAAAACATTACATTAATTTCAAAATACATTACATTAATAAGATATTACATTAATTTTAAAATACATTACATAAACTATATTTAGATTTAATATGTGTTTAGCTTTTATAGTTTTAAATTATTTGGTGTTTAAGCATTTCATTTTCTAGCTTTGGTACTTTTTAACTGATGTATTTTAGTCTCGTACTTTTTATTAAATGTATTTTAATTTCGTTTCATTTTCATTTTAATGTATTATTCCTTGTTTAGTAGATTTTTAAATTTGTTGGTAAAATTATATTTATAGATTATATATATATATATATATATGATGTGGAAATACATTAAACTCATTGGAGTGTTATGGAGTGTGGGTATAAGATGATAGAGTTGTATGGTGAGTGGAATGCTGATGTGGCAGTCCATGACACTCTGGTAGAGTGTCATGCACCGGAGATCTGAGGGTAATCTCACGGTTATAAAAATCTTCAATGGACTCGGATTCGCTCATCCGAAGTCCATCAAATTCACAACATAAGGTTTGCAAACGTACCATTTTAACTTTGTCTTCTCCATGGTAGGTCTTGTACAACATATCCCATGCATCCTTTGATGTAAGAGACGTTGAGATCCTCTCGAAAATGGATTCATCTACTTCTTGATAAATGAAAAATAACGCTTTCTGATCTTTCTTCCGATTTGTTGGGACGTTGAAGCCATATGATTCTTGGGTTCTTGTAACCCATCCTCAACCAAATTTCATATATCTTGAGATTCAAAGAACACCTTCATTTGAATACTCCGTTGGTGATAGTTTTTACCGTTTACCTTCGGAAGTTGCACTTGAAAAACATTGTCGTTTGAAGCCATTAGAGTTTTAATCTTTCCTGCGTTTTTGTTTTCTATTTTCTGTGATTTTGAACGCGGGCTCTGATACCACTTTGTTGGATCAAAATAGGAAACAACACAGAAAAACAGGGCTAGAGATCGAAGGTTTTTTTTATTATTACTGCAGCAACTTTTCCTATTCAACAAACGCACACACACACATATATATATATATATACATATATATATATACATATATATACATATACATATATATATATATATACATATGAAGCGACAAAATGTTAACCAACATATGGTTTATGAACCAACACAACTGTTGGTAAATAATCACCCACAAAAACTATCGCTAATAATCTATCAACTATAATAAATAAGATAACTTATAGATAATCACGTGACTTAGCTTATAATTTTAACACTATCCTCCTAAAACTTCACAAGGAAAAAATGCCAAAAACTACACACACACACATATATATATATATATATATATATCATTAACCTAACAAAAGAATGATTCAAAAATTAGAAATCAGAAGGTAAAGAATGATGTAGTAGTCAGTCGGGTTCTTACCAGTAATCTAACACAGATTCTCGAACAAAGTAATATACAAATATGGAATTGAACAATTGGTGATGGCAAGAAAAAACTGAAAAACCATTAGACCACCAAACCAAATAAAAACACATATCAGCATAACCATAAATCAAATCAATAACTCAAACTCGGACCAAAAAACTCACTTGTGCCCTTGTTAATCCATTGTGAAATCAACATACTAGACAATAGTGTATGTGAGAGCCGAGAATGGGGCGGAAGAGTGAGCAGAGCGTGAAGCCCTTTGGCCTTTAGACAAGCGTCGATTACGATTAGTCGACTACGATTACGTAGAGGGCATAAAAGCGAGTCATCAAGTGCAAACTTGAGTGAGAAGATGCCAAGGCCCAAGAAGAGAGAATATGGAACGTAGGAACAATAGTTGTTTCTTTTCCTTCATATAACGCAAAGATAAATAGACATGGGTTGGTGATAGATTTTATTTATGCTAAACAGAGGTTTTCTCAAACTTACAATATCAACGGTTTGAGCTTATACAGTTGCTCTAAAAACGTAGTAAATTAAAATTCCAAACGATATACAACAAGATCAATATTATGAGCGAATAGAATGATCGGTTCTCAATCATTTGATGACTATCATGGAACATGGACAACAATGGGGATGTGCACTTGATGCACTCCATCATCCCATGTCAAACCGCCAGAAACAATTGGGTTGTCTAGATTTTGTATGGTTGCCTGAACAGACACCTTAAAAGACAGCTTCTGCCCATATTCTTCAAAATGTTGGATATTCGGCTCAACTTGTATTCTTAAACCACCAACACGTGGTTGAGTTAGCAATGCTCTATAAGTCGATGTTGCTGACCCAACATTGGTGACAGTCCTGCTGAAGTTAGAATCAATGGCTACGTTGCTCATTGTTGGGATAACAAATGTAGGGTAGTTGAGATCCTTGGTTTGCTTCATGAGCTCAGAGCAGCTAACATCAACCCCAGTGATGATTCTTATATAATGGGTGCTATAGTTTTGTTGGCATAAAAAAGTTAAATAATCAACCTCATCAGCATCATATACCTCTTATAGCTTTCATTGGATTAAGATAACCAGCTCCATATGCAAATTCAGCATCAGTGTTGATCTGAGCACTCATCAGAGAAGCTGCAATCAATTTTATAATGACAAGATATCACATAACTAACACTGCCACTGGATGTACAAATGTTTGGACTATGATTGCCTTGAAATGCGATATGTCTAACACAAGATATGTTACCAGTGGTCATGAGAGCCGACTTAATTGCTGAAGGAGACCATGTTGGGTTAAATGATTTGATATAAGCAGCTATACCGCTTACGTGTGGGAAGGCCATTGATGTCCCTGATATCATATTAAAAGGCACCTCTATGTGGTCTCCTTCTGCTAGGCTAATTGGAGCCACGGGTGGCCATGCTGCTAGAATTCTTACCCCAGGAGCTGTCAGGTCGGGCTGGATCGAGTGAAAATTGGTTACAGGTGTTGCTTTCTAGCTAATACAGGTTTCTAAATGATTATTGCCTTTAAATTTCTTCATGAATTACCTTGAGGATATTTGTAATTTTACGATTCGGACCTCTTGATGAGAAGGAGGCGACGTATGGGGATGATGCGTTTGTGACATCTTCACTCTTCATTATAACTGATGTTGCATTTCTGAATTGAATTTTCTTGTTCATTAATTTGTGAATATGTAAATATGCTAATCAGATAAAATGTAAACAAGAGGTGTTTTATTCTTTAGAATGGAAACTCATGTTTATTTACCTTGTTGAGCGTATATATTGAAAGATATTGTTTGCTTTATCAAAGTTCATAACACTAACAGGCAAATGATAAGATTCAAAATCCGGCCCACTAAATGCCATGAACCGACCCATTTCAGCTTCTCCGGTCGAAAGGCAATCACGTAGTATTATTTTACCTTGCACTAAATTCTTGTCCAACGAGTTGTTTCCGCAATTCCTGAAATATATTCCATGATATACCCCCATCAAAGGAACCAACAAAATTGACATAAAGGTACAAAAGCTAACTTTTCATCCATATAGAATCACAAGTCTTCAAGACTAATTTAATCGAGAAAAATCATTATAATCTTTACCTTGATGTTGAGCCGTTGAAACCAGCTACGTTATTTGGGACATCTCCAGCGTAAACTAAAGGATACAGTCGATCAAGTGTAAATGGATTTACTGAAACTCCCTGAGATAAAAATGAATAAGTTAAAGTTGATGATTTTTATTTTCCAACCAATGACGTTCCTGATACCCAAGAAAACAACAGGTTTTTTCTCCACCAGGTTAAAGATAATACTCACATCTACAACCATGTTGTTTCCTAGTCTTACTGGGGTGATTAAATCTGGGTTTTTAGTGCCAGCGACCACTGAAAGAACCCATGGAGCAATACTAGTGGTAGTCTGTGGACTTGGGCCATCATTACCAGCTGATTGTACAGTTAATATTCCTTTCATCATGGCATGAAAGGATCCAATAGAAAAACCGTCTAGAAAAGGTGCCATCACACTTTCAGGGCCAATAGAAGCGCTGATTATGTCAACTCCATCGGCAATGGCAGCATCAAAAGCAGAAAGAACATCGACATCTGAACACCCGTTTGTCCAACAAACTTTATACAATGCAATTCTGGCTCTAGGAACACCCCCTCGAGCTGTTCCTGAGTGAAGGCCTAGTAGGTTTGCATTTCTCACTGTGTTTCCGGCAGCCGTGGATGCGATGTGGGTTCCATGACCATCAGAGTCTCTTGGTGATTGTATATCTTCAGGGTCATGTGTTCCATTTGCCTTGAAGTATTGAGCTCCGATTATTTTAATTGCTGTTTATGTAATCTGTTAGTCATATTATTATATTTCAAAATCATTCAATACATATTATTTTTTTTTCAAATTTAATCAAATTATTTTGTATAAATCATCAATTAAAGCTTAGACAAATTAATATTAAAAGATGTACATAAATCTTATTGTTCGAGTATATGATAAAAAAATATGAAAATAGAATTATGCTTTTAACTGTTTGAAACCCTGATTTCTTGAAGAAAATGATTTTCTTTTGAATTTATAAAAGATGGAAATGTAAGAATTAACTTGATTTCTAAACAGATTAACACATCAAGATTGAATTAGGGCTTATCGATGTTGAACAGAAAGTGAGCGTACCTTGTATGATAGAAGTAGAAGTGTTCAAATTGTTGTTTTGATCATCATCCATACTGTTTCAAGATCCACCCTTAGTTCCTTACCATTGATGGTTTTTTGGTAATTGATAGGAATTTTCTGTGTTCTTGAGAGAGTAGAATGAATGTTGGCGCCCTAATCAGCATATATATCACAGAAGCGAGAAGAGGTTTCTTACCATCAATGAAAACAGGTAACCGTTATCAACCAACTGGTACATATATATGTGTCGTATAAATATATATATATCTCTGATATAGCCATACAGATTAATTGTTATTATTCTATTAATCTTGTTCTAATGACGAGCATATATATATATATCTATATGCTACAATCTCCCACTGAACAAGATGATAACTTGATAATAACAATCAACTGAATTGTGCACTCGATTTATATAACCACATCAGATTCTTAATCACAGAAAATGTTGAAACGGAACAGAGGATCATGGAAGTTTACTGATCAATTATATTGTGCAGGCTTTCATGGTCACATTGATCCAATCTCAACATCATATTTATACTTACCCTGCCCTTCTCAACCATCTACAGCTCAAAGCTTTAGTCCAGTAAGGTTCCGCAAATCCCTGAATTGTCTGGCTTCATAAAAGTACTTTTGCAAATATATGTGAACATCTGAATTTGTACAAACTCAGTTTATATAATCAGCTAGCATTATAAATAAATCACATATATTAGCATACATTAAATGAATACATGTTACAAGGAAATACAACTTACAATTTATATTATTTCATTCTTCAATTATTAAGGGAATCTGTCATTCCCATAGCTTTGACATGCCTTTTGAAACTTTCAACTGGAAGTGCCTTTGTGAAAGGGTCTGCCAGTTGTTCCCTTGTTCCTATCTTCAAAACTTCAATTTCCTTGTCCCTGACATTCTCCCTTACGGCAAAGTACTTCACATCTATATTCCTAGAACCACTGCTTCTTTTGTTGTTCTTAGTGAAAAATACAGCAGCAGCATTATCACAGTGCATTGTAAGGGGTCTATGTATTGAATCTACAATCTTCAATCCAGCGATGAAGTTCTTGAGCCAAATGGCATGAGATGTAGCATCATAGATAGCTATGTATTCTGCTTGAAATGTAGAAGTAGCAATCAAAGATTGTTTGCTTGCTTTCCATGAAACTGCACCCCCTCCCAATATAAAGACATAACCTGAAGTAGACTTAAGATCATCGTGATCTTGCTTGTATGAAGCATCCGTGTAGCATTCTACTTTCAGCTCCTTATCAGATCCTTCATATGTCAACATGTAGTCCATAGTTCCTTTCAGGTACCTTAGTACCTTCTTTCCGGCAACCCAATGTGCATGACCCGCATTGGATTGAAATCTGGACAACATGTTTACTGCGAAGGCTATGTCAGGCCTAGTGCATACTTGTGCATACATCAAGCTTCCAACTAGCCTTGCATAAGGTACTTTGTCCATTTCATTCCTTTCAAGTGAATTACCAGGACATTGTCCTTTATGTAGCCTATCACCCTTTGAAATTGGGGCTTCGCCTCTTTTGCAATTTTCCATGCCGAATCTCTTTAATACCTTTTCAATGTAACCCTTTTGAGACAATCCTAGAGTTCTCATTCGTCTATTTCTGATTATCTCAATTCCYAATACATAGTTTGCTTCACCCATATCCTTCATGTCAAAACTTTTCATAAGAAAAGCTTTTGTAGATTGTARAAGATTTTTGCTATTTGTTGCYAATAGTATAWCATCTACATATAGTATAAGAAATATGAAGTTACTCCCACTGGTCTTTGAGTATATGCATTCATCTAATTTGTTTTCCTCAAAGCCAAAATTGTTCATAACAGCATCAAATTTCTTATACCATTGTCTCGATGCTTGTTTTAAGCCATAAATGGATTTGTTCAATCTACAAACTTTATTGTTATTCAATACAAATCCTTCAGGTTGGCACATATGGATTTCTTCTTCCAGATCTCCATTTAAGAAAGCTGTTTTTACATCCATCTGATGTAGTTCCAAGTCAAAGTGTGCTACAATGGCCATTATGACTCTAAATGCATCTTTTGTTGAGACAGGTGAAAATGTCTCATTGTAGTTGATGCCTTCCTTTTGATTATAACCTTTAGCCACTAATCTTGCCTTATATCTGTCAACCTTTCCAGTTGCATCTCTTTTAGTCTTAAATACCCATTTACACCCTATAGGTTTTATGGAGTTTGATCTATCAATAAGATCCCATACTTTATTGCTTGACATACTACCCAATTCATCCTCCATGGCTTTCATCCATTTATCCTTATTTGGTGATTCCATGGCTTCCTTAAAATTAATTGGGTCATCAGTATCACCTAGATCAAATTCCATTTCTGTCAGGTAAATGTGATAATCATCAGGTATTGCAGACCTTCTTTCTCTTGTGGACCTTCTTAGAGTATTAGTGTTTGATATTGTACTCATTGGTTGTTCTAGGATGGGTTCAAGTACAGGTTCACTCTCAAGCACATGTTCTTGATCACGTGAAAGCTCATGTGTTGACTCTAAGGGTTGGTCCTCAGTCACGTTATCAGTATCATTTAATGTGCTGCTTCCTACTATGGGTATGTGTTGTGAGATCAAATTCTCATTTTCATGTATTAAAGGTAATTCCTCTTCATGGTATGTCATCCAATTATCTACATCATGTGAGGTTTGGGAAGAACTTCCCACATCATCATCTTCATTGAACATTTCATCATGAAACACAGCTTTGTTAGTTTCAAAGATCCTTTGTCCTCTTCCAGGGTTATAGAATTTATAACCTTTGGATTTTTCTGAGTATCCAATGAAAAAGGTAGAGTGAGATCTTGAATCTAACTTACTTAGTTTTTCAACATGATACTCCCTAGTTTCTGCCTTACATCCCCACACATGAAGGTGATTTAGACTAGGCTTGTATCCATTCCACAATTCAAAAGGTGTGCCATTAACTGCCTTGGTTGGGGTTCTATTGCAGATATAGTTTGCCGTCTTTAATGCTTCTCCCCAGAGAAACTTTGGTAAACTAGATCTTGCAAACATACTCCTAACCATGTCCATCAGGGTCCTATTCTTCCTTTCAGATACTCCATTTTGCGTAGGAGTATATGGAGTTGTGTACTCAGCTTTAATGCCAACTTGTTCCAAATAAATGGCAAGAGGTCCTTTATGCTGGCCCTTTTCAGAGTATTTTCCAAAATACTCTCCTCCTCTATCTGACCTGACTACTTTGATTGTTTTCTCAGTTTGCCTTTCAACTTCTGTTTTAAAGCTTATGAAACAATCCAAAGCTTGTGATTTTTCAGCMATTAAAAATACATGGCAGAATCTAGAAAAGTCATCAATGAATGTAATAAAATACTTGCTATCACATATTGTTTTAACTGGAAAAGGCCCACATATATCAGTGTGAATTAATTCAAKAATGCATTGACTTCTYTTAGACTGAAAATWTCTGGAATTWGTCATTTTCCCYTTTARACAGTCTATGCAAGTTTCAAAGTCATCAAAGTTTAATTCTGGTAAAATCTTTTGTCTAATCAGATCTTGCATTCTTGATTTTGATATGTGTCCTAATCTCTTATGCCATAAAAAGGATGAGACATTTTGTTTATGTTTCTTTCTAGTTCCTGTCATTTTATTTATGGAATATATCTGCCTTTTATAACCTTTGTTGATGGTTTCATTGATGCAATTCAAGTGCCAATAGCCATCTATTAGATATGCATTTCCAAAGCAAACATCATCTAAATAAAATGTCATACAATCTTTATCAGCATAGAAGGAAACATTATTTTTATTTACAAGCTGGGAACCTGATACCAGGTTCCTTTTTATTTTAGGTATATAAGATACATCACTTAATGTTAAAACATAATTGTTTTTGAATAGCAATCTACATTCACCAATGGCTTCCACTTTCAATTCTTGTCCGTTTGCTGTACACACCTTTGATTCATCCAACCTTGGGACTGTTATTCTTGACAATCCCTGCATGGAATTAACAATATGAATAGGTGAAGCTGTGTCAAACCACCATGAATTGTCATTTTGACATGCAGTGGTTTCTAAAGAAAAGAAGTGTTCGACATTACCTTTCTTATTCAACCATTCCTTGAATCCATCGCAGTCTTTCTTAAAGTGACCTATCTTCTTGCAAAAGAAGCACTTCAGTTCCCTCTTGTTCTTAAAATGTTTTCCTTTATTCTTAAAATTCTGAGTAGAAGAAGTAGAGGAACTTCCCTTTTGGAAACCAGGATGTTTCTTCATTTTGAGCTTAGCCTTAGCCATATGGTTGATGGTCACARCCTTTCCTTTGTTCTTTACTTCAGATTCTTCTTGAACACAAATAGTGATCAATTCATCTAGAGTCCATTTTTCCTTTTGTGTGTTATATAGACTCCTTAAGTGACTGTATTGATCAGGCAGAGAGTTCAGAAGAAGATGAACCAGAAATGAGTCATCAATAGAAATTTTCATTTCCTTAAGTTTGCAGSAAGTGTCAATTCCTTGCAAAATATATTCTCTTATACTCCCTTGTCCATTGAAGCTCATTCTGATCAGCTTATTCATGAGGTAGCCTGTTTCGGCTTTGTCAGAAACTTTATACTTATCGGCGATTGAGGCAAAGTATACCTTAGCAAGGTCTGATTCTGGAATTCCTCCTTTGACAGCGTCAGTCATGCATTTCTTTATATATATCAGGGCTATTCTATTATGCTTATGCCACTCTTGATGTTTAAGTTTGATTTCCTTAGATGCATTATCCGCGGGTACCGGTGGTGGATCTTCCTTAAGGACATGATCATAGTCTAAAATGCCTAGCGTGAGTTCAATGTCCTCTTTCCACTTTTTATARTTTACACCATTTAAAGGTGCAAAATTGACTGTATTCATAGGATAGTGGGCTGTGTGAGACAGGAACTGTTGTCTGTCTGTTTTGCCTGGTAATCCTGAATCACAAAATACATATATTTCTCATCAATCGTATGAACCTTAAACAGTCATATCTATGTTGTGGATGATCAATTGTGAATTGATCATTTTACGTTAATTATGAATGAAAAACATCGATTTCGAATTTGATTCCCTTTTGAGAAAGCATATCGTTTTCGAAATACTGATGTAATCGAGTTTCTGTTTCAATCAGACTGCTATGGCAGTATGTGAAAGAAAACAGTCTCTATTTAATCTGCAATTTCTAATCTGGTTTGCATTGATTTTGTTGTGATTCCTGACTAATGTGATAGTACTGTGAATCGCAAAATCCAGAATCACTTGAGTGATATGTGGATTCTTTGTATAATCTTGATTTTCAAGATTTATGCATCGATGTGTCCGGGAACAGGCTGCAAACCCATCCGGAAATTGGCAATAATTGATTTCGAAACTATATGCAATGAATCCAAGCAATTTATGCAATTACATATGCAGATGGCAATCATAAACAATTTTCATGTAAATCGAAAATAGTTTTCCCTAAATCAGATTATACGTTCTGTGCGTATGAATCGAAAACAGGGAAGATGGCAATCGAAACAATTTTTCCCTAAATCAGAGTATACGTTCTTGTCCATATGGATCGAAAACAGTGAAGATGGTAATCGAAACAATTTTACACAGTAAATCGGTCATACAGTGATTTCTCAGTGAACTACGTAAATTAGCGATTTCCATATAAATCGATCAGATTATAATCGCATCTCAATTCAATTCGATGGGTTAATTGGCTTTGATACCAATTGTAAGAATTAACTTGATTTCTAAACAGATTAACACATCAAGATTGAATTAGGGCTTATCGATGTTGAACAGAAAGTGAGCGTACCTTGTATGATAGAAGTAGAAGTGTTCAAATTGTTGTTTTGATCATCATCCATACTGTTTCAAGATCCACCCTTAGTTCCTTACCATTGATGGTTTTTTGGTAATTGATAGGAATTTTCTGTGTTCTTGAGAGAGTAGAATGAATGTTGGCGCCCTAATCAGCATATATATCACAGAAGCGAGAAGAGGTTTCTTACCATCAAAGAAAACAGGTAACCGTTATCAACCAACTGGTACATATATATGTGTCGTATAAATATATATATATATATCTCTGATATAGCCATACAGATTAATTGTTATTATTCTATTAATCTTGTTCTAATGACGAGCATATATATATATCTATATGCTACAGGAAATACATATTAGGAAGGGAGTTATTACTTGTTGCAAGGGAAATTGGCTTCGCAAATGCCCTTCCATGTAGCAGGAGGAGGACCATATCCTATGTCAGAGAAACTGGCTAATTCCGGCCGAATTCCAGTGTCAAAAACACCTATGATGATGTCACTTTCAGTTGTTGATCTATTGACTTTAAGTGGGAACCCTATGAAGTCCCATGAACTCGTTGTTGCCACTTTGTTCTTTAAGTGGGAACCCTATGAAGTCCCATGAACTCGTTGTTGCCACTTTGTTCTTTCTGCTAGGGAACACAGAAACAACCCCATCCATCCCTACATATGAAATTAATTTCAATGCTTTGATATATATTGGATTCATATCATCTTGTTTATGATCATAATTGAAAATTAAAAGTTGCGAGTTATGGACAGACAACATAAATTTCAACTCTCTCTCTCTCTCTCTCTCTCTCTCTCTCTCTCTCTATATATATATAGAGTATATATAATGAATATATAGAATTATTTAGATGAGATAAGTCACCTTCCAGTAACTTGCTGTAGCATGCTCAAATGAAGGGATGCTGTAGATATATCATCTCGAGTATTGTGGCCCATATACAGTACCACATATACCTGCATAAAACCAGTTAATTATTTCGACTTGGATTAATTAATTAAAACTGGAAACATAAAGCGTAAGATCGTCCGTTTCCAGGGGATGCATTTTACCCATCGAAATGTCATAACATACCTCTCGATTGTCATTGGAATCGGCCTGTATTGAGTTGGACAGAAGCAGCAAAACGCAGCAGACGTTTGAAACGAAGGAGACTTTGTTTGCCATTAAAGATGTAAATTGGTTTGATAACTAATTCTCATTCATCAACATCCATATATATATATATATATACAATGTTGTGTTGTGTTTATTTGAAATATATGTGTTGGAAATGGTCCATGGTCCTTTTCATTGAATAATTTCTCATGTCCTTTGTGTTAGATTTCTTCTTTCAATAAAATAAACAATACGTTCAAGACCCGTAAATATACCTAAAAGACATCGAAAAATATATATTTGTTCTTACAAATTATATCGTTAGAAACGTCTCGTCGAGACCTTCAAAATAAGCTTAGTATTAAATATTTTCTAACTTTTTAACGTTAAAACAAATAAAAAATAACATATTTTTAACATTGATGATATACACAAATTATAAGTTCAAATTTAACCTCTACTATATTTAGGTTTTGAATAGTACAAAGGTCCCAGAAGGCAAATAAACTAATGATTTTTTTTCAAGAAAAATCAAGAATGTGATGCCAACCAACAGCTAATGCGGAAAACAAAATAAGATCTAAAGTACAACGAACAATCAACCAAAGAATTTCGAAAACTTACAAAACACATAAGATTTAAGTGGTTCCACCTCCGGCATGGTGATGTATCCACAGAGAAGAGGAATAACTTTTATTGATGAAGAACACTCAAACACCAAATAGAAACTACAAAGTGAAACACTAAATTGTGTATAATCTCTCTCGATATTTTTTCAACTCAAACTAGGTTTTATAGGCTCCCAATTTCATTCTTTACATAATGGAACTCAATGCAATATTTATACCAATCCATAGGTGGAATCCCAACTTGATCTCAATGCTAAACACTAGAAAAATCATAATTATGTCATGCAAAGTCGGTCCTAATTTTGAGGTGTGTCCATGCCTGAAGACCCAAATGTTTTTTGTTTACGAAACAACACCATGCTCGGCCATGCTTGATCATAAAGTGTGCCTGTGTAAAAACGCCTAAAAACTTTCTATTTTGCAAAGTAACACTACGCACGTCCATGCTTGAACATAAGGTGTGGCCGTGCAAGAAACTTAACAACTTTCTATCTTGCATATGTTTGTTTCATATCACAATTTTTAACACACTAAATATACACATTTGCCTAGATGGTTGTCATTGATCCTTTTTGAATTTTTCAAAGAAAATTTAGCATAAGGTAAAAAAATTACTAAAATTCAAAGTGAATACAAATTTCATATTAGGGTTTATTTGCTTATATTGATATAATGATGTTAACAAAATGACATATTAACCAACTTTGTAGTGTTACTTTGTCTATATTTGATCCTAACTTTGTAGGCTTTCGAGTTATTATTTAGAGTTAGTTTTTGGACTTTAGGGTTAGTTTGTTAATTTAAGGCTAACTGTGTTGGTTAATATGTTATATTTGGAGATAACTCTTTAAACTTTAGGTTTAATTTGTTTATATTTAAAGTTGATATGTTGTATCTCTATTCAAACATATAAAATCACCAAGTAAAAAATTAAAAATACAACCTTAATATTTTAATGACTTAAATATTTAATTTGTATTTAAGCGCCCAATTTAATAAAAAAAAAAACAGAGTCGATGTAATTACTTTGTATTTAATTCTTATTTATTTTTATATTAATCTATTTTTTTTTATACCACCATAAAAAAAATGAATCCGCCTCTTTAGATTATTGCATAGAAGACATTATGCCATAAGTGGACTTTCTCTCCTTGGTTAATGATGATTTTTAGATCCGTGCAGTGTGGAATGTAAATTAATTTTTGGTATCTTTTTGAATCAATCAATACAAATACCTTTGTATAGTGACATGGTATAGTATCAATGTGTTGGTAATTTTTTTGAAGTATATAATATTTAAATAGATAAATAAAACTTAATATAAGTATGCTTCATCTTTGGTGAACCGTTAGATCATTAGAAATGATAGGTTATTGGATATCATTGATCAGTTTTCTCATTTCTCGTGTGGGCTTTTTTTGTTCGTGTATGTGCTAAAAAATCAATCATCAGATGATTTTGTTTGGACATTGTTTATTAAATGAAAATCTGGCTTATGGGGAATGAGTGCATTATATTATATAATACAAAACAGTTTCTTTTATTTTCATTCTCATTGATTACTGCTTAATACTTTAAACCAAACACCCTATAAAATGTCCATAGTGAAATATTAATTTGGGTTTAGGTTGAATTAATATGGTACAACTAGTATATGCAGAGATTTATATGAAGATATAGAATCCACATATGGATTCAAGATGGGATCTTGTGTATCGAACGTGATTTGATATGAGAATGTTTCATTGGATATCATATGAGTTTTATATACATTTTATGTAGTTATTTTACATATAGTTCTTTGACTTGAGATCATGGAGTTTACTCTGTCTGAGTGATGTACCTTGATAACTGATTCTAATTATTTTGTAAGTGGGTAACAAATTGGTTGTTGGATATGTCATTAACACTTAGTACTACTAGCATGGATCAATATATGATTTGTTTCGATTGGATGGCAAAAGCTATATCTCTAGGCCCCTTGATTGAATAGTACTAAGTAAGTGCATGCACACTACTAGAAAACAAAGTATTAGGGACGGAAAAATATCTTGCTGGTCAGCGAAGGATTGGCCAAAAACCAATTCCCTCATTGATCTGTCGCAGAAAGTTTCCCTCGTTGATTCATCGTTGAAAGTTTCCCTAGCTGATTCGTTGTTGATCGGTCACTGATAGCATACCTACGAGCTTTGACCGATGGACGATCAACGACGGAAGAGGCCTTTAGCGACGGATCAGTGAGAGAATTTTCCCTCAATGATACTCTTCATTTTTGTAGTGGCATGCTCAGATAGTCAGTATGGAATACTGTTATTTATCTTATGAATATATTCCGGAATCAAGAAACTAAAAATCGGACATAATGAGGATAACACATTCATGCCTCGTGTTTAATATGGATATCAAGGACAAAGGGACATACTTGTGTATACTAAAAATGATCATGCAGATCGCTTATTAATTGAATCACCAAACTTTATTATCTAGAATATCTATCATTTAAACGATGGTGTATTGTTAGATGCCACTCTTTGTATATAATTATACATAGGATTTATAATTATCGTCAATGTGATAAAATTCAAATGAGTTATACGCATAAAATGTATATAAGAATAAGGAGAATAAATATTTATTATTTAATTATTATATCTGATCTTCTGATATTTAATTAGATTAAAGCTAGCTTGTTTGACAAGCATATGAGAGAATTGACAAGTAGTGACTTGTCAAATATAATGTATGTATACTTTCCAGAGATGGAACTTGTAATACTTGTTTATAATCAGAACCATCATTACACTTATATAAATAGAGACTTGATGCGTCTGGATATTATATTTCTACAACATTAAATGGTAACACATGCAAGTATACATATGACACTTACATTTTAAGTAAGAAAATAGTAAGAACCAAGTATTGTATTTCACAATGATACGTATCTTATGTTGCAAGAACTCAAAGTGAAAAACTAACTTCATACAACGAATTTGAAGAAATTATTTTGGTTGGAGCCATGACTTAATGAAAATTACAGGGAATAAAGAAAGCAAGGGCATAAGACTTGTGATGAGACTTAAACGCAAAGTCCACCAGACCATTGTTGTAAAATGCTATAATATGGAGTTAGCAATAACTAGTTCCACCATCTATTCTGAGGCATATCGTCTTGGACTTCAACCATTGCACTATTGTTTAGCCATCATTCAACATATTTCTATGTAGTATTGTATTAAGTGACCAACCTGTCAAGAATTAATCAGTTTGAAAAAAAATAGATAATAAATCACTTTGTTAGCAATTGTCCCATGTCTACTTCCATATCATTCAAATTAACGTACATTCAAATAGCTTATCTTTAAGACCACGACACTTTAACACTTTTCAAAGTGATCAATTTGTAGACAATTGTCATTGGTTTTGTAAAACTTGAAATGAAGTAGTTGAAAATCATTATTGCAAAACTGTGTCGGCTTTCTTTGGTTTAAAATCTCACCATTTTGTCTCACACCCAAGAGAAGAAAATTAGTTATTCATAACGAAAATCAATTGCATGAAAATTAAATAAACAGAAAGTAAGCACATGAAAGTAAATAATTGAAAGTACATGAAGGAATGTAATGATGATAAGAGTAAGAAAGTAAAGAACTTAAGTAATGAGAAATTGAAGAACAAACTCTAAGAAAATACCACAAATTATATATTAGGACTAGAATTTAAAGGAAATATTTCAAATTATAAAACTAAATCGGATTTAACATGATTTTAAACCTGAATAAATTAGATCAAGCGCTCCCCAAAAAATTAACCGAACACCTCTTATCTATACTAAGCTGAAGGCACTACAACAAAAAGGGCTTTATAGGACACTCATTAGTGTCCTAATAAGGTAGTTAATAGGACTTTTAAGTTTATAGGACAAAAAATGTGTGTGTCTCGTCTAAAGGTGTTGTATTAGGTTAATAGGATGAATTTGAGTGTCCTAAAAAACTCTAGGATTATGATACAAAACCCATAGTCCTATAAAATGGTTTAAGTAACACTAAAAAAGTGTCCTAATAGACTATAATATAGGACACTTTATGTTGTCACAAAATTTTTGCATTTAGAAACAAATATGGGCGTCCCAAAAAATGTTTTTATAAGACRAAATTCAATGTCCCAAAAAATGTTTTTATGAAACAAATTTTAGTGTCCTATAAAATGAACTAAGTAATACTAAAAAAGTGTCCTAATAGTCTATAATAATTAATACTACAAGAGTCCTAAATGACTATAATGCGAGACACATCATCCAATTATAAAATCCTACTGTAATATTACATTTAGAAGCATATACGAGAGTGATTYGATAGAACAAAATTCGAAGTTGTACAAGCATTTATATGAGTATCAAGTATCAACTACCAAGCTATGTAATGAAAAAGAATAACTCAAATACAAAATCTTATTGTGCCCTAGAGATATCAATCTCCGTCATGCACAACCTACAATTAAAAAACAGATATATGAGCTTAAAGTTATATGTATAATTGTTGACTTACGTGATGAATTCATCGACTTTGTTGCAATTAAACAACACATATGAGTGTGCTTTAGCCAAAGTTTCAAGGTCCAGTGTTTGTGTCTCTACAGCTCCCACAGAACGACCCGGCATCGAGAAGAGAGGTAAAACACCCCGACAACCACCATCATCATAATTTCGACTTGTCCTATTATGTCTAGACCCAATATCATCATATAAGTACAATGAACAAAAGGAAAGACACTCTTCAGCTAGATATCCTTCTGCAATAGAACCCTCGGGTTTACTTCTATTTCGAACATAAGATTTCAATGTGGACAAATACCTAAAAGTTCATAAAATGAAAATGTTAAAATATAATAATAATACTTGTATTGGTAATATTAATAAAAATTAAAAAAAATACATACATCTCGATTGGATACATCCAACGATAATGAACTGGACCGCCTATTTTGGCCTCATTACCACATTTAATGCATGGACATAACATCTGCCCACTTGAACACTCGTTAGAAAACATAAGACCAAGAAATTTTTCCAAAGATCTTTGATACTCAATAGTCATTCTTGGTAACAACATCCAAGTATTATCCATATTGGCC
>NC_037534.1:11750535-11769572 GCF_001531365.2 Cynara cardunculus var. scolymus | reverse complement strand
GAAAAATACAAATATTATACATAATTTGACACAAACTTAAGGATTCGAGCTGTATTCACAACATTTTTGGAAACACAATCAATACACCCATTGACTATCAACTGAAGCAACAATGAGAAAGTAGGTACAGGGGATACATCGTATTTGTGCATATAATTTCTCAATATGTATTTCAATTTCAATTTCGAATATGTATAAGCATGTAGTTGTGTTCGGTTTCTTCACCTACAACTCAGGAGCATGTACAACTCAGGAGCAGAAGGTTTGAATTCATCTATTGTAGTCAATGAAAATGAAAATGTTACCTAAGCAGAAGGTTCGTCGTCGTCGATCGATCGCAAACAGTGATGTTGTTCGCCGTCGATCGATCGATCGCAAACAGTGAGGGAGAGGGAAGAGTCGATCGTAGCTTCGTAGTTCGTAGGTACAGGGATACAATGATCGTCGTTCGTCCAGGGGAGACGGGAGTTGTGAAGCCGTGAAGGGGAAATGGGTTTAATAAAATGGGCTAAGTTAGGTTAATAAAATGGGCTGATTTAAATCATCATATAGTTTTTGATATTTGGGCCTAGTTAAAAATGATTCTAAATACAATATGTTATTTATATCATTTTAAACTCTAATAGGACACTTTTAAGTGTCATGTTAGCTTTTAAACACTAATACAACAATCAAAAATGTCTTATTAACTTTTAAAATTAACATGACACTTAAAAATGTCCTACTAACTTCTAAAATAATATGACCTTTTAAAATGTCCTATTAGTCTTTAAAATAATACGACACTTAAATGTGTCCTATTAGACCATAAAATAATATGACATTCAAAAGTGTCGTATTAGATTACATGATAGGACGTCAAGATATGTTAATAAGACATCAAAATTAAGAGTCATATAAGATTAAATCAAATAGGACTCATAAACTAATGTGTCCTATTAGCCTTTTTATAGGACGGTTTCCGAAAAGTGTCCCAAAAAAGTGTCATATAAACCTCTTTTTTGTTGTAGTGAGGGGGGCAAAATGAAAAATTAAGCAAACTCGGTGCCAGAGTTTTAAGGTGCAATTTAGTCAAAAAAAAAGCATAAAGCTTTACAGTACAACTAAGAAAATCCAAATTCCAGTCTGGCAACTTCTTAGGAGCTTCCAAACGTCATCATCAAGCCTTAAAAATTGTCTTTTAGCCAGTTTCCCTTGGTTTCGACTTTTTCCTTCTTCCATTCTAAAGCTCTGGTAATGCTACAACATAAGATATAGCATTCCAAAGCTTTCCAAAAGTTCAAATAAGCCTTCCGTAGAATAAAAATAGGTAAATCATTAACTTTAACTCCTAATCATTAACTTCAAATAATGGTGGTGCCCGAATAGTTTGAGCTTGGGCTTCAAAAGTCAAAAGTGTCTGGAGGTCTCAAGTTCGAACCCAATGAAGAATAAAGATCCCTTTTGGCCACAAAGATTCAAATCGGTGACTCCAAGCTATCCGCGAAGCAGGTAGTCGTCCTAGGATTAGTCGGCTCGCATAGCAGGTTGGATAATTAGGTTAATAAAAAAATGACCTATATATAAATATAGAAATTAGTGTTTAAGCACTAGTAATATCAAGACCCATTGTGAGAAAATGGGAAGGTGTTGCAATTATCCATCCAGGTTAGTTCTTTCTCTCTATATTTCTCAAGCTACTCTTTCTCTCCAACGAGTTGGAGACAATATACAGCATTCGGAAAGAAACAGGATCTCCTTTTTTGGTGTTGGACGTCAACTAGATTCAGAGCATTTATGTGAATATTGTGGAGGCAATAAGTTGAGTTTGTTGGATTGGATTCAGATACGACGTCAAAGGGTGGTTGTTTGCTCAGGTAAAATTTTGAAACACATATCCTACTTCGTTTCATATGGATTCTTGGAGAAATATGGTTATTTTCACTAAGTTTATGGATCTCGTATTCCAACATCTTTTATGTTTGGCCCATCATGTTCTCAAGCCCATAACTTTTGAACTCCTTTTTATAGTTTAATTGTAGCATGTGGACTATCACTTACATGACGAATGTTACACCTTGTCTTCCCCATCCAAATTCATGAGTTATTTGGATTCGAATATATCCTAAAACTTGGTATTCCTGTAATCAACAAGTTTTAGAAAATGATTTTCTTGGGTATTCGTATAATCAACAAAGATTATACTTTACCACTGATTGTTCTACATTGCATCGAAATTGAATGCAATGAAGGCTAACAACACTTTAGGTGTTGTTCCTCTTCCACTTGGAAAAAATTTAGTGGTGTCGATGGGTTTATAAGGTGAAATATCATGCAGATAGAAGTGTAGAACATTACAAAACACGAGTAGTCGTTAAAGGGTTCACAAAACATGAAGGGGTTGATTTTGTCGATACATATCCGTTTGTTGCAAAACTTGTTATAGTCAACATCTTATTCAATTTGATAGAATTGTTTCAACTATATGTCATTAACGTATTTGATTAGGGAGTTGAATGAATAAGTTTATATGGAAATTCATATGGTTTACAAAATTAAGGGGGTCTATTTATGGACTCAAACAAGTTTCTAGGTAAGAAGTAGTATGCCAATTTTAGATTAGTATAATTAATAAAGACTTATTGTCTAATCCAAAACTAATTATTCTCTATTTTTCAGAGGTACAAGTGCTTCAGCTGTTGCTTTGATGCTTTAGGTTAATGACATAGTAATTACTTGACCATTGGCTACAAACATTCAACAGATAAAACATGTATTAGTAGTAAATTTAAGCTTAAAGATCTTGGTCATCTTAACTATTCTATGATCCTTTAAGTTGTGAAATCCAGGTATCTAATCACAATGTCATTATAATCTATTGTTAGAAGGTCCAGAACGGGTGGCTGCTAAACCAAATATATGTCCAATGATCTTATAATTCATATTTTGTTTATCAATGAAGAAGAGATCTTTTTAAAGGTCTTTTGCAATAGCATGGATTAATTGATAGACCAATTCATGTTACAATCATACGACCAGATATTTCATTTCTTGTGCACTGCTTGAGTCACTTTATGAGTAGTCATTACTTCATTATCTTAGAAAGAACCCTAGACAAGTGTTTTTCTTTCTACTAAAAAATCTCTTACAACCAAGGACGGACCCTAGAATTTTTCCACATTGCATCTCCTAAAACAATAGCAACTTCTAAAACAATACAATTGCACCTTTCACGAACCTAATTTTTTTAACTTACATCGAAAAGACAATACGGTGGCACATGCCGCTGTAGCCACTTAACTGGGTCTGTCCCTTGCTTACAACTTTGTGCATAATGTGATCTTTATTATCATACACAGTTGAATGCCTTTTCATATTCATATTAGGCAGCATGCTCAGATACACAAGGAGGTCTGTTATGGGATGCAGTATATTCCTTGGGGATTCACTGGTTTTTTGATGTTCTAAGAGACAAATTGTGTTGTTAGGTCATGTATAGAAAATAAATATCAAGCTATGGCAACCACTAGTTGTGAGCATATGTTGTTGTATAAACTATTACAAGATTTTGGCATTTATGTTTCTTCTCCATCCTTAGAGGTTTTGTGATAACGTTTGCCATCCAGTTAGCAATTAATCTCATTTTATGAGAGGACGAAACACATAACAGGGGACTATCATTTTATTCGAACGAAGGTTGCAAGTAATGGTATTAAGTTAATTCCTATTCAAACTTATTCTCACTTACAAACAAATTCATTGAACCTTATCCTCATCAAAACTAGTTCCATTAATGTCCAATATGGCTCTTCATGATATTCATTCAAGCTCATCTTGATGGAAAATATTAAATATTAGATAAAGAGTAGTACAAATATATGAGTATACAAATTTGTTGGTCCCAGCCAGATCTACAAGAGTTATAGGTAATCACTTTGTAGAAGGGGGGGATGAATATAAATACAGAAACCTTCACTTTTAAAAATTATATATTGACAAAGAAGACCAATACAAATTTTACAGATTGTTTGCGGAAGAGATAAGATAAGGAAACTTATCTAAACAATCTAAGGTACATACTATTACACTTAGCAAAGAGAAAAGATTTGCTATAAGAAATAAAGATTCAGAAAAGTGTTATTCACTTGTTCAAAGTGGTCCTTTCTCTTTAGAGAGAGAGAGAGTAGTGAAAAAAGTAACTTTTTGGGTAAGTTTCTTAGAGAGAAGAGTAAGAGTTATGACTGAGTAGAGAGCATTTAATTATTTATACCTATTGCATTAAATGCAATTCAGAAGGTACATAATACGTGTCAAGCTTTTGAAGGAAAGCTTGTCCATTGCTACAGTGAATAGTCTTGTCGTGTTCATGAGTAGTCTTCTTTTCATAAAGTAGGTAAGCACTATGGAGTCAACTGAGTAGCTTCGTATTGTATTATACTCTAGAAAATGCAGGGTTTTGTCCTTAGTGTGTGGGAGGACAAGACAAAAACAATCATGCATGGTAAGCTTCATTTGATCACTGAATGCTGGGATGACACTAGAGGTCTCTTCAGCATTCGTTGAAACTTGTGCAGTCTTTACACATATGTAGACGAGCTTGTTATCACTGAATGTCACTTCAGATGAATGCGCTAGTCTCTAATCTTCATGGACATTGTTGAAGGATATGTGGTGTGAGTTTTATCTTCTTGAAGTATAACAGTCTCTGAAGGAGTTATAATACATGTTCAACGATCACTAACAGACTCAATAATGATAGCTGAAATTGAATAAACAGAAATACTATACTTCGATAGGTAAAAAAGATTATCATCAAATCAATGAGAGAGAATCAATAATCACCCTCTATTTGATGATGACAAAGCAACATAAAGAGATTTGCTTAAATTATAATAGTAAGAAAAAGTTACAAGTAAAGTACAAGCCTTTTAACAATTCTTGGGATCTTTTTCAGTGATATAGTTTTTTTATACAAGTTTATTATAGTTTGTAACGAATTACAAGTTTAAGAGAAACAAATACAAACATGATAACTGAAACTGAAAGCTTATTCGCTGATTGAAGATTGTCAGTGAATATAAGAGTAATCTGGAACTCATAGATACTTGTCCATATTACTCTTTTCAGAGATCTTTTTCAGTGACACTAAAGAAATACTTATATTATTCAATGGAAAAGTACAAGTGTTACATCAGTGATTGCTAGACCTATTACACATAGATTGTACACTGAAAGTAATGAAAGGAAACTGAGATAGTACAAGACATAAATTAAGACTAGACTTTGTCGCTGAATTCGATATACCCATGTACATCTTCTCCAAGCTTTTTTCGCCTTAGCATTTCCTTCCTAATCCTTAGGATCATCACCTCGCCAGCTAGGTCATTGTTGAGCCAAGACCTTAAATATTCTAGATGATCAACTCAGCAAAGGTGGAGCTCAGACACTCGCTAGAAACTATATTTGCCATCATAGTCCATTAAAACTAATCCATACTCAGACTTCACGTGCAACTAAACGCATGGTCAAATTTCTTTTAGGAAATCGAATTCCAACAAATTTCATTTTGCTAACCAAACACCCCTAAAATAATTTATAGTTTGTTAAAAAAATTACGACTTTTATCTTTGTGGTTTTGATATTACGATTTCCATCCTTATAGTTTGTAACTGATTATTATTTTCATCTATAAGATAAATTTCCTACTTTTAGGCCCTGCAACACACCGTTAAAAAAAAAGCTTATACAAAATGGACTAGAATTTACAAAATTATTTTAGAGATTTTTAAATGTATATAATTTAAAATATGATTCTAATTAAATATACAACCTCCTTATAAATATAAAATATCTTTTTTTCTTTAATAAACTAAAAGAATAATTAATTTAATTCAAAAATTTATCCCCAACTCACCCAATAATTTGTCTTAAACATAACCTAGATAGCCAATGAACTTTGACCACGTTGCTTCTTTATTTTGATAAAAAAAATATGAGTAATTTACGTTTTGTCCTTGTGGTTTATTAAAAATTGCATATTTCATCCCTATAGTTTTAAATTTTGGTTTTTCATTCTCATAATTTATAATTTATTTATATTTTCATCCTTAAGATCGAAATATTATTTTTAGGTATAAGAAGATTTAAAATAGAAATGAATTATAAACTATATGAGTAAAAATTATATATTCAGAATCATAAAGATAAAAATTGAACTTTTTAACAAACCACAGGGACTAAAAACGTAATTTAATCAAAGAGATAAGGTGGAAAAGTGTTAAAGTTTACTCTTTCTACAAACAAAAACACTTTGAACCAATAATACACCTGCCACGTAATCGATCCGCGCCACAGTTCCTTCCGTCAATCACAGCCGTCCATCTCTTCAAACTACCCATAAATACCATCGTCTCCATCCCCACAAATCCACCTGCAACTGTTCTCTTTGAAGCTGACATTTTTGTGGGGTCTTCTTCATCATCCTCCAATTCCAATTCCACTTCCAATGGCAGCTTCACTTCCCCCATACCCACAGGTAACACAATTAATCATTCAATTTTCTACTCCAAATCTTGTAATTGTTTTCCAATTGGGATCTGAAATTTGAATCCAATTTATGATCCAGATGATTTTGGAAGCCATTGATGGTTTAAAGCAGAAAGAAGGATCAAACAAGTCATCAATATCAAACTTCATAGAATCGACATACGGTGATTTACCAGATGGACACATAAACGAGTTGACAGATCATCTGAACAAATTAAAGGACAGCGGCGACCTTGTGTTCGTGAAGAACAACTATATGCGACCCGACCCGAATGCTCCTTTGAAACGTGGGCGTGGACGGCCGGCGAAGGCCAAGGATCCATCGGGTGGTGTAGAAACGCAAGATCCAGTAGTACAGGGTGAGAGTGGGGTGGAGATGAAGAGGGGAAGAGGAAGGCCGAGGAAGGATCCAAATGCAGCACCGGCGGCGAAGAAGGTGAAGGTGGTGGCGGCGAGTGGTGGTGGTAGGCCAAGAGGTAGGCCCCGGAAAGTGCAGGCGGAGTTGGCCGGAGTTGTAGCCAATTAAATGACTAATTTGCAGCTTGTTTGTGTTTGGGTTTGTAGGGTAGAATTTGGTGTAAATTAGAAAAAGCAGATGAGGGTTTTGTGGTTTAATTTAGTTTATGTTTGTTGGTAAAGATTTCAACTAATTATAAATGTTGTGGTTATGTTAAAAAAAGACTTGTCATAAGTAAATATTTGATACTTGTTGGTCATTCTCTTAAATTTGCTTATCTCACATTTGTCATGAGTAAATATTTGATACATGTTAACTTCATTTTATTCTAAATTTAATTTACTGAAAAGTTTTACTTCAGACTTATTTTAAGAGAATAACTTTGAAGTCATTTTTTAGAGTTAACTCATCTGAACTCTAGAGTCTGATCTCTGAAATCTAGAGTCTGATCTCTGAAATCTTCTTTTTCAGATTTTGAAGTTTGAACTTTGAAGTTTTTTTTTTAGACTTAGAAAAATAAGTTTGAAATCTACTTTTTTAGACTTAGAAGTCTGAACTCTGAAGATAAGTCTTTAAGACTTAGACTAAGTATTGTAAGACAGAGCCCCTCTGGGTGGTCTGGCTTCTAGATGTCAGAGGAGCTCTGGTTGGTCTTACTTTGTATGATGCAAACTTTATCATGAGGTTTTTTTTCAAAAATATTGGGTATTTGAATAACTATTAACTCAAGGTCTTCAGATTTCGTCTTCAGATTTGACACAGACGCTCTTCTAAGTTTAAATTTAATTTACTGATATAGTTTTATTTCTAAATTAAATTTTATTTTAGGATTAACTTCATTTTAACTAATTATTGATATATTTTCGTTTCTAAATTCAAGTCTGAAAAGTCATTCTTCAGAGTTATTTTAATAGTACAAGTTTGAAGTCATTTTTTAGAATTTTACTTCAGAGTTATTTCTAGAGTACAAGTCTGAAGTCATTATTCAGAGTTATTTCAAGAGTACAAGTATAAAGAGTCATTCTAAAGAGTTAGCTCATCCAAACTCTAAAGTCTGTTTTTTTCAAACTTAACCCACCCGAACTCTGGAGTCTGAACTCTGAAGTCTTCTTTTCCAGACTTAAAAGTCTAAACTCTGAAATCCTTTTTTAGACTTAGAAAAAAAAAATCTGAAGTCTTCTTTTTCAGACTTAGAAGTCTGAACTCTGAAGTCTTCTACAAGTCTGAAGAGTCATTCTTCAGAGTTAGCTTATCCGAATTCTGAAGTCTAAACTCTAAAGTCCTTTTTGTTAGACTTAGAAGTCTGAACTCTGATTTAGTGTGATTGATTTTATACTTCAGAGTTATTTCAAGAGTACAAGTCTGAAGAGCCATTATTCAGAGTTAGCTCACCCGAATTCTGAAGTCTTCTTTTCCAGACGGAGTACCATGTAGAGCCTTTGCATAGTGCATGCAGAGCTTCTGGCTTGCCTATACAGAGCATGAAGTCTGAAGAGTTTTACTTCAAAGTTATACTTCAGAGTTATTTCAATAGTACAAGTCTGAAGTCATTTTTCAGAGTTATTTTAATAGTACAAGTCTAAAAAGTCATTTTAAATTTACTTCTAAGTTTAAATTTAATTTATTGATAAAGTTTCTTTCTAAATTTAATTTAATTCTAGGGTTAACTACATTTTAATTAATTATTGATATAGTTTCATTTCTAAATTCAAGTCTGAAAAGTTATATACTTCAGAGTTATTTTAAGAGTACAAGTTTAAAGTAGCATCGTACTTTCGATGATCATTTATATATGAAAGATAAGTTCCTGACAATATTTAATTTTTTCAAATTACCCCGTATAATACACGAGATCTAACCTAGTATATATATATATATATATATATATATATGTATATATATAGATCAATTTATTTTACTTTTTTAATTTACATTATATCAATCTATTCCTTTCTCTCTCCATAATCTAAAATTTAGTGACGATAAATAATATTAATTGATCAATATTTATTAATTTACATTGACTTCGATCTATGTAATATATATATATATATATATATATAGGGTTGGGTTCATGTGAGACCAAAGGTTTTTCGTGAGACCCATAAGACCAATTTATGTTCATTGATCAACTTTATAAGCTAATGATCTAATGGTCTAAAGTTGCATGGTGGCAATTTTGTGATTATTAAGAAGTCTCGGGGCAATTCTGTGATTATGAATGTTCTGATTGTAGATCTAATCCAATGGTTGAGAATTGGTCTTACGGGTCTCACGAAAAACCCTTGGTCTCATATGATTCCAAGTCTATATATATATATATATATATATATATATATATATATCATCAATATAATAATTAGAATATTAATGATACAAACATTTATTGATTAGATAAAAACATATATTTATTGATTTATATTTTGAAATTTGTGTTAATACATGCTTAATTCCCAAAATACATGTTCATAATTTTAAATGCGCAATCATTACACTTTTTAATTAATTAAATGACAATTCTATTATTAATAATTGAGAGATTAATGAATTCTCTCTCATAATTAAGAGTAGAGTTGGAAAGTAGACATTACTTTTTGAAAGTGGACACTTACTTTTGAACAAACTAAAATAGAAATGGGGACACAGTTATTTTGGGACGGAGAGAGTATTTGTTTTTGTTATTTATATACATCATTCGTCTTATAACAATGAATTGTTCTCTACAGTAATTTATATGTATTAATGATTGGTTAATATCTTTACATATAATTAGTTGATGTGCGATTTAGACGTACATTTATTTATTTTCTTATAAAAATCGGTAAAGGTATCATCCTCTTTTTAGAAAGAAAAAAAACTTTATCATCAATCAGACAAACAATGCATAAAATATCCACACCCCCATCATTATTATTAGGGGTGCTCACGGCCCGGGTTGATCGGTTTGGAGTTGTTTTAACAACCCAACCCAATGTTGGCGGTTTGAAAATTTTCAACCCAACCCAACCCGTTCGGGTTGATCGGGTTCATCGGGTTTTTGATCACCCCTAAATCTTCACAGCATTGTCAGTCCTGTCTCATATATGAAAACCGAACAACTTACAGCTTCTATTGACAACCCTCACCTCCCTAACCTGCAGACCCAGAATATTGATGCAACTAATTTGGAACTTCATGTCAAGTTTATACTCGTCAGTGGACATCTTGCAGTAAGAGAAAAATAGACTTACTTTGTCATGATCAATGGATTCCCAAACACCATTGCATCTACTTACAGCACCTTCAACTAAGCTTCCGTCTTCCCATTGCATGAGGTGTACATGCAGAACTGAAGTTGCAAAAAACATCTGTCCACAAGCACAATAAACAGGATTGGATTGCATAAACGACACATGAAATACTGTCATGCCATATATCACAATATCAATAGGTTAAAAGAACAAAGAGGCAACCACCTTTGCATTTTGGAACTTCATAACGGATGCAACTAATATGGTAGGGCTACAATGCAATCTCAAGCTATAAAAGACACAAGCATAATGCCAAATATCYTGAATTCATATTCACCATTTGAAATATGCACTTATTAATACACACAAWGACAGGCATATTAAAGTCTATGTAAATCGTGAACAAGAAACTGAAAGGTAAATGGAGGAACCACAAACCATCAAAGGGGGATTTTTGTAAACTTTACCTCACATAAGAGCATGTCTTCCTCTRGTGACCATACTAATTGAGGTTGTAAAACTGTAAATCGAAGGTATGTAAATCGATAAGAAARCTGTCTAACAGTAAATCGAAGGTATGTAAAGCTATGTACTTCGRTAACAGTAAATCRAAGGTGTTGTGTTACCTTATCTGTGTAAATCGAAGGCTGTGTCGATGTATCGCAAGGCTGTCTCGAACTCTCGATGTTGCTRTCCGAACCGAAGGCTGTGTCGAACTGTCRATGCTATCGAAGGYTGTGTAAATCGAAGGCTRTCTCGAACTCTCGATGTCGCAACTCGCAAGGCAGTCTCGAATCTTGATGTTGCTCTCGGCCTCTCGCAACTCGCACCGTCGCACGGCTRTGTGTGTCGATGTTGCTCTGCTCTCRGCCGCTGCTATGCTACTCGAYTGTATTAGGGATTTAGGGTTAGGGAGTTGAGTTTTGTTGATTTGAGTTTAGGAAGGAGGCAAGGAGCACCGGAAAATGATGGACGCAAAGCTTTCCCGTGTGTTTTACTTTTGGGCTTCCAATCGGGTCATCGGGTTGGGTCGGTTTTTAATGGGCCTAAACCGATTTCAACCCAATAGAGTCGGGTTACTTAATTTTTTAATCAATCAACCTTCGGGATACCTCGGGTTCGTTTTTAAAAAAAAAAAATCGGGTTGGGTTGATCGGGTTCAACGGGTTTTTGAGCACCCCTAATTATTATTACTCATTTTATTTAATTTTACAACTTTATTCCTAAACAAATATCTCTCTCTCTATACATGTGTATGTATATATATATGTTAAAATTTTGTTGATGATTATATTAAACAACTAACATATATTTATATAAACAATTTTCGTATCATTAACCAAAGTACTCATGCTAACACGCAACGTGCGGTTCCCACACTAGTATAGATTACTCGTAATCTCGATTCGATCAAATATATTCAACCAAGTTGAAACGGAGAGGTGAGAAATGACTCATATGATGACATATATATATATATATATATATATATAACATAATAATATAATAAGATAATTAAAAATTAAACTATACAAAAACTTGTATAAAAATTTACAAGAAACGAAAATAAAAATTAAACTATTATTACAAAAACTTGTATATAATAATTAATTTATACTTTTTAATGAATTGTAACTTACATATTTTATAAATTTATTAAAAAAATAATAATTATAAAATAATAACATAAAAAAGAATGTATATAAGAACCTAAGTTCTTGTTTAAGTATCTGACTTCTATTAAGAACCTCTGATTGTACAAAAATCTATGTCCTACAACAGTAGTTTTTATAAAAATCACAGGAAAAACCTGAACAAAAATCTCCATTATGTATACTCTAATAAGAGAGAGAAATCTTATTCATCTCATAATTAAACCTAAAATACATTAAAAAAGTAAAGTATTTGAGAAAAAAGAAAAGGAAAGTTGGAATATATAATGGGAAAAGGTGATGGTTTTTCAGCTATAAAACAAACCATTTGTAGGGACCAAATAAGAATGGAATGTAACAAAGGTGTATACCTCAACTCCTCCACCATCTCCAATATATTCCTCTAAAATTTAAAATCTTAAAAATTAAATTCACCTCTATATCAATCTTTATTTTTTATATTTGAAGAAATATGCCGGAGATGCTCTAACGACCACCGACGCGGTGAGCTGGGGATCAGACCTTTGGTCATTAAACCGAATAACCATGGTTATCCGGTTTTCCTGCCAGAATTTGGGTATGTTTATTAAACCAAATCGTGGCAGGAAACGGGTAATATTTGATTCCTGTAAGCACAAACCATAAATATACCACAGTTTCCTTCCAGAATAAAAGCACAACAAACCACCTTATGTTTATGTTTCCGTTTCGGTATACCTTAAAACTTCCGACTAAATATATATCTATGACTTGATGATATCCATCCGCATACGAGCTCCTAAAACGGACTCATTTATCTCCCTCTACCCATTATTTATTATGGGTTCACCTATTTACTTACCTCTATGCCTTTCTCTGCTTACTTCAATGATGAGAGAGAGAAGTAAAAGCCCGAAAAATGTCGAAATCTACCATTTCCTTCAAGTTCCAGAATTGAGGGTCTTTGACGATCAAACCAACACCAACAGCCATTGTAATCGTTAGAAACGCTGTAGCCTTCAAGCAACGATGGCCCCCAGAAAACTTTGCTAGTAGAATCTTGCACTGCTTCTCTGCCTCTTTCAATAATGCTTCATGGGTACCGTCTCCATTGGTCAATGCTGCCTGATTCTATAATGCAACAATCAGAGACCAGAGTTGGTAAAGGAAATCACTTCGAATTGGTTCATATAAACAAAACCAGGCGAACCCAGTGTATCCCACCTGGAGGTGGGGGCTGAGAGGGTGGGGTGCATGTAGACATGAGACAAGTTTCAAGATCTGTTTTTTGCGAAAAGCTAGAGCAAATCGAAATGAATTCCATAGTTGTCGGCCAACTATAAAAGGGTGTTTACTTGCGGCTTATTCGCACTGCACATGACTTATTCACACAGACGGGCATGGTATGGTGTGTTGTCCCCATTCAGCCAAAAAAAACACCCATACCCGTGATTGTTAAACCATACCTGTTTGCCTACTATTATCATCATAAGTAAATTAGTAGTATCGACCGGGATCCACAATATTCATTTATATATTGAAGGGTATTTTAGATATTGAACAGAGATCCCCAAATATTTCAAATATAACTTTTGCAGGATGGAGGGAGTAGTATAAGAAGTACGCGTTATCATATTTAAATTAAAACAAAAAGACCTAATATATACAACATGAAGGTAGGGTTGGGGGTGCAAGATGTACAGACCTTACCTCTGTCCCACGAGACAAAGAGGTTTCCGAGAAGTATGGATTATCATATCCCTCAACTAAATCAAACAATTATAAAGAATAAGTTACCTTATCACAGAAACTCTTCAAAGCTGCTTTCAGAGGCTCAAGACTTGAATGCTTAACCGAGTGAATCATCCACTCATCAGACAGCTTTCTCAGAACAACAATACTAGCCTCAAGATTATCCAGATAAATGTCGTCCTGTTTTTAATGTTACAGTGAGAACCATATAGAGCCAAGCAACAACAAACAAGTAATGAGAAATATCTAAAATGACATTCAACATGGTTTTACCCATTGCTTATAACAGTCGGGACTTTGACTCAAACACCATAAGAAGATGTTGCTTCCTTCACTTGCCAGAGCAGCGTTATTGCCTGTAAATAGCATTCAATATTAGGCATCAATAATATTATGTCGATAATTCAGGATACCGCAACGGCCATGTTTGGCAACCATATGCTAGCTTATTTTATGAGTTTATCGAAAGGACCCCATTTGGTAAGCCATAAACTAGTTTTTTTTAAAAGCTAGTCAGATAGCGTTCCAATAAGTTCGATGGGCTTTTTCACTTTTTTCTTTCCATTATGCCCCTTATATATTTACACAAATGACCAAAAACCCTATCCTTTTTAGTAATTTTACGTTGTCAACCGGTTTCTCAGCTAGTTTTTACCAAACATGACTAGTTTATCAGCTAGCTTATAAGCAAATAGCTAGTTTGCCTAACATAGCCAAAGAGAGAATAGACAAGCAAAAAAGAAGAAAGTTTTTCTAGCCTTGTCCAGCAGCTTTTGCAACAATGGGTAACAGCTGTTGTGTAAGTTGCTTCATAGCTTTACTGCCAGGGGCAACAGCAAGAGCAACCTCCTTTAGGAGGGGGTAGGCCGCTTCAAATCTCTCAGTTGCCTGGTAGGAAAAATACCAAATCCAATTTCGTTGATTTTAAGTTACTTATTTAGCAAGTTAACATGGAAAAGTTTAAAAAAAGGCTATGTTATCCCAAAGAGCCAGTCACCTTGTGCCGAGCTGTAGGAACAGGGAAGGTAACTCCCATCAGAAGCTCCAGCGCTGCCGGTGGCACCAGGCGCTCCCCCTTTCTCACAGCACCATTGACTAAAATTGTACGAGCTTTTGAGGAAGATACAATCCTACAGTTGTGAGTGAATTAACATCTTAATAATACCCAAACCAAACAAAACGAGCCCAATATCCTACCTGGAGGTGGGGTGTATATACAGACTTATCCTCTATCCCAAGAGTAGAGTGGATGTCTTGGCAATAAAGGAATTACAAAGAGAAAATTACCAAACTAGCCAATTTTGCCTAAAAAAATCACCAGAAATAGCCATTCTTTAAACATTATCACGAAATAGCTGGTAAATCCGCAAATTGGCCAAGTAAATCTCCGCAAATCTACACAAAATGTGGTCGTGAAAGCAAGTCTTCTGCTTTTCGGCTTAAGATATGGCCACTATCTGACAGAAAATGTCTGAAAATGAAATCCGCAAATTTGCTAAGCCAATTTGCAGATTTACTAGCTATTAATTTGCGAAAAAAACGCTAGTTGGTGAATTTTTGAGCCATAAGTGGCTAGGTTGGTGATTTTTCCAATTATAAATATATTTAAAGATAAGGTTCTAAGTAAATGTTTCTTACCTCTCAACCAATTGCAAAATAAGGTCTCTGGATTGAGGATTACAGCCTGATTTACTGCTCAATATTGGCAAGAGCAAGTGCACCCACATGAACAGCCCCACAATCAAGTCTCCTTGACAAGCCTATTAAAAATCCACTATTTACTAAAGTTGATCTTCAATTTCTTATCCTCCAAAAGATAGTACTTGTTTTAATTGGTTACCTGTGTGATAGTCCACAATAAGACAGGAAGCTTTTCTGTCCCTTGATATTTAGAACTCTCTTTTATTATTGACAGAAGACTGATCAAAACATCAGGTTTACATCGTAGTACCATCGCTAGAACCACAAATATGGCAACCTGCAAAAGTCGCAATAAATACATGCTCAATCAATAAAAGCTCAGTCAACTTGTTCAGTTGCTCATGTTCGACGTTAGAGATGTTCAAAAGCATAGGCTGCCACTTGAATGAAGATGTATGTAGAGATGTTCAAAGATGTCACAGATATTCAGTCAACTAGTTGAATGAATTGATTTTGCTTCATGAATACATGGATAAACGAAGATGTACGTAGAGAAAAATGTGTCACCAAAGGGGTAGGCTGCCACCTGAGATAAAATGTCTTCTCTGATCCTAGATTCAATGCACAACGTCATCTATTGCAAGTATCTGAATGACTAAAAAAGGGTTGGTAACGTAGTTTGCAGTAATAAGAGGGTCAAACTTCAATTCATTATGTTCCATAATAACAGTGTTGTTACGATAAATGTTTTGCAAATATTAGAGGGAGGGTTCCTAATATATGTGTTGTACCTAAAATAGAATCTATACACACCTCTGTTGGAGATCTGAAGATCCTAAAAAGACACCCAAAGCAAACTCTCATCATTCAACATCTATGAATAGTCCCTGTTCTTTTGATCTATGCATAAGCTAGAGGCAAGATGAGTCCTTCACAAGAACGAAGCCCATAGAAAGAATATAAGAAAAGTTCACAAAATTACAAGAGAAAAACAAATAACTGCTTGAATCTCTTTGTTTCTACTTATATGCATCTTCATGTTCAGGAGCTACCAATTCTAGGTTTGTTGAGTTAAGTGTGCTACAGGGAAAGAATGAGAAACTTCCCTGGTATAATTAATTACCCAACAAGAAGCAGTCCCATGTTATAGGAAAACCAGTCATTAATGAATGGTGATCCCATTGTTATTACAATTGAATGGATCAAGGGAGTTACAAAATAGGGTAAGACTCTTGTATAACTTAATAATGACCCTAAAGAACATTACTGAACAAGTCAACAACTCATGAAAATTCAGGATTGTTTTTGTAGTTAAAGATTGATATGAACCAAGGAGATGAAAACAGAAACAAGTGAATTATAAAATTGGACTCTTGTATAACTTAATAATGACCCTAAAGAACATTACTGAACAAGTCAACAACTCATGAAAATTCAGGATTGTTTTTGTAGTTAAAGATTGATATGAACCAAGGAGATGAAAACAGAAACAAGTGAATTATAAAATTGGAGATTGGATTCTAGTTGAGGATGATGTACCACTGTATAGGATCTAAGAGAGAAGGTTGGGTGATACTAAATGAGGAGAAGCTTAGGTGGCTCAATCATCTGAACGTCAACCTAATGCACTGATTTCAATAGGAGAGGTGTACCAAGAGGATGTCGTTAAGAGAGGTAGAAATTGGCCAAGATTGACATCAGGAGAAGCAGTCAAGAGAGTTTCATGGATGGTGCATAGAAAGGAGCTCACCTAAGGTAGGAGTGCATGGATGGATTGTAGTTACAGATAAATGGGAGATTGGATTCAAATTGAAATGCATGTAGAAAGGGATAGGATTTTTAGGAGAGAGCGTTTAGATGACATAGGTTGAGGAGAAGCTGAGGTGGTTGAGTTATATCTAACGCAGACACCGAAGCACTGGTTAAAAGGAGTATTGTACCAGTTTTCCGCCTTCCATCGTAGTCATTTATTTGCATGTGATGTTTAAAAGACAACCATTCTATCAAGGCCCATAAAAACAGTTAGGCTCATAAAAGCATACCAAAAGACGTTCCTTAACCTCTCATTATACATGTTCTATTAAAAAAAAATTAAAAATTAGCCATCATAGTTATAGGCAGTGACAACCTACCAAGAGCCAAGAGAAAATAGCATAATTCCCCTAAAATATCACAAAAGGTATTTTCTTAGATTCCTCTAACTATGACATAGATTCAAACCTAAAATTTTCTGGAAATTTTTTACCTACTGTTCTGCGCAGCTATGGTATATACTTGTTCTTTAATTTTTATGCCAAAAATAGTAAAAACAAGCTAATATAGTAAATGTTATAAATCCTCACCCAAAGGCTTCTAAAGGTCTCTCGAACATTTAAGATAGAGAGGCAAGCACTCCATCATATGACAATGACTTCATAATTTCTCTTCCGCACGATATTTTTCAAAGAGCTATGTTTTGTCCATTTTTAAGGGAAAGTGAAGTTTCTGCAGGCGCGCACTTGAACCACTATCACCATATCTTCAATAAATGCAAGTGCAGACCAAGTGACAAACCCATATAAATCATCTGTGATCACCTATGGAGCAGAACGCATAGGTTCCATAACCACATAAGCATAGCATCACAGATATATGAAAGGGGCTTTATTTATGGGGAATTTCAATCTAACATAGCACTTTATGGATGTGACTACCTTCTGTGGTGGTGAATAGACAAATGCAAACCATCCCAATAAAGCCAAAACAAGGCGAAAATACTTTGGTACAGGGGAGGATGAAATGTGGATAGCATTTGACAAGTACACAAATATAAGAAATATCTGGTCCAAAAGCACCAGGAAAGCAATTTGTATATCAACTAAAACACTTCCACTACAGGAACTCTTTAGAGGAACACTTAATTCTATACACCATAATGCAGGCATTTGTTGTGATGCAAGGAAAACGAGGACGAGGAGTCAACTTTTGCTTTGACTCATTGACTGGTCCTCACAGTCAAGCAATGCTTTTAATATTTCCTTGGACTACAAAAGGAAATATTTACAATTATGTTCGCATACCAAGTAGCTTTTCCTTGAACTTTCAAGCAATGCTTTTAATATTTCCATAGGAGGATATACAACTCCGTCTATCTCAAGGGCGTAGTTGCATATCTTCAAGTAAATCCGAGACATTCAGGCAAACCACTTAACTCCTTTAGGTCCTACTCATCTACCTTTTGGCACCCATTGAGAGAATCAGAAACCATAGCATATTATTTCCAGACAGTTGACATTAAGCCAAAATCAAGAGTAGAAGTGAAACCCTTCCGTGACACTCGTGCAATAAGATAAATGAACTACAAATACATTCCCGAGGATGGTAGTTATTCCTATATTTTGTTGTAACTCTCTGTCTACATTAAGCTCACAAAGCCTAATGTCGTTTCCTTTTCTAAATTCATTGTTAACATAACAATGCCGTCCTACATTGATTATTAATAAAATGACTAAATGAGCACTCATATTTGTTCCCATATGTCACAACAGAAAAAGACATACAACTTCATATTTTATGTTGTGCGTGAACTCCAATTAGCATCCATTAATTCAAACACCTCTTGCTTCATTCATTTTTTTAATATTAAAAACAAACTAGTGAGTCTTTGACTTCACTTGTGAAAAGAGTACATAAATAAGCATTCATATTCCACTAAGTAGTGGGCTTCTATCCACTGCAGAGGGTGCTCATGGGTGCGCACCTGTGCAGCATTGACTGTTTCCCTAAATTGTTGACCACATATACAAAGTGTACCAGATTTTT
>NC_037534.1:11734934-11750530 GCF_001531365.2 Cynara cardunculus var. scolymus | reverse complement strand
GGGGGGGGGGGGGGGGGGATAGGATGCCAATGGTGGTCTTTTTTCACAAAATATCACTAAACAATTTACTAGTTTGGGATCATCTACACTGAAATCAATCCATTCATTACCATCATCCTCAACTGCGTATTGAACATGTCATGGTCCATACTTCCAACCAACTCTACAAGCTTGAAGAAAAGATGAACTCAAGTATACAGTTATTTATAGACCATTACCTGGGATTTTGAAGGTGCCTGCTGAACCACCTTCTTTGAACCCTTGATAGCTCCTTGATGGAGAGCCATGTCAGCAATTATGCCATCTAAGGACCACAACACAAAGGACCCCAGTGCTTCAACAGGTTGGTGGTTAAGCCAGTCTGCAGATGTCCTGTAAACATCTTCAGATATGTGTGATAGAGGGATCTGCATAAAAACCAACTAAATCAGTCCTCTTCAGATATACGTGATAAGAGGGATTTGCATAGAAGGCAACCAAATCGGTCTGTAAAAGGAATTCCATAATCATCAACAAAATATTCCCTCTGGAAAGTAATGTTTTGGATACAGTGTAACAAATTCTATATGGGATTTCCCATAAATATCCAAATGCTAAGTGGTAATGCAGCGGAAAGAAGGCAAATACATCAAAATATAAATACAATGAATATTAGGAGAATCTTCTAAATCATTACAAAAGTAACTAGCCTGCCATAACCATTAACCATGAAAAGTGATATTTAAATTTGTTAAAAAAAAGAGGATAAAGCTCTTACATCAACCATCTTATCCACAGAAGCCCCCTTGAGTGCTTTCATCCATGGGAATTGAGATGCGTTCACAGAAGCAAATGCACGACCAAAATAGTCAGCGAACCTCATGAGACGTATATCTGGTTGTGATTCATACGATTCCTAGATGAAATAACATCAAAATAAAATTAAAACACTTTTTCAAATTCAATTAACAATCCAATTCAAAATCAATTACTTGGATCAGATCAAAATTGAATACTTTATTACCGTTATGTCAGCAAGAAAAACAGCCAGATCAGAGTCATTAATCTTCGCTGCAGCCTCAGCGACAGTAACTTTAGGTTTCTTCAACTTCTTCAGTTTACTCTTCTTCGCCTCTCCCCGACCGCTCTCAACTCCGGCCAAGTTCTCCACATCACTCCCATCCTCCTCGCCGTCGTTGCCAGATACACGAACATGACCACCGTCTGCTACTGCAGCATCAATGGCAGCGGCGGCAGCCTTCTGAGATTCAATCACTCTTCGTCGACGCCCCTCCGATTGCTGTTCGATCGAACGGAAAACGTCATCGGCACCGGAGCCGTGATCGGCGTAATTTTCGGGAGACTTATTAGTAGTTTTACGTCTTGATTTCTTATACGACACCGTTTTCCAGCCTTGATCGTCGTTGTTGGTGTTGCTGGTGCCAGTGCTATTAGCACGCTCTATGTCCTTCAAAATCGCTTCAAATTCTGCTGAATTTGCGTCCATTCCGGCGAAAACGGTGGTATGACAGCCGTTGATGATGGTCCTCCACCTATCTCTGCTAGCCGCCGGCGAGAGAGATCGTAGGTGTGTTAGAGAGAGAGGAACGACGGAGGGAAACGTAGATATAGGCGGAGAGCTGCGTGTGTTCGGTCGGGCATTAAGATACAGAATTACGATTTTGCCCTTGCGAAAAATGTCAAATTCGGGTTGTTAGCAGTAGAGTAGGATGGAGCATGTGAATACAAAATTTTAAGTTATGTCCCTGTGGTATTTATTTTGTTATAGTTAGTCCTTTTCATTAACAGGATTTGTTAACTCAGTGATGAAAAATACCAAAAATGTCCTTGTTTTTACTTTTATCATTAAAAAAGTAAAAGTTTATAAAAAAATCATTTAGTTAATATTTTTTTTTGTCTTTTTCTATATCCACAAGGACCAAAACTATTAGCCACTTTGTTTTATATACATACATCTATCCATATTTATATTACCCTATAAAGCAGATTTGAAAGTAAGTTTTTGTTTTCAATTTGGTTCGAGTACAGGTTAGACTTTATTTTTAAATCTCCAATGCGTAAATCAAACTAGAAACCGAAAACCAAACATCAACTTCAAAATTTTCGAGTTCTTTTGTTATTTCAGTGGCTTCAAAACTTTCCTTTAGGTAATCTAGGATTGCTTCACTATTAGAAATGGCGTAGTTGCTTCTTTGAGTTTGTGTATTTTCGTTCTCTTCAATGTATGATTATATGATGTGAGTATGGGTCATTGATAAAACAAAGCAATGACAAGGTATTGAGTGTGGTACATCTGTTGTTGAGAATCTTTTGCTATTTATCTTAATTAAGTCGGTAATAAAACTGACTTCAATTTTTTTCTTATAGATTAAGCATTTTGTATGATGTGTGGAAGTGATCCACAAACTCTTGTTTTAGAGGGAAGAAGGGGAAATGGAAAAAGAGCAACTGGGTCCATAAGTAAAATACGTTTGAGAACGTGGTGGATCAATAACATAATCTCTAGTTCAAAGTTTTACATATCATATTCTCTCAGGATTGGCTTATTTGCATAGGAAGAACACAACTTACAAGTGATGATTTAGAATGGATAACCTTAACAACAACTAGACTGAAAGAAGGCTAGGAAAAGGAAACACACCACAACTGGATTGCCATGTAAGGCCATAATGGCACATACTATGCACACATAATCTAGAAATGGACCTTGTTGGGATGACGAAATTTACATGGTTTTTTTTCTCCATATTTATTTAAAAGGTCCTCCACATTGTAAGGCTCAAGAGGTACCTCTTGTCATCACAAATTTAGGCTTCCTGTTTAGAATCATAAAGATAGTCATCCTCGGCTATGCAAGCTGCTATTCAGAAAGATGCCAATCCAAAACATCGGTATACCTTGGAGTGAGTTCCATTCGGTAGGTTGCTATTTACCTATAAATCAGTACATGTGTTTGTAATTTTACTTGATATTTATGTTTCATCATCTTCTAACATATATGGTCATCGATTCAAAATTTCAAGGATTCAAATCGTCCGACACCAATCCCTGAAAAATCCTATTAACCCAACGATGGAAATTCAACATGTTGAAATCCATTTTTCACGTTCCTAATATGGCTAATTCACTCTTTGTTTGTTCCTGTTTTACCGCTCTTTTTGTTTGAATTTTCAATTTTGTATTTTCACCACACCTTCTATCCATTTGCAGGTTTCTAGTGAACTGCGTCACTCTCTACTTTAAATCGATTGATCTGATCACACCTTCTATCCATATCCACAGGTCCTGCTTCAAATCGACATGACCACACTTTCCATCCATTCACTCACCGACTTCAAATCGATCTGCATAAGGTATTGCGAATCTGAATATTGGTTTAAATGTGGTTAATACTTTTTGAGCATTGGTGTGGTATGAATATAACCCCAAAAGGCTATAGCAACTAGAAAATCGTGCAAGTATACATGGCTGATTAGTGTCGTCCAATGAAAGTAATAATGGTAAATAATATCAGATATCGTTCCATAGGGATTTAAAAGCAAAGAGTTGCAAAAAGTCAACTTTAAAGTAAGATTTCAAGAGATTTTGTGGAAGCAATGGAGCTTCAGAAAGCAAATAACTTTGAGTTTGTTTAACACTACTGAAATGTATCAAATACTGGAAAGAAAAGCATGGGTGCAAGATCTGATAGGAATTTCAGCAGTAGTGTGCGGTAGAACCTTGCTACAACATCATATGAATAATGCTACATCAATAGTTTTCTACAACCACTATTGACTCAAACGACCTTTTTTCGAAGTTCAGATTAGACCATATGCTGGCAGTATACATGGAGATGTACAAATCTAGACCGAGTACAKATCTTACCCCTCTTTCCATATAGTTTAACAACATATGAATGTTGCTGCAGCTCTATATAGCCATCTATAACCCTCTTGGTTGAAACATTTATGTTGTCTTAGATTTAAGTCCAACTCACCAAGGTGAAACAACATGCGTCACTTTGTCAAGAATTACCCGGTGAAATATCCTACCCGAGAGTGAATAATGGAGTAGATTGTTATAGCAAAATCAATTATCCAYGAACACTGAGGCTTAATCATCCAACCGTCACCTACACCCAAGCTAGGGTGTTTATCTCAACACTGCTGAAGGTAAAGGCAARTATGTAAATAACAGAAGCTTGAATAACATAAAAGTTAAAGTTTTTAAAAATAAATGGGTAAAAAGTAAATGTGYAGAAATGAAGAATATATTTGTAGCAATAGTCAAGTACTAAAAACTTTCAAGCTTAAAATTAAAAGGCAAAAGGTTTAGAGACTAGAACTTGTAGTAAGTTACTGACTCCTTGTTTTTTTACAATAAAACAAGAGTTCACTATTTATACTAACATAAAGCATAAAGTAGGAAGTGCAAAAGTCAACATCCATGGGTTATTACCAACATACAAACATGAAGTCAACTCCTACTCAAAGTAGGTACTTTTAAGTAGACATCGTTAGCTAGATCTTTTCTTTTCTYCTCTAGATTTTGCCGWCTTCAACAAAATATGCTTCCACTCAAAAATTAAGCGTCAAGATTTTTCACCAAYCCTTAATGGTYGTGATATGCTATCCTTGTTGTAGTACCTGCTATAGCAACACAATAATAAAACCAACTTACTCAAAAACAAGCAAATTAGAACCAAACCTACAATTTAGCTGCAGACCTTAATAAGATGTAAAATATGAATAAAAGACTCAATATGTGTTCTAGGAATTATAAAACTAAGCAAAATAAGGTTCTAAATAGGCGCTCARAGTGTATTTCTACACCCTTATGAAGCATCCCCTCCATTTGGTTTACGAACTTGAACGTACTTTRCGARTYTGAATGTGTGATACTGAAGTTGTTTATGAATTTGAATGTGATGATACTGTAATGAGTGGCTTTTGTATTAGTCAAAAAATGAGCATTTATGGCTTAGAAAGAAGCAATATAAAGGAATCGACAACAACAATTGTGTTGACAGATAAGCAAAAATTATGTTGTCTATATTTTTCTSCTCATCACTATCATGTATTTGTCGCTTACCAATATTAGCTTTTAATTCATTTATTTTTTCTTTTTACAAAGTATGGCGTCAATCTGTATCATGCTTATATCATATTAAACTAAAATTTATCTATTACAGGTTTATATATGTTTGGTCTTTAATCTTTCAAGATAATAGACTCTAGATAATTTTCTTGGATACCAAAAAATTGACAATGTGAATACTTCTGCAACAAGTTTTAATAGGATTAGTAAATCAGAGTATTTGGCAAGAAAGGTAAAGAGACCTTTTTGTTAACTTAGTCTGGGATTGTATCTGATCAATCACCTTGTAAGAATTAATATGATTAGGTGATTAACATGTTTGAACGTTTTTGCTGTCCGGGGGGGGGGGGGAAGAGTCTTACATTGCTTTAAATTATGACCTGAAGATGGTTAGATTAGTGTTTTATTTGTGGTTTTTTGAACTTGCATTGCTTTTGTGCCTTTAGGATAAGCAACTAAAAATCACTCTTGCATGTTATAGCTGATAAGTTTATATTTAAACATGTTTTTATAATGAATCTAGTACATATTGTAATGTTTATATAGCTTATAGAACTCCTTTAATTTAGTTACTGATTGGTCTTTGATAGGTGCCAAAAGGATGGATTTTTATACAACTAGAGCATAAAATTTGAAACTATTACAAGGTCGGGCATAGTTTTCTGAAGGAATATGAGGTTGAGCATACTTATGAAATGGCGTCTAGACTAGGCATACAAATTCAAATAACGTGTAAATGAAGCATATTTACTCAAATGTAGCTTAAAAAAAGAGCTATCACGGGATTTTGAAGAAAAGGGGAGGTTTTCTTACTTGGGAGGGGGTTTATTGGCAAAAAAAAAAAGATACCCTTTCATCTCACACCCTAGTGACATGCGTGAGAGAGGCAACCCACGTTCATGTTTCAACCGAGTTTTCTTGGGGGGATGGCGAGAAGTCGAGGGGGGAAGAAGAGATGAGGCAGAGAGAAGGATCGATTGGAGAGGCATTGAAGGAGATTCATCAATTTCAAAACTAGGTTAATATCTCTTATCAATTTCTTAGTTTTGTGTTTTCAATTAGCCATGTGTGGCTAATTTCGTTACAAATTCGACTTTGGATTGCTTAGTATTTGCAAGTTCTATTTTTACTAGTTGTTTGAGATGATGTACTTCCATCTCACTTTGATTATTCAACCAATTTCTGAACTTAATAGCTTATAAAATTGAATTTCATGCTTTCTGATCAATTGTGTGGAACTCGATTATGGTCATTTTGGTTTCCTAAATCTGTAATTGTTTAGTAAATAATATTGATGACAAATAACAAATAGGTTTTGTAGAAAATTCCTATTTTTTGTTATGAAATTGGGTGAAATGGAAGATTTAGATTAACCAAGTTCGTGTGTTGATATATCCGACCCGGGTTCCATTGATTCTTCATGCCAGTATCAATTTGGCTCTTAAGAGCTTATTTGAGGTAAAGTGCATATTAAGGTATGAAAGGAGAGCTTGTTCCTCTCAAATATTATGTATGTTGGAATTAATTGTTAGAGCTCTTTGACAATTAGAACCGAGTTAATCGAAGTATGTGTGGTCGCCTTATACATCATCAATGATAACAACTCAATCGCATGTTTAGTCTAATTAATCAAATCCAACCCCCCTTTTTGTAATTACTTTTAAGCCGTCGCCTTGTATTTGATTTTTCTAGTCATAGTAAGTGAAACCGAGTCCCTGTGGATTTGACCCGACTTACCGCTATTACAATTTTGGTTGTAATTAGTTCGTAGTTGAAATTTATTATTTGGTGGACTCGACATCCGTCAAGAGCTAATGAAGATATGCTCATGTCCTTTGTACATCAGAATTATAAGTCTTGAGACTTTAGACAAGCTTTAGATCATTGCAAGACCGTTTATGATAGAACCCCTATGTGATCATATATATATTTTTTTTCAATTTGCTTATTTTCATGATTGTTGATAGCAAAAGTCAACTGAAACCTCATTCTATTTTAGATGAAATTGGTAGTTATTTGGTTTGTTTGGGATTTAATCATGGATCATGTTATTAGTAGAAAGTTTAAGCAGGGTGGAAGATTGGTAATTGATCTTTATTTGACGAACTTTTTTGTAACATGATTTTATGGTCATCTACTTATTGCTCACATTTCATGATTGGGTCATCTAGATGACTTCATTTTTTTTAAGGAGTAAATGTACAAAAAAGAGAAGAAGTTCTTGTCATGCTAGTATGCATGGGGCATTACCTGAATGCTTTAAAATTGTGCAATATTGACCGTTATTACCACCCTATATGTATATGAATTTGTACAGTTGTAAAATGTATCTATATTCATGCATTTGTGAAGTGTTCATGCTTGTTATTAACTAATGGTACAACTTCAGACATTCTGTAGGGAGGCCTGCTACAACTAAATCGCTTGATTTGAAGCTTACAACTTTTGACACAAAGGAGAAGTTAAAGTTATGGACCAGATTTCCACACGAGGGATCTAAACACAYTCCACATTTTCATTTATGTGATTTTATCTGGAAAAACTACTGCCTGTTGGTTTTCAAGTTTKCCCCTGAAAGTTTTATATCATTTGCAAATTTTATGGTATATTTGAATTGTTTTTGGTAATAATGTTCATTTTGCATCTGCTTGATCTTGTAAAATCTAGCTTTATACTCGGTTAAGCTAATACAAATATGTGGTTGCCATTTTTTGGTATTGTTTCAGGACTTTTATTATATTGTATAATGTGGATCCAAATGACTATATGTTTTCGATTTGTGGGATGAGCCTCTTTGGGAGCTCTCTTCTCCTGGAAAAATGGCAACTTCTTTTACATGTGAATGATGATAGGTATATGATAAAGACAATGAAGAAGGCATAAGTGATTAGTTTTGAAAAAAGTATATTSAGACAWGTCATTAAATATAATAGAGTTGAGTTAAGTCTCATTTTGAGTTGGGTTTTGAAAGATGTATGTGGGTGTAAAATTAAGTCTYATTCGAAAGAGTACTCAAGATATATTTTGAGTAGACACATTCTTTCTGTAAAATAGATTATGTGTATAATTTTGTAATTTTTAATCATTTTGAATAAAAATTGACTTGGAGTAGGCATGGCCCAAAAAATTTATTTAGAACACCGATTTGTTTTAAAACGATTATACACAAATATTCCATATGAAAATTTGTTCTATTTTTACTGATGACTGCAAAAGCTACCTACACCAACACTAACATTTTGGATGGATGGTTATTTGTAGGGCTGTAAACGAACCGAACAAACACGAACAAAGGCTTGTTCATGTTTGTTCGTTTAACTTCACTGAACAAATGAACGAACACGAACGGTAAACGAATGAATATCTTTGTGTTCGTATTCGTTTGTTTATTAATTAGGTGTGTTCGTGTTCGTTTATGTTCGTTCATTAACATGCTAAACGAACGAATATAAACGAATGGACTAAATGAACATAAACGAACAAAAACGAACAAAAACGAACGGACTAAATGAAAATAAGTAAATATCATTTGAATTCAAAGTAAATAAATAAAAGATTATATATTAAATTTAATATATAAACGAACATAAATGAACGAATATAAATGAACGAATATAAACGAACATAAATGAACGGTAAATAAACGAACGTTCACGAACATAAATGAACGAACGAGACTTTTGCTCATGTTCGTTCGTTTAACTAAGCGAACAAAAAAAAGTTCATGTTTGTTCATTTATTAAATAAACGAACATAAACGAACTTCCCGCAGAACGGTTCATAAACGGTTCGCTGAACGTTCGGTTCGTTTACGTCCCTAGTTATTTGAATCTAACATAAGTACAAATTTAGTAGACTTTATGACATCTTGAAAAGATTTGAAATTTTGAAATTAAAAAATTATAATGAATATTTTATATCCCGCCGCATTWTGCGGGTACACAAATAGTATATATATAATACACACACACATATATAGGCGAAGGATCGTGCTTGAAGGAGAGTTAAAGTGAGAAACATAAGAAGGGATCTAGATCCTTATTCACTTTTAATCTTTTGCCCACGCATGAATTGCGTTTCTCACAGGAAATAATCGTGCGATTTCATTGTTTTTCATTTTCGATTYKATTAGTAACCATCCTAATATGATAATTATAGAAAACCATTATAACTCATCATTTTAAATACCATTCAATAATGCGAATAATCATAAATGGAAACGCGGTAATCCCGGGTGTTACAGCTTTAATTGCTTTCTTRAMACACCCTTTTGAGTCTTTTAAGTCTTTACTTTGTATTTTTATCAATTTTTGAGCTTGATATAGAATTTATAATTTTATGGAACTATGACACTAAATTAGGCTTTTATACAGATTTCAGCAGATCCTATACAACCCTGCAGACCTGATGATGCTGGTAGACATGAAAAGTTGTAGGATTCTGGAGCATCAAACTTAGGGGGCGTTTGGTTCGTAGAATGAAATTCGATGGAATTGGAATTCATCAAATGAATTTGACTTTGAGGGAATGGAATGAAATCTGATGGAATTTGACTATGTCTTGTGATTACGTTTGGTTGCATGGAATTGAAACGAAATTCTTAACGGAATTTGAATTAGGGAAGGAATATGTAGGAAAGGAATTGAAATCCTAGCATATTGCCATGAAATTGTGAAATCTGTGCATGAAGGAATCGACTGAAATTGAAAGAATTCCATAGTGTTATTTCATGAACCAAACACTCTATTTGAAATTTGGTCAAATGATTAGACATTCCAATTCCTTTCAATTCCCATGATCCAAACAGCCCATTAAGCTCCAAGTCTCATCTTTACTTACTTTACCTCTTTAAGCTTTACATTTCCAGCATTACATTCTTGTCATTTACATTCGTACACTTTAAATTCTACAATTGACCWYCTACCATTAACAATTACAAGCAATCTACTTTCAGTTCTTTACATTCATTCARTAGTTAATAACTTGGGCTCTAATTTTTCGTCATCGTCTTTGATTTACAGAATTTAATTTTGGTACTTCTATTTCTATTATTTACATTTTAGTTACATCATCTGTAAGTGAAAGTCAAGACCGACATGTGARAGTAAAAAGGTGTCTTAAATATTACATTCTTATCTAACTAATTATTTTAGGTTGTTAATGTTTCATTGAAGGTTACATCTAATTAACTAACAACGGATTTTATGTATGAAAATATTTTAGCTTTCAGGGATAGAATAAATATGAAAACCTAAGGTTATATGAGAAGGCTATGAAGAGCTTTAATATCTGACAAGTGTTATCCTCCTACGGTGTAAGATGATAATAYTGTGTTGTGTTYGGATTCATGAAGTTCAACATAAAGGATGTCGTATTAATATTAGTAGGCCTAGAACTATTGAGAGGTCGTCTGACCCGACAATTGATACTTGTGGTAATACTATATAGGATYAGTRTGGTAAGATAGAACTATCCATGAGTGTTATAATATCTTTTTACCAAATCATTTATTTTTGTCTTAACAAACCTTCACACCCTCTTCTTATTCTTTATAACTAATTTTTCTAGTTGATAACTTAAAACACACACACCATATAGATATGCKATTTCGTCATCTGAAATTAGTTTTTAAATATTAGACTTTTAAGAAACTTTTACAAGCATTCCTTGTAGATCTACATCCAATAGCTTTGTTATTATTACTTGTTAAGAGACGATAATAAACCACGATGCATACTTGCTCTAAGATATATTTTCATAAATGTTGAGGCTGTATAAACTTCAGAGACAAGATGCACCTGCTAAACTTTGAGAGAGGTGCTCCGCGATATTAGAAATTCAAAGTACATCAACCAAAAATCTAAAAAAAATCTTCAAAGTGGACCAAAAACTGAGAAAGTCTCTTGAAATCAACCAAAAAAATCAAAAAATTCCACAGCACACTAGAATTCAGCCAAATAGACATGAAGCGATTTTGCAGACTTTGATCTACCTTAAAGATGCAGCCGTTCGACAAAAACCAAACCATGGGCCATAAGAACAAAAACCAAAWTTTTAATTTCATTTCATTTCATAAGATCTTTATTGTTACACGTAATTAAACACTTAATTGTACATAACATACAAAACGAAATGACTTCAAGATTGCATTATTAGTTTTTGGTTTTAAAAACTTGGCACCAGTACCAAAGGAGTGTTCCTTTTAACAGTGGCTCCAAAGCTCTCAGTCATGTCCAGTTGCTCACGGCTAGCACCATCTGGGAGTTTCCAGTTGAAGTGATAAAGAATGTTAGCCAGTGGGAGTTGAACGTTGGCTAAACCGAGTGCGGCTCCTGGACACATTCTTCTTCCCGCCCCAAATGGCAGATACTCATATTCGGCTCCGGTGACGTTTGTAGGGATGTTTTCGAACCTTTCTGGGATGAAACTCTCAGCGTCCTTCCAGTATTCAGGGTCTCTATTGATGGCGAAAACGTTCACAATAAGCCTGGTCTTGTTGGCGACATCGTATCCRGCCAAATTTACTGGCTCTCGGCATTCTCTTGGCATAACCAAGGGTAGAGGAGGGTGCAACCTTAATGTTTCTTTGATCACTAGGTCTAAGTAGCTGAAATCTTGAATATCCTCCTCTTGGATCTTCTCTTTTCCATTCAGCGTTTTTCTTAGTTCAGCTTGTAGTTTCTCCATCGCTCTTGGACATTTTATTAGTTCAGAGATCGCCCATTCGACTGTGGATGATGAAGTGTCTGTGCCCGCTCCAAACATATCCTGCATCGGTTCGATTATAACCCTAGGTTATTATCACTTTTTAGGAACACGAAAGTACGAGATTTGACGTTATTACATCTATGTTTGAGGCCTTGTTACATCTAAAGGTTTTACATTTACATTGGAAGACCCATAAACAGTGAAATTTTTTTGGAAGCCCTATTCAAAATCAGACATTTAACGTGTTAAAAGAAACGGCCATGGAGTGTCCTAATAGAGTGTACAATAGGATTCATACCTATAGGACCAAGTAATGAAAATGAAAATGAAAATGATAGGAAAAGAAAATGGAAATGAATTTTCATTCCTCCCGTTTAACCTAGAATGAGAATTTGGGCTTGGGGAAATAGACCCACCGATTACTACTTAATCAAACAGTTTTTCTTTTTTGTTTTTTTGTTTTCACTCCCACTGATTACTACTTAATACCTCAAACCAAACCACCCTTAAGTTGATATGATGTTTTTGGATGTCCTAACAAGTTGTTTAGCACAATTTTATAATAAAGACTTGTATTAGGCTTTTTTATAWATGATATTATCTAGATGTTCATWGAACTATTGTCAAAAAACCTTTATAGACCTGTTAGATAACCAAATCCGTTACAACGTCTTGTGTGATCATATAAAATTAAGTCATATAAAACGGTCTATGTTGTAGTATCAAATGCTTACCAAAATGACAGCTTTCACGTTATTGGCTGTCAACGGGAACTCGTCACTATCTTTGAGCCTTAGCAGCACATCAAGCAGCGTCTCGTTGGATTTACTCGAGGAATTCCCAGGGTGTTCCGCAATGATGTTGTTGATCACATTATCGAGCTTCTTGTGTATGCTGGTTAACCTAGCCCTCTTGCCCGTAAGATGATGAAGAAATTTTTTCGAAGGAAAGATATCAGCAATATCGAAACCTCCGGTCTGAATCGAGACGTCTTTCACGATCTCGGTGAACTCTTTTTGATCCTTGATTCCTTTTCCAAATGCCGCCCTACACAGTATCGTAGCAGTCATCTTGAAAATGTGCTCAGAAAGATTGATTGGTCTCCCCGATTCCGAAGCTTTAACTTCTTGAATCAGATTCCARCACTCTTCTTCTCGAAGCGATTGAAACGACTTCACTTTCTTGACACTTAAAAGCTCCAAAGTGCAAAGCTTTCGCAATTGCCGTCGGTATTCACCGTAAGGCGCAAAAACGATATCTGTATTGTGATACGCRATAATCTCRCCCGTTAACGTCTSGGGCCTGTTTGCAAACGAGATGTCGTAGGTCGTTAAGATCTCTTTAGCCCATTTCGGAGACGATACCACGATGGTCGAAACCTCACCCAGCTGTAAATGCATTAAAGATCCATATTTTCTGGCTAAGTCCGTAACACGACGATGTCGCATTGCACCTGTTCAGCAACAAACATATCTTCATTTAACAATCAGCACACCCAAATACCCAACGATCCAACCTCCTACATATGTAATATACACACACACACACACACACACACATATATATATATATATATATATATGCAGAGAGATTGAAATAAAGATTACGTACCAATCAAATGATGCATGTGACCGATGATGGGGAGTCTCCATGGCTCTGGAAGACGGTTTTTGTTGGATTCGGGACGAGTTGCAAGCTTGAAAAGGATGAAGACGATGCTGGYAACAATAATGGAGGTGGTGAAAGAGAGTTCCATATTGCTGACGATGATGGTTGTCTTAATGCTTAAACTTCCATCATAACCATTGTTTATATATAGCATAGCATCAACATGATGAAACAGACGTGGAGTAAATGGAAACAACCCCTTATTGACTCCCCTCGTATAAAGTTTAAACTTCAATTGTGTAGCATCTGCTGTACACCATTGAAATTCATGAAGCTTTTACCATGCAATATTTATGTATATATATTTAATAAAATTATTTAGGTTAAATGTTTTACTATTTATATATTTTTTTTGTTAAAACATTTTGTACATTAATAAAATATTATTATTTCTCCTCAATATTTAGTTTCAAGATATTTTATTGATGGAATATAATAAAAAAATAGTTCTTCTTTCACGATGATTCGCTTAACTTGTAATTTATTTTTTGAGAGTTCTTCAAATTTGGAGAGTTACACACTTTTTTTCTCAATTTTTTAGTTTGAAGATTTTGTTGAAGCACAAAGTTACCCAAAATCTTCTTTTTTCTTTTTTGGAGAATATGTTGGAGATTTCTATTAGAAAAATAATGATGATTTCTTTAGTAAAGCATTGAAGTAGATTCAACTGATAATTCTTGTATTCGTAGTGTTGTTSTTGTTCGAGTTGTTTCTTTGAATGCTCTTGAGTATGTTTTTGGGAAGGTGTCGATGCTAAGGGACGAAAACCAATGGTTAGCTTCCTACCGGAACACCAATCGTAAGTGTTGACGTTACTCAATTTTGCGTCGAGTTTAATATTATCAGCAGTTGACTTTTTTGTGTCCATGTTCCCTTGTAGAGATTAATATTCCCTCAATGTCACCATTTCTGGACAGCCAGGACAAACTTAACATAGGTTTCTTCAGCTGTCCAACCTACAGTTTGCTCAGAACGACCAATAGTCGATCATTGATAGACAAAGACGACGATGTTGAATTCGTAGGGTTGTGGACCAGAAAGAGGAGAAGAATGAGGAGAAAAAGGAGACGAAGCCGTGATTTGTAGGTCATCTATTTTTATTACTTTGTCATCATTATTTACGTTGAGGTAATTAACATCGTCTAATTTTTACAGGTGTTCACCGGTCTGCAAAGATCCCAACCCCAACCCTTTCTAAGAAAAAAAAGATGTTGGTCTTACCCACAAGGGAAATAATTTGAAAGAAAGAATCTAACGTCGGATATAGACGCCAAGAATAAAAAGATGGAGATAGCAAGGGAACCGTCTTCAAAGATCGACGACCATCCAAAGGTTGTCGATTTAGAGAACACGAAGGTCATGTCCCCTCTGGAGATAGCATCCCTAACTTCTCTGAAGGGGTGCAAAAGGAAACAACGACTAAAACCTCTTTTGTGATGCACATGCAATGGGGTATTAGTTGACAGTGGACCTAAGACTATGTCCATGACCTTTCGGATCCCTGTTGACTTTGTGAAGGAGGATGTCCTGGACAAGGATATGTTCGGGTTAAATGCATGAAATAACAACATACTTTCATAATTTTTCTTATTATAACATTCTACTTTTATTTTTTTTATTACAGCAATGTACTCTCAAATTATTTTTTATTAAGTCATCGCACTTTAAAAAATCTATCTATTATAGCAATAGATAACCTGTTACTTTTTAAACCGGTTAACCCCTTGAATTTTGTGCTTGTGTGGCTTTAATGAGGTGATGTGAATGACACATCATTTTGATTACTTAATTAAAATAAAAATAAAAACATATTTCAAATTATTATTAGTGATTTTCATTTTTTATTGCTATGATTTAAAAAAACATTTAACTTTTTTCATTTTTTTTTATTAAGTTGCATACAAATTAAATATTATAGAGTAAAATATTTTTCTTAAATAAATATGTTATATTTTGTCGAGATATATTTTGTTTGTAACAAAAGTAGCACTTCTTATTTAATGTTGTTCAAAAAAAAAATATTTTTTTTAGTTCTCTCTAAAATGTTAACGAAATGAATTGTATTCTACAATTTTCTAATATTGTTATATTAATAAATAATTCAAAAAAATTTAATTAATTTAATATATTTATACGTCAAG
>NC_037534.1:11728224-11734644 GCF_001531365.2 Cynara cardunculus var. scolymus | reverse complement strand
GAATTTTTTAATTCATTTAATATATTTATTAAATAACATGTAAAATATCTAAATATTAAAATTAAAAGTACATTGTTTAATAAGAACTAGTAAATGTTATAATAAAATAATTTTGAAAGTACAATGTTGTAATAAGAAATTTACATCACYATAGTACATGTGAACAACCTACGTGGACAGGTGGCATGGAAACCTGATATAATGGGTAAATTTAAATCAAAAGGTTACCCCAATGTTGTAATGGATTAAATTTTCAAAGTACAATGTTTCAATAAAAAACAGTTTGAAAGTACATTGATTTAATAAGAAAAATTGGAAGTACAATGCAATAATAAAGAAATTTATGAAAGTAGATTGTTATTTTGTGCATTTTGTCCGGGTATATTCCCTTAAATGAACTCTTTTCTTCTCCCTCATAATCGAGAGAGGTACGAAAATGCCAATGGAGGATGTGGATACTCATGTTGTTGGCTCTCATTCATGGTAAGATAAAACAACTTCTTTTTCATGCTTTTTCTAAATAYCAAACTCTAAATACATCGTGTTCATGCAGGTGTTTTAGATGTCTTTGGCTTTACATGTCGAAATTGACAAAGTTTATCGAGTTTCTTTGAGGATGACCAAGGAGTCTTCGGCAGAAAAACATGCTCTCAACGTTAAGTTAGAAACTCTTTCCCACCTTGAGGAAAATAGAAGGCCAAAGGACAAGCTGTGAGGAAGCCTGAAGAAGGCCTTGACTAATGTAAAACCCAAATTTTAATTATATAAATAATATTATATGAACATTTAAATATTTTTTTATTAAATTCATTTGAAGTGTTAAAATATTTACGTAATTAATTAAAAGAAATAATTACAGAAATCTTAAATAAATAAATAATGAAAAGAAAGACAAAAGGAAAAATTAAATAATATTGTTTTTTTTAATTATTGGACCAGAAATGTAATATATCACGTCAGGAAGGGTGTGATTGTAAATGTCGGAAAGTTCAGGGGTCGAATATCATCTTTTTCAAAGATGAGGGACCTATTTTGCCAAAGGTACGTGAATGTTTGTAGAAAATGACCTCACAGCCTAAAACTCGCGATTTGGACGGTTTCTTCAACTAATAAGCCAAAACTCTTGACATATAAAATGTAGAGCACTGGCTTAGGATCGTTCTGTGTCAAATAGCTAGTAAAATCGTTGAGTTTTGAAAGAGAAATCTGGGTTTGAAGTTCGGAATCAAAAATCTCGGTTTATCATCGATTTTGGGTGAGATTATTAACCAAATCTTTTGATTTTTATGTCTGTGGTTTCGTTTTTAAGTACTCTATCAAACCCGTGTAGCCTCATGTCTCAGATTTGTGTTTACGTGGTTCGATTTTTATATTTTGAAATTGCTGAATTTTAGTTTTAAAAACAAAACTTTAAATAAGAAAATGGAACTCATTTCTTGATGAAAATTTGTTTTTATTTATGTCAAAGTGTTGGTAAAAATATTACCAAGAGGATGGTGCAACAAGAATGAAGAAAAAAAAGATCAGTAAATGAGTCATTTTCGGGCTCAAAAACCTTAAAATCTTGCAGCCATGGCTGCTGGCTTTGTTGGGTTGAAACCGGGTCGAACGGGTCAAGGTTTGAACCATAACCCCCCCTGGAAAAATAAAAAGAAAGAGAACTAGCTATGTGAAAGGTAAGGTTCAAACCCGCAACCTCAAGGTTGCATCATTAATGCTTTAACCAACTAGTTAAGTTGTTATTTGCATCTTATTAACATGTCATAATCTTTTTATTCCATTATAATGCAGTTACAACTTTTAATAAATATTATTATAACCCGTGGAGTTTCAAATATATAATTTTTTCCATATGATTTTCTGAAACTTTCATCGAATTTATTTAGATTTTGTAAAATATAAACTTTGATCCAATTTCAATTATTTATCTCGTTTAGTTACCAAAATGACTCTACAATTTGGAAACCGGTTTAGCGATTTTGTACGTATTTGCCTTATAAATTATCGGAATGACCCTATCTCTTGGGAATTGGTATCTAAGTTTTATTTTGGTTATTATTCTTATGCCATTACCAAATATGACCCTACCGTCTGAAAATCAGTATTTTAGCGATACTTTATGTATTTGTTCTATAAAATTACCAAAATGCCCCTTCGATTTGGGATTGGAATTTTAAGCACAATTTAATATTCGACTTATGATATGTACCAAAAATGTTCTAAATTAGGGAATTGGTTAAAGCTATACCTTTGGTATTCGGCTTCTTAAGATTTACCGAAATACCCCTAGACTTGGAAAATTGGTATTTTAAACATTATTTCAAGTATTAATTATGTTGAACTTTAAAGTTATGACATGACCATTATTTATATGGGTGTGACATGTTGTCACTGTTATTCACTTAAACATTTTAAAAGAGACATTTTGACCACAAAACATTATTTACGTTGCAAACTATTAGTTTAGTTATTTTGGTAAAATACTTATTGTTCAAGAAAATGTGAAGTGTATTGCACATTTTTTTTATAAAATGAATGAGCAACAATTAATATTATAACGCCGTCACATTATTAATAATATTTCAAAAAAATATTTGAGCGAACTTGAGATATGATGGTATCGGGGGTTGATCAATAAAAATTGTTAATATTAGTCGTGCTAAAACTGTTGGAGAATAATGATCAATTTAGTTTCAATTACCTAAGGTGCTTAGGAATGGTATGAATTATCATGTAGGTTGCAGTTTTTGAGAGAACGACCTATCGAACGTTAACGATTCAAGGTGAATACATTATGCGATTTTTATGGGATATATACATGATTATTACAAAGTATTTTATCCATGATATTTGCATGATGTGCTTGCATATGATGATAATTTGATTGTATTGATGTACATGATATTCAAGTATGTGCAAGATATGAAGATAATGTTGATGAGAAATATTATGATGACTTGGTATTATTAATATGATATTTAAGTATGTGTATAATGTGAAAAATGACGATGATGTATAAATGTTAGGACTGAAAGTCAGTGTAAAATTGTATTCATCTTGAAAGTTACTATTGTCTATAATTAAAATAGACATCGTGTTTGACTTTGTTTGTAAAGTTTGACTTTGACTAGGACTTTGTTGTTTGACACTATAAATAGGGTGTTAGTTTTGTAATCTTAGCATGAGCTCATTTGTAAAATTCTATACGTATTAGTAAAGTTGACCAAGATGACAAATTCTCTCAACTCTCCTCTCAAGTTCTTGATTGTAAATCTTAGATCTGTCATGGATTTATTGAAGATTATTGTAGATTGATCAAAGTGGGACACACAATTGGTATCAGAGCAGGAAGTGTAAGAAATCAGAAGAAGAAATCAACATGATTTGAAGAATTTTTTTAATTTTTTTTATGGAATTTCTTGATGTTCATATTGTTCTTCATTTTTTTTAAGTTTGATCCGAAAAGTTTAATTTTTTTTTTTGTGTTTTTGTGTTAAATTTGGGATCAAATTGTGCGGAATCTTGCTGTGAATCTTTTTTATACACAAAGATTTGTGTATGTTTTTTCAAGATTTAGTGATTTTTTTAAAATAAATTTTTTGTTCTTGAAAATTTTGTGAAAAGAACCTGTTTTTGATCCATTTTTTTATTTTTATTTTTACTTTCTGTGTTTGTGTTTGTTTTTACTAAATCGTTCAAAGGGAAGGCCCAATAGATTGTTTTTAGCCATCTTTATCACACAGGCTTTCATCACTCAACAACCCATCTTCATCTCACAGGCTCATTCGGTCACTGTCTTCATCTCATCTTCGTCGCTTAGTCTTCTTCATTGTACAGGTTCATTTTGTTTTTCTAAGTCTAATCACACACTTAATAAGCGATTTAGAGAGTACATCGCTGACAGCTTGATCGGATTAAATGTTAAATCGTAGAAAGCTTGATCGATTTAGGGTTAATCGCTCACTCAATCGGATTCTAAATCGCTCAGGTAAATCGCTCATCTCATCAAGTAACCATCCAGATTAGTAAATCTCTCATTATACTCGAGAGAAGATCTGATATCTTCTAAATCACTCAATCGATTTAGTCTTTATCGAACAAGATTAATCTTTAGCACACCAGGTTCTGCTAAATCGTTCAATTTCTGTGTAAATTGCTCAGAACATCTCTCAGACTGTCATCGAGCTGTGTCTTTCGAGGACCAGAGAGAAGCTTACAGAGTTGTGAATGCATAGGCTTTTATTAACAAAGCTTCATTTTTGGTTAGCAACAAATCAACCAGATTGCACAGCTTAGGTTTTAATCTCTTACACAGACTACCTATTTAGGCTGCACAACTGTGGTTTTCTCCGGTCACTGCCTTCTTTGTTTTCAAATTATCCTAAATCGCTCATTTTCTAATTGGGCTCTTGCTAATTGCACGCACATCATTTGGTTGTTGTAATTGCTGTTGTGATTGCACAGAAGGCAGGGATTATCAATTTGTTGTGTATATTGCTGGGAGATTTGAATGTCATGAGGATTGGCAATGAAAGTCACTAATTGCAATAAAAACCCAGGAACCGAAAATCTAGAAAGATTAAGCATTGTCTGTTGTTGATTAGGCAGGTTCTTTCATTGTTTGGCTTTTCTCACAAGTTGTTTCTGGTTGCCCAAAGGAATTCTTCAAGGAATGTGAAAAGAGAATTCATCGAAAGATACTGAAGCTGGGCATGTGAAAGCTGATGAGCTACAGCAACATCAAAGTCTAGCTGATGATTCTGCCCCAAGTTCTGCACTTGATAAGAATACTGTCAACAAGGATGATTTGAAAGTGTCATATGCATCAGATACACAAAACAAACAATTATGTTCCATGTCTGAAGAAAATAAGAAGCTAAGAAGAATTATAGCAGCCAAGGAGGATGAGGTGTATAAGTAGCACAGTGACTGGGAGAGGGCAAGTTTAGAGCTGACAAGCTTTCTGTTGGATGATTCTAAATCTCTCAAAGATGTCTATGGGCAAATAGAAAGTATTTCTCATTCATTTCCGAGCTATAATGTTTGGGTTGGTGAATCAAAACTCATTTTAAAGGCTTGAGCCTGTGTTAGATTGTATACAAAAATTGATAGATTGGGTTKGTGAATCARRTCCTACTGGTGGACCCGAGGCAAAGCTGTTGTCGACMCTGATYWAATYGGTKTGTAAATATTGCGATTTGGGAGATGAGGAAGTGGAGTTGTTGTTGCTGAAGACAATTTTATCAGCTGTGTTGTTCATACAGTTGAAGACAATATCACTCTAACGGGAATCTGTTTTGGCCAACGTTGCACAACAAACTTGTTGTTTGATTCAGTTTTGTTTGGAAGTGCATCTGTTTTTTTTTCGTCAAGAATTTGCACAAGAAATTGCTTAAGACATTTGCACACAACATCAACTTCTCTCTTTGCTGTTATATAGTATTTGTGTGATTTACAATTCTATGTTTTTCCTGCTTCCAGCTTTTGGGTGTAAGCATTTTGAGTTGCTTCGTTTATCTGCCTAGTCAAATTAGGTCTAAGTAGTCTGTCCTTATAATGTAATACTTTGTGTTTCTTGACAGACTTGGTATTGGTTTGATTTTGTCATAATTTTTGTTTGGGCCTAATTTAACTGTTTTTGAAATTTTCTTTTCTGTCATTTTTTTTGGGATCATTTTTAACTGTTTTTAATTTCTTTTTAGCGGATTTCATTGCATTAGATCCTGTAATTGATCAATCTTATTTTTTTTTTAAATGACAGATATCCTAGAGAAGGAAAATCAAGAGATGAGAGCTCAGATTGCTGAACTGAAGAAGATCATTGTGAACTATAAAGAAAAATACATAAATATATTTTCTGAGAATCATGCTAATATAGAATTTATTGAAAATCTGCAAAAAGATCATAAAAGAGCATTGGAAAGAATTGAGAATGATTCAAAGTATCAAAKTAATAAACTTGAAAATTCTTTGGATAATGTTAGAAAAGATTTTGATAATGAATTGAAAATATGGAGTAAAGCTAATAAAGATCTTTTCAACAAACTCCAAGAAGTTCAAAATGAATTGCAAACTAAAAGGAATTATTTTGGGAGAAATAGTAAAGAGTCAGAGGTCTTAACTCATAAATCTGAAAGTGACATGGTTGAACTAAGAAAGCTTCTGAATCTAGAGAAAGAAAAGCTTTTAGAAATGGAAAAGAATTTTAATGCTGAAAAGAATGAATTTGAGAAAGAGAAGAGGAGATTTATTGAATTTGAAAGAAAATTCAGTGCTGAACGCATATCTTTTGAAGATAAGATAAACTCTCTTGAACTGAATGCTAAAATGTTGTTAAAGAAAATCTCGGATTTTGAGCAGCTAATCATCTTGGAACGAGCCAAGAATGATAAAGAAAAGAAAGACATCTCCGAAGACTGT
>NC_037534.1:11726212-11727189 GCF_001531365.2 Cynara cardunculus var. scolymus | reverse complement strand
TGTGTCAATTTTGTGCTGATCAGAATATCATTTCAATGATACACCAATGCAGGAGGAGTTGTAATTTATTCCAAATAAGGCTTCTAAACACTCAGTTTAGAACCCGTGCTTAAAATGTTTCCTTTTTAATTTTTTGAGCTTAACTAAAACATTTCTGAAATCAACTTTCTAGGGGGAGTCTCTAGAAGTTTTAAATAAATGTTTTCTGGAAGTGAATAAATTTTTGGGAACGAGTACATTCTCTGAACAATTATTTCCTGAGATTTTACTTGTGTAATTTCTCATCGTATATRATTTCAAYACCTGTTTCAGCTATTCTTCATACTGTTATTATCACGTCTCTTATAAGAAAATCATTTTCRGTGATAATACGCTCGTTTGTATTCAAATTTTGTTTTCTGATATTTTTTTACATTGATTGATATACATTCGATAATTTCTTGAATATCAGAATCTGCAAACTCGTTCTTATAGATCTTCATTCATTTCTCTCATATACCGAATAATCTGATCTTTTTGTCGCATCATTTTTTTCGTTGATTGTGCTTAAAGCCAAATTTACTGATCAATTTTTATCTGATCATTGTGCTTATTTGCAATAATAATTTTGACCAATCATTGTGATCAACTAAGCTTACAGTATTTTTAGGAGGGACTGAGTGCTTATCAAAATACCTCTATTGAATGTCAAAACCGACAGACCTACCCAAGAAGACAACCATATCTGAGTGAGCCTAAATACAAAAGGGTTTGTGTGCTGAGACTAAAATGAAAATGAGAGGGGTAGTTGTTGTGAGCCAAAAGAATTGATAAGAGTTGTGTCAGGATTAAAAGAATATGAAAATCATGTTTAAAATTTATATATTCTGGGCATACCACACAATCTATTAGTTCTCGATTCTTTGGATACTAATATTGAAAAAGGCAAAGCCCAGGCCAATTCTTGTCACAACCCCACCAGCTACTCATTTATCTCT
>NC_037534.1:11713522-11724872 GCF_001531365.2 Cynara cardunculus var. scolymus | reverse complement strand
TTATCACTTGCATGAGATGTATGTTGCATGTCACGATAAGATTTGCATTAATTAGTGAGTATTTTGTTCATGACATAAGTTAYTAAGAATGACGTCACAACACTCGAACGAAAGAAAAAAAAATCGGGGCGTGACAAATTGGTATCAGAGCCGTAGTTTAAGTGAACTAAGTTTTTTATTAGCTTAGACTTAAACTAAGAATCAGATGGTGAGAGCCTGTAAAGAACATCATATAATCTCTAGTCATAAGACTGTTAGTCAAAGTGAATTGTAAAATTGCTAGTTTTCCACTCGTAGGACTAAGAAATGATTCTACCTAAGTTTGATCACTACTTATTTTCTAGTCAATATAACCATATGAAGTGACATATAGAAATGTACGATTGGTTAAGTTGTGGACCTCCGGAAGGCTACATAGGGCAAAAAAAGGATTCTAACCTTTAAGATCCCGGCTTGATTATTTTTTTATTGGTAGTCGAACGGATTAATAAGAAGTGTTTGAAATAAGTACCTAGACAATCATTAAGTAATTATGATTTTTTACTTAGCCATTGTCTTAAGTTTCTTTGATGATTTAGAATGCCTAGATACGAGTTAACCAACAATCCTATAYGTTCGCCTAGTAACTATTGCAAGCCGATGAAAAGTTAGAAGGGGGATAAGTGTCAAGTAAATTTGAAGATAGAAAGTTTCAAAGACTCAGAAAGGATGTTAAGGATTATGAGCATTTCAAAAAAATTAATSAGAAATATGTTTTAACCCTATCACTTTGTGATTGGTACTTGGTATAAATTATTTGGAAYGCGYCATGTGATACTTGCATTAAACGAACTYTTTTCTTCACCCTCATAATCGGGAGAGGCACAAAAAGCCAGTGGAGGATGTGGATACTCATGTTGTTGGCTCTCATTCATGGTAAGATAAAATAGCTTAATTTTCATGCTTTTTCTAAATACATCRTGTTCATGCAGGTGTTTTGGATATCTTTGGCTTTACATGCCGAAATTGATAAAGTTTATTGAGTTTCTTTCRTAGATTTGAGGATGGACGAGGAGTCTTCGGCAGAAAAACATGCTCTTGACGTTAAGTTAGAAACTCTTTCGCACCTTGACTAAGGTATCCATGTTTGATAYGGAAACAAAGTCCCCTAAGTCTGCCTTTGATGAGAATGAAAAAGAAGCCAAGGCGCTTATGTCAGCCCGCTTATGTCGGCCTTATGGAGACTGAAAGGTCTCCAAAATGGAGGAGGAGATGGAGGCTTTGGTGGCGTGTACACGTCTCAAGATGAGGGCCATCATGATGCGCCGTAACCTGTCAAGGTGAAATTCGCTGAAGGATGATGAGGAAGAGCTCAACTACTTCTTGGAGGAGATCAAAATTAAAGAATGTTAATGCCAAAACTTACACTTACAAATAATTTGAGGTTGGTGTGTGGAGATTTTACAATTATAGATCGAATCCTTYGAATTAATCACGAAAACAATAAGAGTTAAAAAGACAAGAGGATTGGTGATGTGGAAAACCGTTGGCTGATAGAAAAAATTGCGTACAATAATGAATATTGTCGGTGCACTATAGACTCAATAAGGGACGTCGTCATTTGATAACAATGAATACAATGATTGATCGTGAGAAAATACGTCGTATCGTGGACAGCTATTTAAGAAACCAGTAATGAATTTTTTGAGAGTGTGTTCATTATGCACCTAAATATTGTTTAGACTTTTTGAGCATTGGTGTGGTATGAATATAACCCCAAAAGGCTATAGCAACTAGCAAATCGTGCAAGTATACATGGATGATTAGTGTCGTCCAATGCAAGTAATAATGGTAAATAATATCAGATATCGTTCCACAAGGATTTAAAMGCAARGAGTTACAAAATATATGGTAAATAATATCAGATACCGTCACCTAGACCCAAGCTGGTAAAGGCAAGTATGTAAATAACAAAAGCTTGAATAACAGAAAGTTAAAATGCTTAAAAATAAATGGGTAGAAAGTAAATGTGCAGAAATGAAAAATATATTTGTAGCAATTATATATAAACCATGGAAAAGTTAAAATTATCTTTTTCCAAATTCTCCATTTATATATAAAAGCAATTATATATAAACCATGGAAAAGTTAAAATTATCTTTTTCCAAATTCTCCATTTATATATAAAAGCAATTATATATAAACCATGGAAAAGTTAAAATACCAATCCGGTCAAAATAGACTTGGCCGGACTTTATCTCCGGTCAAGTCTTGGCCGGGTTACCAAATCCGGACAATACATCGCCCAAGGCCTGTCCGATTTATCACTTAAGAGAAAAGTTTCCAACATTTTWGTCTGGATAACAAATCCAGACAACACTATGCCCCCTTTTGATCGATTTAAAATAATCTGGTCATCACATGATCGTATTCACACTTCTCCGTTCAAAATATTCAACATAATTTCAACATTCATGAATCGCTCAACTCTTGACCGGTTTAATCTAATCCGGTCAACCCACCAGGTGGTTTATTTATAAATCGCCCATGCCTTATCCGGTTTATGAGTTATGTCGCTCATCCCTCGCCCGATTTAACACTAAACCGCTTAACACTTATCCGGTTTAGGTCTAATCCGCTTGACCCTTATCCGGTTTATGAGTTAAATCGCATAACCTTGGTCTGGTTTATTCTTAATCCGGATAACACTTAAATAAACTCAAAACTCAATAAAACATATAATTTAAAGTGTTTTGGAAGCATTTAACCACTCACCTTTTACAATCTTTAGAAACAAGATTGAACCCAACTTCAAATTCCAAGCAATACAAGCAATCCGGATGATCTCTCTCTACTTTYCTTTAAATCACTCACTAACTCTCAAAAATGGMAAGAAGAAGAAATRTAGGCTTCACCCCCCTATCTATACCCTTCCCAAAATAGGAAGGCGGCTATGCTCACATGCTTGCCCAACCCCATAAGTAAAACCCATGCATACATACTGCTTCATGTATACATAATCATGCATGCAAATATATTTTATGCATACCCACATACACATTTACACATATATATATATATATATATATGCATAGATTTCCCATGCATAACACACACATTCCCACATGATCAATTATAATAATTTATCATGCTTTCACGCAATCATATAACAAATAGTCACGTATTAGTTACCTCGGGTGATAACTAGGATCCAGTTATCACAGTACAATTCCAGACATGCTGTAGGGAGGCCTGCTACAACTAAATCGCTTGATTTGAAGCTTACAACTTTTGACACCGAGGAGAAATTAAAGTTATGGACCAGATTTCCACAAGAGGGATCTAAACACATTCGACCTTTTCATTCATGTGATTTTAACTGGAAAAACTATTGTCTGTTGGTTTTCAAGTTTGCCCTTGAAAGTTTTATACCATTTGCAAATTTTATGGTATATTTGAATTGCTTTTGATGATAATGTCCATTTTGCATCTACTTGATCTTGTAAAATCTAGCTTTATACTTGGTTAAGCTAATACAAATATGTGGTTGTCATTTTTTGGTATTGTTTCAGGACTCTTAGAAAATTGTATAATGTGGATCCAAATGACTACATGTTTTTTATTTGTGGGATGAGGCTCTTTCCTGGAAAAATGGCAACTTCTTGTACATGTGAATGATGATAGGTATATGATAAAGACAAGATGATAGGTATATTTTCATAAATGTTGAGGTTGTATAAACTTCACAGACAAGATGCACCTGCTAAACTTTGAGAGAGGTGCTCCGTGATATTAGAAATTCAAAGTACATCAACCAAAAATAAAAAAAAATTCTTCAAAATCGACCAAAAACTGAGAAAGTCTCTTGAAATCAACCAAAAAAATCAAAAAATTCCACAGCACACTAGAATTCAGCCAAATAGACATGAAGCGATTTTGCAGACTTTGATCTACCTTAATGATGCAATCGTTCGACAAAAACACCAAACCATGGGCCATAAGAACAAAAACCAAAATTTTATTTTCATTTCATTTCATAAGATCTTTATTGTTACACGTAATTAAACACTTAATTGTACATAACATACAAAACGAAATGACTTCAAGATTGCATTATTAGTTTTTGGTTTTAAAAACTTGGCACCAGTACCAAAGGAGTGTTCCTTCTAACAGTGACTCCAATGCTCTCAGTCATGTCCAGTTGCTCACGGCTAGCACCATCTGGGAGTTTCCAGTTGAAGTGATAAAGAATGTTGGCCAGTGGGAGTTGAACATTGGCTAAACCGAGCGCGGCTCCTGGACACATTCTTCTTCCCGCCCCAAATGGCAGATACTCATATTCGGCTCCGGTGACGTTTGTAGGGATGTTTTTGAACCTTTCTGGGATGAAACTCTCAGCGTCCTTCCAGTATTCAGGGTCTCTATTGATGGCGAAAATGTTCACAATAAGCCTAGTCTTCTTGGAGACATCGTATCCGGCCAAATTTACTGCCTCTCGGCATTCTCTTGGTACCAAGGGTAGAGGAGGGTGCAACCTTAATGTTTCTTTGATCACTAGGTCTAAGTAGCTGAGATCTTGAATATCCTCCTCTTGGATCTTCTCTTTTCCATTCAGYGTTTTTCTTAGTTCAGCTTGTAGTTTCTCCATCGCTCTTGGACATTTTATTAGTTCAGAGATCGCCCATTCGACTGTGGATGATGAAGTGTCTGTGCCCGCTCCRAACATATCCTGCATCGGTTCGATTATAACCCTAGGTTATTATCACTTTTTAGGAACACGAAAGTACGAGATTTGACGTTATTACATCTATGTTTGAGGCCTTGTTACATCTAAAGGTTTTACATTTACATTGGAACACCCATAAACAATGAAAAATTGGCAAAAATTTTGGAGGCCCTATTCAAAATCACACATTTAACATGTTAAAAGAAACGACCATGGAGTGTCCAATAGGATTCATACCTATAGGACCAAGTGATGAAAATGAAAATGATAGGAAAAGAAAATGCAAATGAATTTTCATTCCTCTCATTTAACCTGGAATGAGAATTTGGGCTTGGGGAAATAGACCCACCGATTACTACTTAATCAAACAGTTTTTTTTTTTTTTAGTTTTGTTTTCACTCCCACTGATTACTACTTAATACCTCAAACCAAACTACACTTGAGTTGATATGACGTTTTTGGATGTCCTAACAAGTTGTTTAGCACAATTTTATAATAAAGACTTGTATTAGGCTTTTTTATGATATTATCTAGATGTTCATAGAACTATTGTCAAAAAACCTTTATAGACTTGTTAGATAACCAAATCCGTTACAACCTATTGTGTGATCATATAAAATTAAGTCATATAAAACGGTCTATGTTGTAGTATCTAATGCTTACCATAATGATAGCTTTCACGTTATTGGCTGTCAACGGGAACTCGTTGCTATCTTTGAGCCTTAGCAGCACATCAAGCAGTGTCTTGTTGGATTTACTCGAGGTGTTCCCAGGGTGTTCCGCAATGATGTTGTTGATCACATTATCGAGCTTCTTGTGTATGTTGGTTAACCTAGCCCTCTTGCCCGTAAGAGGATGAAGAATTGTTTTTGAAGGAAAGATATCAGCAATATCTAAACCTCCGATCTCAATCGAGATGTCTTTCATGATCTCGATGAACTCTTTTTGATCCTTGATTCCTTTCCCAAATGCCGCTCTACACAGTATCGTAGCAGTCATCTCGAAAATGTGCTCAGAAAGATTGATTGGTCTCCCCGATCCCGAAGCTTTAACTTCTTGAATCAGATTCCAACACTCTTCTTCTCGAAGCGATTGAAACGACTTCACTTTCTTGACACTTAAAAGCTCCAAAGTGCAAAGCTTTCGCAATTGCCGTCGGTATTCACCGTAAGGCGCAAAAACGATATCTGTATTGTGATACGCRATAATCTCRCCCGTTAACGTCTSGGGCCTGTTTGCAAACGAGATGTCGTAGGTCGTTAAGATCTCTTTAGCCCATTTCGGAGACGATACCACGATGGTCGAAACCTCACCCAGCTGTAAATGCATTAAAGATCCATATTTTCTGGATAAGTCCGTAAAACGACGATGTTGCATTGCACCTGTTCAACAACAAACATATATTCAGTTAACAATCAGCACACCCAAATACCCAATGATCCAACCTCCTACATATGTAATATATATAGGGGCATGTTCAAATGAAAATCATTCATTTCTAAGAAACCGTATAAACCGATTTCGACCAATACGAAAATTCCATTTTTTTCTAATTAAAATTAATCCATAAGGGTATTTCAGTCATTTACAATATTTTTTATTAAATATGAAAGTTATTAATAAATCTTAATTAAAAAAACGTAATAAAGGAAATTGTATACATGATAACATTTAAATATTTAATTATATTATAATATTAAAAGTTTGAATTTCATATATTGTAATCTTTAAGAATCAGCAAACGGGTCTTGATGAAACAATTGAAATGTATAATGAAATCATCAAATCGTAGATGAACAAAAACAATCCAGAAATGAAACAGGTTTCATGAAAAAATTTCATAAGATTAAACAATGAAATAAACGTATGAGGGTGGTTTATACGGTTTACACAAATGAGTGCGGTTTTCATTTGATCGCTCCTCTATATATATATATATATGCAGAGAGACTGAAATAAAGATTACGTACCAATCAAATGATGCATGTGACCGATGATGGGGAGTCTCCGTGGCTCTGGAAGACGGTTTTTGTTGGATTTGGGACGAGTTGCAAGCTTGAAAAGGATGAAGACGATGCTGGCAACAATAATGGAGGTGGTGAAAGAGAGTTCCATATTGCTGACGATGATGGTTGTCTTAATGTTTAARCTTCCATCATAACCTTGTTTATATATAGCATAGCATCAACATGATGAAAACATTCTTGTATTCGTAGTGTTGTTCTTGTTCGAGATGTTTCTTTGAATGCTTTTGAGTATGTTTTTGGGAAGGTGTCGACGCTAAGGGACGAAAACCAATGGTTGACTTCCTACTAGAACACCAATCGTAAGTGTTGACATTACTTAATTTTGCACCGAGTTTAATATTATCAGCAGTTGACTTTTTTGTGTCCATGTTCCGTTGTAGAGATTGATATTCCCTCAATGTCACCATTTCTGGACAGCCAGGAGAAACTTAACATAGGTTTCTTCAGCTATCCAACCTGGAGTTTGCTCAGAACGACCAATAGTCGATCATTAATAGACAAAGACGACGATGTTGAATTTGTAGGGTTGTGGACCAGAAAGAGGAGAAGAATGAGGAGAAAAAGGAGACGAAGCCATGATTAGTCGGTCATCTAGGTAATTAACATCGTCTAATATTTACAGGTGTTCACTGGTCTGCAAAAGACCCCAACCCCAACCCTTTCTAAGAAAAAAAGATGTTGGTCTTACCCACAAGGGAAAGAATTTGAAAGAAAGAATCTAACATCGGGCATAGACGCAAAGAATAAAAAGATGGAGATAGCAAGGGAACCGTCATCGAAGATCGACGACCATCCAAAGGTTGTCGATTTAGAGAACACGAAGGTCATGTCCCCTCTGGAGATAACATCCCTGACTTCTCTGAAGGGGTGCAAAAGGCAACAGCGACTAAAACCTCTTTTGTGATGCACATGCAAGGGGGTATTAGTTGACAGTGGACCTAAGACTATGTCCATGACCTTTCGGGTCCCTGTTGACTTCGTGAAGGAGGATGTCCTGGACAAGGAAATGTTTGGATTAAAATCATGAAATAACAATCTACTTTCATAATTTTTCTTATTATAACATTCTTCTTTTGTTTTTCTTTATTACAACAATGCACTTTCAAATTATTTTTTTTATTAAGGCTTACTTGTAGAAATCTTAAATAAATAAATAATGAAAAAAAAGACAAAAAGAAAAATTAAATAAAATTGTTTTTTAATTATTGGACCAAAAATGTAATATATCACGTCAGGAAGGGTGTGGTTGTAAATGTCAGAAAGTTCAGGGGTCGAATATCATCTTTTTCAAAGATGAGAGGCCTATTTTGCCAAAAGTACGTGAATGTTTGTAGAAAATGACCTCACAGCCTAAAACTCGCGATTTGGACGGTTTTGAGAGAGAAATCTGGGTTTGAAGTTCAGAATAAAAAATCTCGGTTTTTCACCGATTTTGGGTGAGATTATTAACCAAATCTTTTGATTTTTATGTCTATGGTTTCGTTTTTAAGTACTCTATCAAACCCAGTAGCCTTATGTCTCAGATTTGTGTTTACGTGGTTTGATTTTTATATTTTGAAATTGTTGAATTTTAGTTTTAAAACAAAACTTTAAATGAGAAAATGGAACTCATTTCTTGATGAAAATTTGTGTTATTTATGTCAAAATGTTGGTAAAAATATTACCAAGGGTTTGGTGCAAAAAGAAAAGGAAAAAAGATCAAGAAATGAGTCATTTTCGGGGTCAAAAACCTTAAAATCATGCACCAGTGGCTGCTGGTTTTGTCGGGTTGAAACCAGGTCGAACGGGTCAAGGTTTGAACCATAACTCCTCCTGAAAAAAGAAAAAGTTAGAGAACTAGCTATGTGAAAGGTAAGGTTCAAACCCGCAACCTCAAGGTTGCAACATTAATGCTTTAACCAACTAGTTAAGTTGTTATTTGCATCTTATTAACATGTCATAATCTGAAGGAGGCCTTGACTAAGGTATCCATGTTTGAGATGGAAACAAAGTCCCTTAAGTCTGCCTTTGATGAGAATTAAAAAGAAGCCAAGGCGCTTATGTTAGCTCGCTTATGTCAGCTTGCTTATGTCGGCCTTATGGAGACTGATATTGTTAAAACATTTTGTACATTAATAAAATATTATTATTTTGTTCATCGAAAATCGTAAGTGTTGACATTACTCAATTTTGCGTCGAGTTTAATATTATCAGCAGTTGACTTTTTTGTGTCCATGTTCCGTTGTAGAGATTGATATTCCCTCAATGTCACCATTTATGGACAGCCAGGAGAAACTTAACATAGGTTTATTCAGCTGTCCAACTTGGAGTTTGCTCAGAACGACCAATAGTCGATCATTAATAGACAAAGACGACGATGTTGAATTTGTAGGGTCGTGGACCAGAAAGAGGAGAAGAATGAGGAGAAAAAGGAGATGAAGCCGTGATTGGTAGGTCATCTATTTTTATTACTTTGTCATTATTATTTACGTTGAGGTAATTAATATCGTCTAATTTTTATAGGTGTTCACCGGTCTGCAAAGACCCCAACCCCAACCCTTTCTAAGAAAAAAAAGATGTTGGTCTTACCCACAACGGAAAGAATTTGAAAGAAATAATCTAACGTCCACCATAGACGCAAAGAATAAAAAGATGGAGATAGCAAGGGAACCGTCTTCAAAGATCGACGACCATCGAAAGGTTGTCGATTTAGAGAACACGAAGGTCATGTCCCGTCTGGAGATAGCAACCCTGACTTCTCTTAAGGGGTGCAAAAGGAAACAACGACCAAAACCTCTTTTGTGATGCACATGCAATGGGGTATTGGTTGACAGTGGACCTAAGACTATGTCCATGACCTTTCGGATCCCTGTTGACTTCGTGAAGGGGGATGTCCTGGACAAGGATATGTTTGGGTTAAATGCATGAAATAACAACTTACTTTCATTTTTCTTATTATAGCATTGTACTTTTGTTTTTCTTTATTACAGCAATGTACTTTCAAATTATTTTTTATTTAGGCATCGCACTTTAAAAAATCTACCAATTATAGCAATAGATAACCTGCTACTTTTTAAACCGGTTAACCCCTAGAATTTTTTGCTTGTGTGGCTTTAATGAGGTCATGTGAATGACACATCATTTTGATTACTTAATTAAAATAAACATAAAAACATATTTCAAATTATTATTAGTGATTTTCATTTTTTATTGCTATGATTTAAAAAAACATTTAACATTTTTAATTTTTTTTATTAAGTTGCATACAAATTAAATATTCTAGAGTAAAATATTTCTTAAATAAATATGTTATATTATTGTCGAGATATATTTTGTTTGTAAAAAAAATAGCACTTCTTATTTAATGTTGTTAAAAAAAATGAACAATTCTTATTTTCTTTTTTCAAAAAACACATATTTTTTTAAAAATATTAGCGACATAAGTTGTCTTCTACTAGTTTTATTAATATTGGTATATTAATGAATAATTTAGAATTTTTTTAATTCATTTAATATATTTATTAAATAACAAGTAAAATATCTAAATATTAAAATTAAAAGTACATTGTTTAATAAGAACTAGTAGATGCTATAATAAAATAATTTGAAAGTACAATGTTGTAATAAGAAATTTACATCACTATAATATATCTGAACAACCTACGTGGATAGGTGGCATGAAAACCTGATATAATGGGTAAATTTAAATCAAAAGGTTGCCCAATGCTATAATGGATAAAATTTTCAAAGTACAATGTTCTAATAAAAAACAGTTTGAAACTACATTGTTGTAATAAGAAAAATTGGAAGTACAATGCAATAATAAAGAAATTTATGAAAGTAGATGGTTATTTTGTGCATTTTGTCCGGGTATGTGATGGATGTCGAGTCCACCAAATAATAAATTCCAACTAACGACTAATTACAACCAAAGTTATAGTAGTGTAAGTCGGGTCGAATCCACAGAGACTCGGTCTAATGTTATACGACTAGTGGTTCAAGTACACGGTGAAAACGTAAAAATACTAATAATCACGAGGGGGGGGGGGTTGGATTTGATTAATATTTCTAAAAATGCAAAAAAATATAAACTAAAACAATTGATTAAAGTCCCAACATCGATTTAATACCGGTTAAGATGTTAGTGCCTATCATCGATTCCAAAAATGTAAACGGAAAGAACAAGCCCGAATTGGTTTAATCGTTAACAAGCTCTAACGACCCACAGTTTCCATAGATAATCGTTGATTAGAATAAGCTCTCTAATCAACCCTTAACCACAAATACAAGTTTAAATAAGCTCTTAAACTCGTAGGTGCGACTAGCTTTACCGGACTAGAAAAAGTACCAATTCAAAGCCATAAGCTCATAAGCTCGGCTTATCGAGGCTCTAATCGCAAGATTTCAAATATTCAATCTGGAAACCTTATCGAAACCATATGAATACTATTGTCACTCTATCAAAATTCTAAGACGATTACGTATCTAAGCATTCTGAATAACCATTCCATAAAAGAATTCCAATCAGTTAATCATTCCATAAAAGAATTCCAATCAGTTAGCTAGACTAATTGAAAACCCAAATACGATAAACAAAAGTTCAGAAATCAAGCAAAAAGGCTTGTTCAAACATGTTTAC
>NC_037534.1:11704891-11712782 GCF_001531365.2 Cynara cardunculus var. scolymus | reverse complement strand
CAAAAAAAACATAGGTTAATTAAATACATTTATTCATACAATGATGTAAATAAAAGGCTTCTTAACCTTAATTTTTAACCAATAAATATAGCTATTAAAACATCCCCACACTTAGAACTTTGACCGTCCTCGGGCAAACTACGAATTTATCATGAGTTGATTTTTAGAGAACAGACAAAAATACATAGCATTTCACGGAGGTTTGACAAAACCATATTAGCGAAAATTAACACACGCGACAAACCAAAGATGAGAACATGCTAATTCCACAAACACCTCACAAGGGATATATGCAATACAATCGCTCATTCACGCAATGGTGTAGGTGTTTTCACTCAAAACATCAATTCACATGCACACACACTACCATAGTCTTGAATTAGGTTTCGATTCTCCATCGGTAATGGTCAACCTAGGTGTGAATCAAAAAGGTCTTTAGTAAGGGTTGTAACGTGGCTAAAGGTCAAGGTAGGGAATAATTTGGTGAAGTGACTAAAAGTGGACCTTGGAAAGGAAACTACAACTCAAACATGACTCTCGTGTCTTGTCAGAGCGATCATAAAATTTCTCAATCTTTTAGCTCTTATTCGCTAAAAACATTATGGAGACAATTGTGTTTCTTCCATTGTTCGGCCTCCATTTATTCATTCATTTTTTTTCTCTTTTCATTTGCACATATGGAACATATATATATATATATATATATATATTCTTTTTTTTTTATCTTTTTTCTCGAACCTCTACCGATCATTAAAAATGGTGTTGAGGATCGTGTAGATGGTATACAGACCGTACAACAAGTTTGCCTAACTAAAAGCTTGTAGTCTCATTCCAAAGTCCGGTGAGGAAAGTGTTTGGCTAAGGGGTATATATTTGGTGTAAAAGTTAAGAAAATAGGTAATTATGCTCAAAAGAGGTGACCAAAAAGGAAAACACATAAGGGTTGGCTTTAGGCTAAATGGTTAAAAGAAAACATCAATGATGGCCTTCTATCATTTCCACACACTAGTATTGCCTAAGTGCAATCTTGAAGAGACCTAACACAAGTTCTAGAGTAAGATGAACATGGAAGATGCAATGCACACAAAAACGAAATGAGATCGAAAATAGTGTTCGACCATGGCTCAAAAGCTCACGGGTTCATTTTGTCTATAAAATTAGCAAGCCTCACAATAGTTATCTCAAATGTGCTAATCACGACTAACAAGTAAGTCATACAATCGTTCATGCTATGGTGTTTATGTAATTGAAAATCAAGAAAATCGTCACTCATGCAATTCATTTAACAAATGCCCAAAATCAAGCCAAAAGTTCAAAAAAATTAGCCCTTTCTAACACACTCTTGCACATTAAAAATCAATAATACCCCATTAAAAAGAACAATAATTCCCTCCCCACACTTGAACCATATATTGTCCTCAATGTATGCATTCATTGGCGTAGTCTAAAACATTAAAAAGCAAAGGGAATGAGAAAACTCCCCTTGATATGTAGACTTGTGCCCAATACATGGTCCAAGCGGATGGTAAAAGCCTCTTTGCAACCGGGGGGTGTTGAACGTCAATACTTACAAAAATATTAACATGGGAAAGCAACTCATCAATCTCGAAAGATAACTAAAACTAAAAGAAACTAAACGGTAATGGAAATAAGCAATAAAAATTGGGTTGCCTCCCAATCAGCGCCTTTCTTTAACGTCTTTGGCTAGACACTACTGAAACTAACTAACAACGGGTGGTGGCTCAAGAGCCATAACATCAATGTCCGTAGACTGAAAACCTTTATAAAAAGGTTTCAGTCTATGCCCGTTCACCTTAAATGACTTACCCGTTTTCGGGCTTTCAATATCGACTGCTCCATGAGCATAAACCTTAACAACTATGAAAGGACCAACCCACCATGATCTAAGCTTACCGAAAAACAGCTTTAGGTGTGAATGAAAGAGTAAAACCTTTTGTCCGACCACAAACTCTTTCCGGGAGATGATCTTGTCGTGGAAAGCCTTGGTCCGCTCCTTGTAGATCTTAGAGCTCTCATATGCGTCGTTTCTGATTTCTTCTAACTCTTGAAGTTGTAGCTTTCTTAGAACTCCCGCGTCATCCATTCGCATGTTACACTTCTTGACAGCCCAAAAGGCCCTGTGTTCTAGTTCAACAGGTAGATGACATGGTTTACCATAAACTAATCGAAAAGGGGACACACCTATAGGTGTTTTGTAGGCCGTACGGTAGGCCCACAAAGCATTGTCCAAACGCTTGGTCCAATCCTTGCGATTAGGATTTACGGTCTTCTCTAGAATCGATTTGATCTCCCTGTTAGAGACTTCGACTTGCCCGTTGGATTGAGGATGGTATGCGGTTGAAATCCAGTGAGTGACATGGTACTTCTTAAACACCGCCTCGATCACTTTATTGCAAAAGTACGTCCCTCGATCACTTATGACGGCCCTTGGTGTACCGAACCTGGCGAAGATGTTAGATCTAAGGAAAGCTGAAACAGTACGAGCATCGTCAGTTCTGGTGGCTTTAGCTTCCACCCATTTCGAGACATAATCGACACATAATAAAATATAGGTAAATCCAGAAGAGGTGGGAAAGGGTCCCATGAAATCAATGCCCCATACATCAAAGATTTCACAATCTAAAATCGGGTTTTGGGGCATTTGATTTCGTGGTCCGATATTCCCCGTCTTTTGGCACCTATTACAACTCTTGCAAAACATATAAGAGTCTTTAAAAATGGATGGCCAAAACAAGCCACAATTAAGCACTTTGTGTGTCGTACGCTTTGGACCAAAATGTCCCCCACAAGCATATTCATGACAAAATCGAAGTACACTTTGTACTTCGTGTTGGGGAACACATCGCCTGATAATTTGATCAGAGCAATGCTTCCAAAGGTAGGGGTCATCCCAAACATAATACTTTGCTTGACTCTTAATTATATCCTTTTCAGTTCTAGTCAACGTACCTGGCAAAGTCTTGGTATCTAGATAGTTCACTAAGTCGGCGTACCAGGGTGTCATCTCTTGAACGGTCAGAAGATGCTCGTCCGAAAATTCATCCTTCAAGGTAGAAGGATCCTTACCATTTAGCAAACAGCTCAAATGATCGGTCACCAAGTTCTCCGACCCGCTCTTATCCCGAATCTCTAGGTTGATTTCTTGTAGAAGCAACATCCAACAGATAAGGCGAGGCTTGGCGTCCTTCTTCTTCATTAAATATTTAAGAGTTGCATGATCAGAAAAAACTATCACTTTAGTACCAAGTAAATACTGACGAAACTTCTCTAAATCAAATACTATGGCCAAAAGCTCCTTCTCCGTTGTTGAATAGTTGCTTTGGGCACTATCCAATGTCCGAGAAGCATAGTATATCACGTGTGGGTCCTTACCAAACTTCTGTCCCAAAACAGCCCCGACCACGTAATTACTCGCATCACACATGATCTCAAAAGGGAGATCCCAATTTGGGGGCTGAATTATGGGTGCAGAAGTTAACTTATCTTTTAATTCATTGAATGCCTTCTTGCATTCACCATCGAAGTGGAAGTYCACATCCTTTTGTAAGAGACAACAAAGTGGTTGGGTTATCTTCGAAAAATCCTTAATGAATCTCCTATAAAACCCTGCATGACCAAGGAAAGAACGGACTTCCCTAACACAAGTGGGGTAAGGTAGAGTTTTAATGACATCTATTTTGGACTTGTCTACCTCTATACCCTTCTTAGAAACAATATGACCCAAGATAAGACCATGACTAACCATAAAGTGACATTTTTCGTAATTCAAAACAAGGTTAGTCTCTATGCATCTTTTTAAAATCTTGGTCAGATTGTTCAAACAGTCCTCAAACAAGTTACCATAAATGGTAAAATCATCCATAAACACCTCAATGATACTCTCTACATACTCAGAAAAGATACTTACCATGCAACGTTGAAAAGTGGGTGGTGCGTTACAAAGGCCAAAAGCCATACGCCTATAGGCAAACGTACCAAACGGGCATGTAAAAGTAGTATTTTCTTGGTCCTTCGGCACGACCGGGATTTGATGGAACCCGGAGTATCCATCTAGACAACAGTAGTGAGACTTTCCCGCTAACCGTTCCAATATTTGGTCGATAAAGGGAAGTGGAAAGTTATCCTTTCTAGTGGACGAGTTTAACCTTCTATAGTCGATGCATACTCACCATCCATTTTGGACTCGAGTAGGCACCGACTCACCTTCGGTGTTCCTAATTACCGTCAAACCCGTCTTTTTGGGTACTACCTGAACAGGGCTTACCCATTTGCTATCTGAAATTGAGTAGATAATACCTGCGTCAAGGAGTTTGAGGATCTCCTTTTTCACTACCTCCATCATAGGCGGGTTGAGGCGTCGTTGAGCTTCACGAAAAGGCTTGGAGTCATTCTCGAGTAGAATCTTATGCATACAAACTGATGGGCTCAATCCCTTGATATCAGCTATAGTCCAGACGATCGCCTCCTTGTGCTCTTCAAGCACATTCACCAACCGCTTTTCTTCTTTGCTTGACAGCTTAGTAGAGATGATCACCGGTAGAGTATTGCCCTTGCCTAGGTAGGCATACTTGAGGTGGTCTGGTAACTCTTTTAAGTCAAGTACCGAGGCCTGCAAAATAGAAGGAAATAGCTTAGTGTAAGAAGAAGGTAAATTAACATTTGATACCTGAAACTTCTTGTGTCGGTTAGATTCCATAGCTAAGACCATCTCTTTAAGCTCGGGCCCTAAATCATACTCCTTCATTAACAAGTTAATTGTCTTTGCATCTAGGTGCCTTGTAATCGCAACCTCCAATAAATCTCGGTTAGTCAAGTCATACAAATCATGAGTAATAGGATCTAAAATATCAACAAAACTAACAGAAGATACATCACTGGTTTATCTAATGGCATCATAGATATTAAATTTAATGACCTCACCATAAAATTCCATAGTTAACATACCATCATGAACATCAATTTTTGTTTTTGATGTTTTCAGAAATGGTCTTCCCAACATTATCAAAGGTGATTTGGAGGTATTATGCTCCTCCATATCTATGACATAGAAATCAGCCGGGAAGACTAACTCGTTAACTTGAACCAACACATCCTCAAGGACTCCCTTGGGATATACATTGGACCTATCGGCGAGTTGTATAACAACTCCGTCCTCTTAAGAGGTCCCACATTCAGAGATGAATAGATCGAGTAAGGCATGACATTTAAAGATGCGCCTAAGTCTAACATGGCTTTATCTATTGAAACATTACCTAACTTACAAAGAATAGTAAACATACCTGGGTCCTTGCACTTAGGTGGCATCTTCTCTCCTTGAAGCATGGCGGATACATTCTCGCCCATGCTAACCTTCTCATTCCCGATCAACTTCTTCTTGTTCGTACACAACTCCTTAAAAAACTTAGCATATAGAGGTACTCTTTTAATAGCATCTAAGAGTGGAATATTTACCTCAACTCGGCGAAAAGTCTCCATAATCTCTTTGTCTTCTTGCTCCTTCTTGCTTTGCTCGAATCTCTTTGGGAATGGTGGTCGGATTACCAATTCAGGTGCCTATCCTTTGTCCTCTATATTCTTACCTTCAACCTTCTCTTCATGTGACTTGTCGCCCGTAATCTCGGCCTCTTTCTCTTCTTTCCTCTCGCTCCTTCTTGCTTTGGGTTCGGGATCCGAAACGGTCCTGTTTCTCAAAGTAATGGCACTAACATTAGCTTTCGGGTTAGTTTCAGTTTGGGACGGTAACTTACCTTGGCTCTCAATGCGATTAAGCGAAATCGCCATTTGCCCGATTTGAGCTTCCAAATTCTTTTGTTGGGCCACTAAACTTTGATTATGGGTTACCAAATTCTGGATATTCGTCCTCGTCTCTTGCTGAAATTGTTGAGTGTTAGTAGCAAGAGATTTAACAATATCTTCTAAAGACATACCTGTACTGCTTGAGGCTTGGTTGTTTGGCTGAAATGGCGCTCTCTATTGGAATGGTTGCTGGAATTGCCTTTGCTGGAACTGTTGCGGAGGTCTTTGGGCACCAAAGCTCTGGTTATAAAACCTTTGTTGTGGTTGTTGGTTTGGAAAGCCTCCGATGGCGTTGACATCTTCGGGTGCAACCAAAACATCTTCTTGGAGTTGCGGACACGCGTCCGTCAGATGGCTCGTCCCATTGCATATACCGCATGCCTTAACCTGCTCTTTACCCACAACTAATTGTTTAACGAGGTTAGTCAAATCAAATAACCTACTCTCAATGGTATTGGTATTAACCTCGTTAATCTTGTGGGGATCTCTTCTTAATTCACCTCGCACACTAAAATGCTGAGAATTCTCAGCCATAGTGGTGATCAAAGCCCTCACTTGAGTTGGGGTTTTATTAAAAATTGCCCCTCCACTAGCGGCATCAATCATCTTCCTTTCCATAGGAAGAAGGCCCTCATAAAAATACTACAACAAAAGTTGCTCGGAAATTACGTGTTGCGGCTAACTAACGCAGAGATGTTTGAACCTCTCCCAATATTCATGGAGGGTTTCCACATATCTTTTGATACTGCATATTTCCCTACGGAGTGAAGCGGCTCAGGAGGCAGGAAAGAATTTATCTAAAAATAACCGCGCCATTTGGTTCCAAGTCGTTATCGAACCGGGCGGTAACGAGTAGAGCCAATCTTTAACCCGATCTTTTAAAGAAAAAGGGAATGCCTTTAACTTTATAAGATCATCCATAACCTCGTTGGGCTTCATGCTTAAACACACCACATGGAATTCCTTGAGGTGTTTGTTCGGGTCCTCATTCTCCAAACAGTGGTAGGAGGGTAATAGGTGGACCAAACCAGTTTTTAGAACAAAATTTGTGTTACCTTGTGGGTACCTGATACAAATAAGAACCTGGGCAACGTCATGTGTCGCCAACTCTCATAGAGTTCGCTCGTCTTGCTCGGCAGCCATCGCGTCTGCCTTTTCTTCGTCTTCCTCTTTGTACCTTTCTTCCTCTTTGTCCGAATTGCTCGATAGGTTAATATATTGGCAGATATTTAACCCCGGTGACGAAGGTCCCTCGCCAAACTTCTTTCGAAACTTGACTTGTTTCCTTAGTCGTTTCGCGGTTCGTTCGATTTCTAGATTTATTGGTAAAGGTGAACCTGTACGTGACGATCTAGGCATAAACAGTTAGTAATACCGAGTCCCCAGCAGCGGCACCAAAAATTTGACGGATGCCGAGTCCACCAAATAATAAATTCCAACTAACGACTAATTACAACCAAAATTGTAGTAGTGTAAGTCGGTCGAATCCACAGAGACTCGGTCTAATGTTATATGACTAGTGGTTCAAGTACACGGTGAAAATGTAAAATTACTAATAATCACTAGGGGGGGGGTTGGATTTGATTAATATTTCTAAAAATGCAATGAAATATAAACTAAAACAATTGATTAAAGTCCCAACATCGATATAATACCAGTTAAGATGTTAGTGCCTATCATCGATTCCAAAAATGTAAACAGAAAGGACAAACCCGAATTGACTTTAATCGTTAACAAGCTCTAACGACCCACATTTTCCATAGATAATCGTTGATTAGAATAAGCTCTCTAATCAACCCTTAACCATAAATACAAGTTTAAATAAGCTCTTAAACTTGTAGGTGCGACTAGCTTTACCGGACTAGAAAAAGTACCAATTCAAAGCCATAAGCTCATAAGCTCGGCTTATCGAGGCTCTAATAGCAAGATTTCAAATATTCAATCCGGAAACCTTATCGAAACCATATGAATACTATTGTCACTCTATCAAAATTCTAAGACGATTATGTATCTAAGCATTTTGAATAACCAATCCATAAGAGAATTCCAATCAGTTAGCTAGACTAATTGAAAA
>NC_037534.1:11700733-11704201 GCF_001531365.2 Cynara cardunculus var. scolymus | reverse complement strand
CAAAAAAAACATAGGTTAATTAAATACATTTATTCATACAATGATGTAAATAAAAGGCTTCTTAACCTTAATTTTTAACCAATAAATATAGCTATCAGTATGTTCCCTTAAATGAACTCTTTTCTTCTCCCTCATAATCGGGAGAGGTACGAAAATGCCAGTGGAGGATGTGGATRCTCATGTTGTTGGCTCTCATTCATGGTAAGATAAAATAGCTTCTTTTTCATGCTTTTTCTAAATWTCAAACTCTAAATACATCGTGTTCATRCAGGTGTTTTAGATGTCTTTGGCTCTACATGTCGAAATTGACAAAGTTTATTGAGTTTCTTTGGTAGATTTAAGGATGGCCAAGGAGTCTTCGGCAGAAAAACATGCTCTCGACGTTAAGTTAGWAACTCTTTCTCACCTTGAGGAAAAGAGAAGGTCAAAGGACAAGYTGTGAGGATGCCTGAAGAAGGCCTTGACTAATGTAAAACCCAAWTTTTTTTAATTATATAAATAATATTATATGAACATTTAAATATTTTTTTATTAAATTCATTTGAAGTGTTAAAATATTTACGTAATTAATTAAAGRAAATAATTGTAGAAATCTTAAMTAAATAAATAATGAAAAGAAAGACAAAAGGAAAAATTAAATAATATTGTTTTTTATTATTGGACCAAAAATGTAATATATCACATCAGGAGGGGTGTGGTTGTAGATATCAGAAAGTTCAGGGGTCGAATATCATCTTTTTCAAAGATGAGGGACCTATTTTGCCAAAACTACGTGAATGTTTGTAGAAAACGATCTCACAGCCTAAAACTCGCGATTTGGACGGTTTTTTCAACTAATAAGCCAAAACTCTTGACATATAAATTGTAGAGCACTGGCTTAGGATCGTTCTGAGTCAAATAGCTAGTAAAATCGTTGAGTTTTGAAAGAGAAATCTGGGTTTGAAGTTCGTAATMAAAAATCTCGGTTTATCATCGATTTTGGGTGAGATTATTAACCAAATCTTTTTATTTTTATGTYTGTGGTTTCGTTTTTAAGTACTCTATCAAACCCCTGTAGCCTTATGTCTCAGATTTGTGTTTACGTGGTTGGATTTTTATATTTTGAAATTGTTGAATTTTAGTTTTAAAAACAAAACTTTAAATGAGAAAATGGAACTCATTTCTTGATGAAAATTTGTTTTATTTATGTCAAAGTGTTGGTAAAAATATTACCAAAAGGTTGGTGCAAAAGGAATGAAGAAAAAAAAGATCAAGAAATGAGTCATTTTCAGGCTCAAAAACCTTAAAATCATGCAGCTATGGCTGCTGGTTTTGTTGGGTTGAAACCGGGTCGAACGGGTCAAGGTTTGAACCATAACCCCTCCTGGAAAAAGAAAAAGAAAGAGAACTAGCTATGTGAAAGGTAAGGTTCAAACCCGCAACCTCAAGGTTGCATCATTAATGCTTTAACCAACTAGTTAAGTTGTTATTTGCATCTTATTAACATGTCATAATCTTTTTATTCCATTACAATGCAGTTACAAGTTTTAATAAATATTATTATAACCCGTGGAGTTTCAAATATATAATTTTTTCCAYATGATTTTCTGAAACTTTCATCGAMTTTATTTAGATTTTGTAAAATGTAAACTTTGATCCAATTTCGATTATTTATCTCGTTTATTTACCAAAATGACCCTACAATTTGAAAATCGGTTTAGCGATTTTGTACGTATTTGCCTTATAAATTACCGGAATGACCCTATGTCTTGGGAATTGGTATCTAAGCTTTATTTTGATTATTATTCTTATGCCATTACCAAATATGACCCTACAGTCTGAAAATCAGTATTTTAGCGATACTTTACGTATTTGTTCTATAGATTACCAAAATGACCCTATGTCTTGGGAATTGGTATCTAAGCTTTATTTAGATTATTATCCTTATGAAATTACCAAATGACCTCATAATTAGGGAATCGGTATTTTAACAATACCTTTGAGTATTGCTTAATAAAATTACCAAAAGCAATGGAGGCTTTGGTGGCGTGTACACGTCTCAAGATAAGGGCCATCATGATGCGCCAAAACCTGTCAAGGTGAAATTCGCTGAAGGATGATGAGGAGGAGCTCAACTACTTCTTGGAGGAGATCATAACTAAATAATATTAATGCCAAAAATTACACTTACAAATAATTTGAGGTTGGTTTGTGGAGATTTTACACTTAAAGATCGGATCCTTTGAAGTGATCACAAAAAACAGTAGAAGAAAAAAGGCAAGAGGATTGGTGATGTGGAAAACCGTTGATTGATGGAAAAACTGCTAACAACAACGAATATTGTCGATGCACTATAGACGTCAATCAGGGATGTCGTCATTTGATAAYAATGAATACAATATTTGACCATGAGTAAATACTTCGTATCGTGGACAACTATTTAAGAAGCCAATAATGAATTTTTTGAGAGTGTGTTCATCATGAACCTAAATGTGGTTTAGACTTTTTGAGCATTGGTGTGGTAYGAATATAACCCCAAAAGGCTATAACAACTAGCAAATCATGCAAGTATACATGGCTGATTAGTGTCGTCCAATGCAAGTAATAATGGTAAATAATATTAGATATCGTTCCACAAGGATTTAAAAGCAAAAAGTTACAAAAAGTCTTTCTTAAAGAAAGATTTCAAGAGATTTTGTGGAAGCAGTGAAGCTTCAGAAAGCAAATAACTTTGAGTTTGGTTAACAATACTGAAATGTATCAAGTAATGGAAATAAAAGCATGGGTGCAAGATCTGGTAGGAATTTTATCAGTAGTGTATGGTAGAACCTTGCTACAACATCATATGAATAATGCTGCAGCAATAGTTTTCTACAACCACTATTGGATCAAACGACCTTCTTTCGAAGTTCAGATTAGACCATATGCTAGCAGTATACATGGAGATGTACAAATCTAGACCGAGTACAGATCTTACCCCTCTTTCCATATAGTTTAACAACATATGAATATTGTTGCAGCTTTATATTGCCATCAATAACCTTCTTGGTTAAAACATTTATGTAAGATTTAAGTCCAACATGCGTTACTCTGTCAATAATTACCCGGTGAAATATTCAACCAAGAGTGAATAATGGAGTAGATTGTTATGGCAAAAGCAATTATCCACGAATATTGTGGCTTAATCATCAACCGTCACCTACACCCAAGCTGGTAAAGGCAAGTATGTAAATAACAGAAGCTTGAATAACAGAAAGTTAAAGTGCTTAAAAATAAATGGGTAGAAAGTAAATGTGCAGAAATGAAGAATATATTTGTAGCAATAGTCAAGTACTAAAAGCTTTYAAGATTGAAATTAAAAGGCAAAAGGTTTAGAGACCAGAACCTGTAGTAAGTTACAGACTCCTTAGTTGTTTTTTTACAATAAAACTAGATTTCACTATTTATACTAGCATAAAGCATAAAGTAGGAAGTACAAAAGTCAACATC
>NC_037534.1:11697830-11699653 GCF_001531365.2 Cynara cardunculus var. scolymus | reverse complement strand
TGTTTTATTTGTGGTTTTTTGAACGTGCATTGCTTTTGTACCTTTAGGATAAGCAACTGAAAATCAATCTTTCATGTTATAGCTAATGAAGATATGCTCATGTCCTTTGTACATCAGAATTATAAGTCTTGAGACTTTAGAGAAGCATTAGATCATTGCAGGACCGTTTATGATAGAACCCATGTGTGATCATATCTTTTTGTTTTTCAATTTGCATATTCTCATGATTGTTGATAGCAAAAGTCAACTAAAACCTCATTTTATTTTAGGTGAAATTCGTTATTTGGGTTTATTTGCTTGGGATTTAATCATGGATCATGTTATTAGTGGAAAGTTTAAGCATGGGTGGAAGATTGGTAGTTGATCTTCTGAAGATCTTTATTTGACAAACTCTTTTGTAACTTGATTTTATGGTCATCTACTGCTCATGTTTCATGATCGGGTCATCTAGATGAGTTCATTTTTTTCAGGAGTAAATGTACAAAAAAGAGAAGAAGTTCTTGTCAAGCTGGTATGCATGGGGCTTTACCTAAATGCTATAAMATTTTGCAATATTGACCGTTATTACCACCCTATCTGTATATGAATTTGTRCAATTGTAAAATGTATCGATATTCATGCATTTGTCAAGTGTYCATGCTTGTTATTAATTAATGGTACGATTCCAGACATTTTATAGGGAGGCCTGCTACAACTAAATCACTTGATTTGAAGCTTACAACTTTTGACACCGAGGAGAAGTTAAAGTTATGGACCAGGTTCCCACAAGAGGGATCTAAACACATCCCACCTTATCATTCATGTGATTTTAACTGGAAAAACTAATGCTTGTTGGTTTTCAAGTTTGCCCTYGAAAGTTTTATATCATTTGCAAATTTTATGGTATATTTGAATTGTTTTTGGTAACAATGTTCATTTTATATCTGCTTGATCTTGTAAAATGTTGCTTTATACTCGGTTAAGCTAATATAAATATGTGGTTGCCATTTTTTGATATTGTTTCAGGACTCTTAGAAAATTGTATAATGTGGATCCAAATGACTACATGTTTTCGATTTGTGGGATGAGGCTCTTCGGGAGCTCTCTTATCCTGGAAAAATGGCAACTTCTTTTACATGTGAATGATGATAGKTATATGATAAAGACAATGAAGAAGACATAAGTGATTTGTCTTGAAAAAAGTATATTGAGACATGTCATTAAATATAATAGAGTTGAATTAAGTATCAATTTGAAAGATGTATGTGGGTGTAAAATTAAGTCTCATTCGAAAGAGTACTCAAGATATATTTTGGGTAGACACATTCTTTCTGTAAAATAGATTATGTGTATAATTTTGTAATTTTTAATCATTTTGAATAAAAATTGACTTGGAATAGTCATCGCCCGAAACAATTATTRAAAACACCGATTTGTTCTCAAACCCAAATATTCCATATAAAGATTAGTTCTATTTTTACGGATGACTGCAAAAGCTACCTACACCAACACTAACGTTTTGGATGGATGCTTATTTGAATCTAACATAACTACAAATTTAGTAGACTTTATGACATCTTGAAAAAAATTGATATTTTGAAATTAAAATTTTTTTAATGAATATTTTGTATCCCGCCGCATTATGCGGGTATACAAGTAGTATATATATAATACATACACACACATATATAGGTGAAGGATTGTGCTTGAAAGAGAGTTAAGGTGAGAAGCGTAAGAAGAGATGAAGATTCTTCTTCTCTTTTAATCTTTTGCCCATGCATGAATAATAAATTGCGTTTCTCACGGGAATTAATCATGCGATTTCATCGTTTTTCATTTCCGAT
>NC_037534.1:11694855-11697730 GCF_001531365.2 Cynara cardunculus var. scolymus | reverse complement strand
TAATAATATAACATTTTATAAAGATAATAATTAAGTATTCTGTTATAACTCAATGATTATCCTAATTATATTTTAGATTTTTTATATTTAAAATGAGATTTTTATCCTGTATTTGATTGTGTTTATCTGCAGTTAGTTACACGAATTCATATATGGGATGAAATCGTTTAGGGATTTAAGAGTTTTTAAGAGTTTTAGCCAAATGCTTTATAATATAGTATATATATATCGAGCAGTTACAAGATTGGCCCTCCAACTTTATCAACAATTGCTCCACTACCCTTGAACACTTTGACAGCTAGAAATTAGCCACATAGCTTTCATATATATATATATATATATATATATATATATATACACACTACCCTTGAACACTTTGACAACTATAAATTAGCCACATAGCTTTCCATGATTACATAATTAACCCCTTATATATCAACAACCTAAAAAAAACAAAACTAAAAACCATAAATGTCAAGATTGGATAAGATAAAAGTCATATTTAACACATACATGAATTTATAAACACATACCAAAAATCCAAACATATACATGTATTTACATGCATTGAAAAGGGTGAAAAAAGGTATATCGTCAAAAAATGGAGAAAAATCGTCGGATGAAAGAGTTTGACGGATCGAGTAGGAGAGGATGTCGATGGGTGGGGGAGGAGGTTGCATGGGTTTGGACGGTGGGTAGAGGTCGCCGGTCAAAATCACAAAAATCACAAGGGGGAGGAGGTCGCGACTATTTCTGTTTTGGAGGAGGCCTAAATAAAGTTGGCTGTTTTGGTAGGGTTTAATAGAACAGTTTTTCCGACAGATTTCTGGCAGATCCATCCATCAGGAAGTTTTAAATTATTTTCTCAGTTTCTTATCCCGCCGATGAATTATAATTATTCAAAAAATTTGAAATGGTGACGGAGTTTTGGTGGATCTGTCTGTTGGAATTTGTTTTAATTTTTTATCCCGCCACATGAATTATATTTTATTCAAAAAAATTCAAATAGTGATGGAATTTTGACGGATATGTCCTTCGGGAAGTTTAAAGAATTAATTTTTTTAATTTACAGTTCCTTTTCAGAGCAATATAATTCTTATGTAAACACCATCATATTCAACTTTCAAGTATTAAGATACGTTTCAAACGTGGATGCTCAATCTATCTCTCTCAACTTGGATGCCGTGAGGCAAACCTTGAAAAGTTTATATTTTAATAGTATATAAAATAAAAAATCAATGATATGTATAATTAAGTTGTCATTTTTAAGAAAGAAACTAATATCAGAACATCTAAGATAGATTCATTAAAATAAAATGAAAATAGAGATTTTGGGAATTTTAGGTATTTTAGTTATTTTTTACTTCAATAGATTTTCAAAAACCTTTATGCGAAATGGAGTTAGTAGGAGAGAATGTGCAAAAATCTCCAAATTTGGTGAATATCCTAAAAATGATTGCAATTAGTGAAAAATATTATTTAATATAATTTGCACCAATTGGAAATTATGAAAATAAATATTTTGAAAAAATAAAAATTTATTAGATGAATGAAATATTTTAATAATATTGTAATCTCCAAAATGAAGAATGTGTTGGAGTTAAATATCTTTTTGTTTTAGAGATTTTGAAGTTAATTCTCTATTTGAAGAAATTTTGGAAAATCTGTTCGAAATGCTTATAAACACTTTCTTTTATCATGTATGAGTCACATTTCGAGAAAACATAAAAAAAGTCGACAAGCTCAAAACATTAATCCTAGACTATGTTTCTCAAACTGATTATTATGCTAACTATTGATTGATACAAGTTAATTGTTAGTTGATATAATAATTAATAAAACTAATCATATTTTGATGAGAATTAGTTGGTAAATTAAATGACAATGACTACTAAAATTGTAAAGGCTTTCTCGTCAAAATTTTCAAAATTAACTCATGTAAACAAAAACAAATCAGTTTATTGGGGGTTTTCGAAAGAGAAATTCACATAATACTTTTATAAGTGACTTTACTGTCACTTGTGAAGAGTACATTTTAGAAAAAAGTGAGTTTTCAAACTTGAGGTAGCATTAACTCATTAATGTCCACTTCACAAGTGAATACAAGTCAAGTACTGTTATTATCATTTTAATTCAACAATGGCCTCTACCAAGTGAACAAAAGTTAAGTTCAATTATTATTTTTTAACTCGTTATTTAATTAATTCATAATGGCCCTTTCGCAAATTACGACAAGGGCATATAAATGGGTATTGGTAAAATGATAAAAGATTAAAAGTTAAAGAAAGATGTCGGAAGATGAATTGTGTCGATCAACATGAATATTTATGTTAATTTACCATTTTCAAAATCCTGATGGTTTATATTTTAGGGTTAAATGTATGAAATAGTAACCTACTTTCATAAAAAAAATTATTATAACATTTTACTTTTGTTTTTTTATTATAGCAATATACTTTCAAGTTATTTTTTATTAAAGCATTGTACTTTAAAAAAATATACTCATAATTGCAATGACTAACCTGTTACATTTTAAACCGGTTAACCCTTGATTTTTTTTTGCTTGTGTGGCTTTAATGAGATGACGTGGATGACACATCATTTTGATGACTTAACTAAAATAAAAATAAAAATATATTTCAAATTATTATTAGTGATTTTCATTTTTCATTGCTATGATTTAAAAAAATATTTAAGTTTTTTTTTTACTTTTTCTTATTAAGTTGCATGCAAATTAAATATTCTCGAGTAAAATATTTCTTAAATAAATATGAAACATTATTTCCGATATATATTTTGTTTGTAAAAAAAAGTAACAATTCTTATTTTATGTTGTTCAAATAAATACATATTTTAAATTTTTTTTAAAATGTTA
>NC_037534.1:11693362-11694622 GCF_001531365.2 Cynara cardunculus var. scolymus | reverse complement strand
TAATGAATAATTAAATTTTTTTAATTCATTTAATATATTTATTAAATAACATGTAAAATATTTAAATACTAAAATTAAAAATACATTTTTTTAATAAGAACTAGTAGATGCTATAATAAAATAATTTTGAAAGTACAATGATATAGTAAGAAAGTCATATCACTATAGTATATGTGGACAACCTACATGGATAATGAGATGGCATGAAAACCTGGTATAATGGGTAAATTTAAATCAAAAGGTTACCCAATGCTATAATGGGTAAATTTTTCAAAGTACAATGTCCTAATAAAAAATAGTTTGAAAGTACATTGATGTAATAAGAAAAAATGGAAGTACAATACTATAATGAAGAAATTTATGAAAGTAAATTGCTATTTTGTGCATTTTGCCCTATATTTTAACTAGTGTTTGACATCGCGCGTTGCGTGATGACGATATTTTTTTTTTAATTATTGAACTTAGCTAAATGAATCGATGATCACATTTATATATTAAATTAATAAGAATCAATATTACATTTGATATATGAATCTACCCACCTCATTTTGATTATCCATATATTTTATACGAATTTTACAAAAAAATAAATTAATCCCGAATACAGTGTAAACAACCTCGAAAACACACTGTTTCGAGCCACTTAGAGTCATAACTTTTCAACCCTTCATGAAAGTGGTTGCAAGATACGAACTTATTCCGACTTACAGTTTGTGAGATATACATTGGCAAAGTACGGAAGCTACACTATCCGTAAAATCCAATTTCACAATTTCTCAACTAAATTTTATGATCCCATCTTTGCGTATTCAATCAAACGGGTAATTTTCTCCCCGACTACGGGTCTCATACTACCCCCATAAACTGAAAATCTATAACCCCAATTGCTACGATAATACCTTTTAGTTGTCTTATGCTTGTTTGAACAACCTCAGTTAATCTTGTCTTTCTAATTATGTTGTACTAAAAAATGATTGAAACTCGTGTTTTTGGTCATTTAGTAAATATACTATTATTATACTAGAAGCGTACTCGCACAATGCAGCGAGATACATCGTGTTTTTAATATTTCATTTTATTTTTTATCTTAGTCGATGTTATAATATGGCTTTATGTGATCTTGAGAAAGCGATGATGTTTTTATTTTTGAATAAAATATATGTTTGACGATATCATAAAAATTTGACAAAAATATATCGATATTAGTATCAAATTAACTATTTGAAATTCCTCATTTTTTTGTGTAATTTTTTAATTCAA
>NC_037534.1:11674928-11687452 GCF_001531365.2 Cynara cardunculus var. scolymus | reverse complement strand
GGTTTAAATATTGAAGTTGAAACGTTCCAAGAGAAATGGAAGAGTTTTTGAGTTAAATGTGAACATTAATTTGCAAAATTACTAAGAAAAAACCAAAGATTGAGGGATTTAAAGATTGAAGTTGAAACGTACCAAGAGAAAGGGAAGAGTTTTTGAGTTAAATGTGAACATTAATTTGCAAAATTGCTAAGAAAAAAGTCAAAATGTGGAAAAAAGACGAAAATATGATATTTGCGTTGAGAAGATGTCACGTCAACGTATCATGATTCTGCTTTATATATATATATATATATATATATATATATATATATATATATAGATACCATAGTCGAATAGTTAAGTAAACAAAGAAAAAAAGTCAAATCAAATATGATTTTGTATTGAAAAACACATGCGGTTATAAAACACATTCAACGCATCGGTATGTGAGTGACTTACCACGAGACTTAAGTCAAGGCTGAAATTGTGTAGAATAACATGTTAATTGTACACATGATTGTAGTGTGAAATCATATTGATTCGATTGTTTTTGTGTTTTCTTACTTGGTCACTGTTCTAATTCGAACCCAACATAAGAGTTCATACAAGAACACATGTTTTAGAGAAATTGAGGAGTAGTTAAATATTAAATAAATATTTACCTTTTTCTAGGAATATCGATGACATGCAATGGTATGTAAAATGGAAAAAGAATTGTACAATCACATAATGAACAAACATAGTAAATGATCGTGGACGTGATAATCACTTGAACCGCTAGTTTTACAAGATCGTGGACCGTAGCGCCGCCATTCACCAACATTCAAAAGAGCAAAACGGCCATCAAACAACATTCAAGTAGTGCAAAATCAAAGTCGATAGAGAAGATGGAGGCATCTACATGTGAACTCTTCAATTTATCACAACATTATCATTTATCACATCGTTATCATAGTAAAATTACATCATTATTAAAGCAGAATCACATCTTAAGATATTACAACATTATCATATTATTATCACAAAAATTACATCATTATCAACAACGGAGCCATCAACACAAAAACCGTACACAAGATTAACATCATTATATGGAAGTCCCATAAAACCTAAAATTGGATATTCCCAAAATACCGATAGGATTAACATTAATCCTATAGGTATTATATTAGTACCCTTAATGATTTATTTTCTTTTATTATAATTATAATTGTAGCTTAAATAATTTTGAGATCCAGAATTTTTCTTGCATTTCTGTAAAATATAGGTGTTCATCTTTGAACCCCATCTATATATTATATACATCATACATAAACACACAACGTTCAATTATGTCATTTGTACTTACAAAGATAGTTGAAAACATGTAACGAAATTTGTAGTCATTTTGTTTCACAAAATTTTCAAGTATTACGATAAATCTTTTAGAATTTTCATAGTAGAGTATTCGATTTTTTAGTAATTAGATTATCAGTATAATGAAATTTCGTTCCCAAAGATTATTAAACTTTTAGTAATTTTATTTTTATATATGCATCAAATGATAAAAAAATAATTTCTTATATACAGTGTACTTGTGGAATCAGAGTTCACTACAAAATAAATAGATTTTTACTCACAAAATCATCTAGAGAAATTTCTTTCGGTGATCATCCATGGATCAACTAGAAAATACCAATGGTTCAGAAAAATTTGATGTTTTTCAAGAAAATACCAACAGATCAACAAGGAAATCCTTGGTAATCTGTCACAGATTTTGAGTTTTCCGCCAACAATTTACCAACAACTTTTCTAACGATTCTACGACAAATCATCCTTAACCAAACGTTGGTGAGTAAAGTCTTTCATTGAGTAGTGTTTGTGATTAAAGAGGTCTATCTGTTTTCCAAAGTATTTAAATATATTATAATAAATAATAAAATGATTTTCTTAAGTAAATGGTACGTCTAAATAAAATAATTAAATAAGAAAAAAAATGCTAGCCATACTTTCAAAATAATAAACTAAACTTTAACTGTGCCACCATCTTGACTTTCGAACACGTGAACTCCAATTACCATCTAGACATCCATGAGAACACACCAACTTGGACGAGTGTGTATCAGTGTATGGCCTATAAAATGCCCGTAACCACTGTGGTAATGCACACCTTCAAGCAATCAACCTTCAAGCAATCAATATACCTTCTAGAAATGGCTGCAGTAGAAGCTAATGCTACCCTCCAAGCAAGCACCAAAGCCACCGCCGAGCCAGTGCGTCCTTTGGCCAACTTCCCTCCTTCTGTATGGGGTGATCAGTTTCTATCGTTCTCTCTTGACAATTCGGTAAGATTTCCCATTAAGTACAGACTACAAAATTGTAGGAAACAGTTGTTATGGTAATGTTCATTTTAATAGAACATCTTGTTTTCTTTTCTAGGAATTGGAACGATATGCCAAAGACATGGAGGTGCCAAAAGAAGAATTGAGAAGATTGATCATTGATCCGAGAATGGATTCAAATACCAAACTAAGTTTGATTTATTCTGTACACCGTCTTGGTTTGACGTATCTATTCCTGCATGAGATTGAAGCACAACTTGACAAACATTTCAAAGAGCTGAACTTGCGAGATTATGATGAAGCTGATTTGTACACGATTTCGGTTAACTTTCAAGTTTTCCGACACCTTGGTTACAAAATGCCTTGTGGTGAGGGTCTTTCCTTTCATTGAAAGTTGCATACGTGATAGAGAACATCTAAGCAACTTATATAGAGTAACATCAAGTCTTAGCAAACTTTATTAGCATTTCTTTTAGTCAAAAAGATGTTTATAGCCTCGTTAAGTGGAGTAAAGGGGATATGACTGACTAAAAAACTAGTGCTTACAGTTGCTAAGTTAAAAACAGTCGGTGTCTGAAACAATTAGCTAACAAACTAGATGATGAGACGAAAGTAGCAGCTTGCTAGTGCACCATGGTTTCAAAATCTAGCCACTGATGGCAGTTAATATATAAAACATGATCTACTGTTATTGTTTGTTAATGTTATTTAACAAGACATGTACATTTTGTTATCTATGATTATGCAGATGTGTTTAATAAATTCAAGGACGCGAGCTCAGGTACATTCAAGGAATACATCACCAGTGATGTAAAGGGTATGTTAGGCTTATATGAATCTTCACAACTGAGATTAAGGGGAGAATCTATTTTGGATGAAGCCTCAGTTTTCACCGAGACTCGACTTAAAAGCATGGTCAACACTCTGGAAGGTAACCTTGCACAGCAGGTGAAACAATCGTTGAGGAGACCCTTCCATCAAGGGATGCCAATAGTAGAGGCAAGGCTGTATTTCTCCAACTACAAAGAAGAATGTTCCATGCATGGCTCGCTACTGAAACTTGCAAAGACACACTTCAACTATTTGCAACTACAACAAAAGGAAGAACTTCGCATTGTCTCAAAGTAAGTTATTATCAACACAAAAATAAATAACTTATAGGTTCACATGAGAAGAAAGCCACAAATAATGCAAGAGGAACTTCCATGAAAGCTGGTATTTGTTGACAGTTGTGCAATGTTTGTAAAAATGAATATCTTTAACTTATTTATACTTCTGTTTCAGGTGGTGGAAAGATATGAGGTTTCAAGAAACCACTCCATATATAAGAGATAGAGTACCAGAGATTTACTTATGGATATTGGGATTATACTTTGAGCCTCGTTACTCTTTGGCACGAATCATCGCCACCAAAATAACATTGTTTCTTGTGGTGCTAGACGACACATACGATGCATATGCCACTATTGAGGAGATTCGCCTTCTAACTGATGCCATAAATAGGTATAACCATGCAAGTCTGCTGTTCAAGAATACATGCCCCACTAGCTTAAACCTTATTGCTTAGTACTCGATGACTTCAGGATATTAACCCCGTATATATATTACCAGGTGGGAAATTGGTGCATCGGAGCAACTTCCGGAATATATTAGACCATTCTTCAAAATTCTCCTCGAAGAATATGCTGAACTTGAGAAACAACTAGCAAAAGAAGGAAGAGCAAATACTGTTATTGCATCAAAACAAGCAGTATGATTTCATTCTACTTCGTGCTCAATTCAGGTTTAAGCTAAACTGTGCATAATTTATTTGTTTTTATCTCCCGTTTTTTCCCCATGGATATCAGTTTCAAGACATAGCTAGAGGTTACCTTGAAGAGGCTGAGTGGACACACAGTGGATATGTGGCATCGTTTCCTGAATATATGAAGAATGGGTTGGTCACTTCTGCCTACAATGTTATTTCAAAATCTGCTTTAGTGGGTATGGGCGAGGTAGTTAGTAAAGATGCTTTGGCTTGGTACGAAAGTCATCCAAGGACTCTTCAAGCTGCAGAGTTAATTTCAAGACTCCAAGATGATGTCATGACTTACCAGGTAAAATTGGTAACACACATATTCTAACTAATTATAATTAAAAAGAGTTAATTATTGGACCAGGAAGATGATGAGCATAAGGGGTTTCCTACAGCTATTGATATAAGATGATTGGGTATATTTAATAAGTGATCGTATGTTAGAATTTCATAAGAAAAATGGTAGGGTTGGTTCAAGGTCGGTCTTGAGGTTTTTTATGTCCTCGATAAGAAGGTAAAATAATATCGTTATTATTTAAAAACTACAAATAAAACATACTGTTTTTTAAAAGGTTTGGAAACTAATCAATCTAGGCATCTCATACCTAAGCCAATTTTTGGTATTGTTATTAAATGATAATTTATTCTTTGTAATGCATATCTTTTATTGATTAACCTGGATATCCAACTCGTTATGCGAGATGACTAATCCCAGGATGATACCTGCTTTGCGGGAGAGTAATCGCATTTGAAAATCTATGGCCACAAAGGGATTTTTTTTATTCTTACTTGGATTTGAACCTGGGAGCTCCAGACATTTTTGACTTTTGGAGACCAAGTTCAAACCAATCAGGCATCACCCTTGTGGTTTCTAATGCATATCTTATGATTATATAATATCAAGTTAAATTGAACTTTAGAAACTTGCATATAATGATAGTTATGCTCAAACTAATTGTATACGACCATATAAAGATGTAATTTTTCTTAAAACTTAGAAACTTAATTAATACCATGCGTGTACATCCTTGAGTAGCGAACGTTATGTAGTTTAAACAACCATATATAGCCTTAGGTAACAAACCACATTATGGATGACAACAAAATTGGAATTACAAGATTCAACATCGAATCAAGAAATATAATAAAAAATAAGAAATAATCTTCGAGATTCATATTTATAACTATGGAAATCACAAAAAAAAATAGTTGAAGTTATATAGTAATCTAAATTATTTCATACATGGTTTGATTTTAGAAAATATAACAAAAGATATTTGTGGTTCCGAGTTGAAATTAGCTAATGGTCTAAATTGTTTTATGTAGAGTTTGATTCTATTAATTCCACACATAAAAAAATGTTTTGCACAAGGAATAATAAACTTACAAATATTATCACATTATTTTCAAAACAAAAATATATAGAAAGTATTAATTGTTCAATATGATTAATTTTATTTCAGATAAATAAATGTTTCCATGAAAACAAGACAAAAGTCGGAAAAAAGTAATGCAAGGAAGAAAAAAATGAATCAGCGAGAAACTAATAAAATTAAAATAGGAGGAAAAAATATCAAAATATATTAATAGCTTAATGGTAAGAAAGTGTTTATATACGTTTGATGTTTAGAGTTCAAGTATTGTAGTTGCCATTTTGAATTTTTTTATTAGTAATAATATTACTGGACTTAAATTGATACCCCTTGGCCTTTGATGCCCTGGGTCATAGCCCGGCTCGCCCACCCTCTTGGCCGGCCCTGCATTGGTTTCATTTGTTGTGCCTACTATTGTTGTTTCCAAAATCCACCATACGCTATGGCATTAAAGAGCAATTGTTGGCATTTTTGTTCTTATAACCTGAATTATTTAGAATGCATAGCCTTGGTCTTTTAATACAACATAAAATGCTAAGTTTAGGGTAGATGCCACTTAAACGTTATATATTCTAACAATGCCTTGTTTCTGTATGAAGTTTGAGCGTGAAAGAGGACAATCAGCCACAGGAGTTGATGCATATATCAAGACGTTTGGTGTGTCGGAAAAAGATGCTATTAATGAGCTCAAGAATATGATTGAAAACGCATGGAAGGATATAAACGAGGGGTGTCTCAAGCCAAGAGAAGTTTCCATGGATTTGCTTGCCCCGATTCTTAATCTTGCGCGAATGATTGATGTTGTTTACAGGTATGACGATGGGTTCACTTTTCCAGGCAAGACTCTTAAAGAGTATATTACTCTCCTGTTTGTTCCCTCTTTACCAATGTAGTGGTAAAATATTGGTTGTTGTTGCATTTTTATCATCAATAATTTTCCCTATTAAGAATAAAAAATTGGAATACTGTTCTTGGTTCTTTTGTTGAAGTTGTCTTTGTATGAAGACCAAATGATTTTAAGTGTATGACATGGTGTGGATATATTTATACACCAAGGATATAATGATGAAGAAATGATTCACAAACATAAATTTTGGAGCTTAATTGAATTTCTAAGGTTGATATTATATTATTTTCATCAATATTCTTAATCTACTTTTGAATTAAGGATAATAGTTATTTTTTTATTAGCCTGAATATCCGACATGCTATGCAAGCCGACTAATCTCACTGCTTTGCAGTAGCCCGGAGTCAGTACATTTAAACCTCCATGGCTATAAGGGGATTTTTACTCCTTCTTGGATTTAAATCTGTGACGTTCAGACACTTTTGATATTTGGAGTCAAACACAAACCAATCACACGCTACCCTTGTGATTAATTAAGGATAATAGTTGATTCATTGATAGTCAAAATCTGTGGCATTTTAAATATTCAACTAACCCAGAATGAAGTTCATATCAGTTATAAATAGTTTAGAATATCAGTCTCTATATGTCAAGGAAAGAAGTCGAATTACCACCTAACATAATATATGAGAGTTTGCCATAAACATAGTGCGATTTGTGAACAAGTTATCACTATCAGAAAACAGGGATATCAATGACGGAATCGTCGGTTGGCCATCAGAAACTACACTTATCTATGGTATCGACGATAGCATCCCATCGAAAATAATTTGGTCGAAAGAACATTTCTGAAGGCGTTCAAAGTATTACCAGAGGCGCAATCTGTTTGTAATGAGCCACTAAATTATGATGAAATAATCAGATTTCGAAGAGGTTTAAAGTATTTCTGAAGGGGTTTAAAGTATTACCAGATAACATGTTTGTTCGTGAAATATTGACAAGGCACTGATGGTTTTCCTACCTACATTTACTGATGGTTTTACGTCAGTTTTTTTATCTCCGGTGGATTAGCGACAACTATATCCATCGCAAAAATGTGGTATCTAATTACTTATTGGACGTCGGATTCCCGGCAACCTACATTTTCAGACGACATAGTTCGTACAAATTACGGTTGGGTTTCCGATGTATGTTTGTTAGAAATGTGGGAAATCTGGGTTTTTTGACAAAAATAAAATAATTTTCATATTTTCTTTATATTTAACATGTATATAGAAATAACAGTTTCCATCCACAAAATCCTAAAAGAATTATTGTACAAAAAAAACGATTTGGTATCCTAAAAACTCATATTCAAATTCAGTTGTTAAATACAACGATGTAACTAGTAAGGGTAGGATCGGGAGTTGAAGGAGGAAGGGCAATGGAAATTTTGTCAAGCATCATGGCCTCTATAGTTATAGTCATCTCATCAAAAGGGACATCATGTGCTTGCATCTACGCTTTCCTCACAACAATCTTTGCATGCATAACATGCACCCTCGTAGTATGCTCATCCTTCGCTACCATTTCTACTCGTTGTCGTTCATTTTTTCTTTCAATTGTCATACATAAAAATATAAAACACATACAATAAATGAGCAATAAAATCTAAGGTCGGGTTGAAAAGCCAAAAATAAATATACATTCCTCATCTGCATATACTCTTGAGCATACAATCTACCTGTTGTAATCGAACTTCCTCCCGGTGAACCACTCATCATGTAGTTAGGATCCTGATATGCACCAAAGTCGTATAGCCTCCCTTAACACGCTCCCTTGAAGTAAGTTAATCCTGCATCACTTGTTTCTTCGCTGCCATTACTACTCATTGTCGTTCAATTTCTTATTTTAGTTGTCGTACCCAAAAATACTACACATATACAGTGAATGAGTAATGAAACCCGGATTGTAGAGAAAAAATATATATACATACCCCATCTACATAAGCACCTTGAGCATATGATCTACCTTTTGTACTTGAACTACTTCTGGTTGAATTATTTATAACGTAGCATGATCTCAAGATGCACCAAAGCCGTACAACCTCCCTTTTCAAAGTCCACCCATAGTGTGTATGCATAAGTTTGCATCACCACGTGGATAAGAAGCAACATCATCCTCATACTTCTAAACCATAGTCAACTGATACACCTTTTACAATACATTTAGTTGTAAAAAAAATTTATAGCATAACGACCGTAAAACATAGCAAAATTAAAAAAAAACCTTAATGTTTGTTGAATAGTTGGAAACCGAAACTGTATTAAATGTACCATAATGTTTACCCAAGAGTTGTCAATGCAAACTACTTTTGTGATCATCTAAAATATGTGTTTTCATTTCCTTGTAAGCATAAATACTTGTTAACAATTTTGTAATAGACAAGTTTTTTTTCCATCAATTTCTATATGGTATCACAGCCCTAATCGACCAATTGTTCTAATCCCGTTCTTCCTATCACATAACCCTTTCATCTTATCTCAATGACCTTTAATGATGAATCCTTCATCCCTAATACTACCAAACCCAACAACCACTCACTTTGGTCTCCCCACTATTCAACAAGGCAACCTCACCCCTACGTACCAAGGCCGTTGCCAATCGTGTAAAGAGCAAGGACATTATATCACCCAATGCTCCATTTTCCACCAACAATTTCCTCAAGCAGTACCACCTGTTTCATCCTCTCATAAACCTGTGTTGAAAGGGTATCAACAACCATTTCACAACCTTAGATCCTATACTGTGAGTTCCCCGTTTTTTACCTATGGGTGGTTACTTGATAGTGGTACCTCGCACCATGTTACCAACAATCTAGAGACACTTTCCCTACATGCTCCTTATATTGGTAGTGGCGAACTAGTCATTGGTGATGGCTCCGGACTTCTAATGTCAAACATTTTTCACATCGCTTCTCACACCCTCTCATTCTTTTCACTTAAATAATGTTCTTCTTGTTCCTTCTATGTCTAGAAACATAAACTCCATCTCACAATTTTGTTATGATAATAATGCTTCCATCATGTTCTTACCTAATTCGTTTCTTACGAAGGACATACAAACAGGAGCTACACTACTTCGGGGTCCAACTAAATCTGGAATATATGAATGGCATCCCATTCGCCCAACCATCAACTCCACTTCTCTATCTAGAAGCTTAGACTAGCATCATATATTAGGACACCCGTCCTTATCTCTTCTCAAGAAAATTAGTTCTATGCTTAATCTTTCTATTCCAAGTTCTCCTTCAAATTGCAATGCATGTAATTGAAATAAAAGTCAAAAAATTCCATCCTCTCAATCTACTATTAGCTCTAATGGGCTATTAGATGTTATTTACAGTGATTTATGGACACCTTCTATCTACTCCTATGGTGGTTAATATATTGCATCATCTTTGTTGATCACTATTCTAAGTATATATGGCTCTATCCCCTTAAACATAAATCTGACAAAAAAGATGTTTTCATTCGTTTTAAAGCACTAGTTGAAAAATATTTCAATTGTCCTATCATCATGCTCTACTCAGACAAGGGGGAAGAATATGAAAAACGTAACCCTTTTCTTGCTATACATGACATCACTCACCTCATATCCGCTCCCCACACACCTCAACATAATGGTTATTCGGAGGTTGACATAGATATCTTGTCGAAACATGGATATTTCTTTTTCATCATGCCTCCATGCCCCTAAAATATTGGTCTTTAGCATTCTCAACTGTCATTTACCTTATAAATAAACTACCTACTCCAACTCTTGCACACCAATCTCCCTTTTCACATATTTTCGGCTTTACACCAAACTACACAAAATTACATAGCTTTGGCAACCTATGTTACCCATGGCTATGACCTTATACCTCACACAAATTTAATCAACGCTCAACACCATGTGTCTTTGTTGGGTATTCTTCCACCCAAAGTGCCTACTACTGTCTTGATCTCAAAACCCACAAAATATATGTGTCACATCATGTTAAGTTTGTTCAACAAACATTCTCTTTTAGCAATTTCACTTCTACCACACACCTCCTAACATTGATACATGGTCTACTATGCCTCTCCCTGTCGTCTCTCCTACTTCACATGATTCAACTACCATCTCAAAGTCAACCTCAACCCCACCCCATCTTCCTCCCTCTTTGCCCCCTCCTTCTCCTTCTAATACCACTCCACCTCCCCAATCATCTCGCCAAATAGTCATTCGTCTCCAAAACAACATTCAGAAATCAAACCCTAAATACATCCTCTCCATCCATCTTGCTAGTGCCTCCAATGAACCTACTACAATCTTGTAAGCTTTTAAATCCGTTCATTGGAAAAATTCCATGCAAGTCTAGTAGTATGAACTTATTCACAATCATACTTGGGATCTTGTTCCCCCATCTCCCTCTCAAAATATTGTTGGTTGTAAATGGGTATTTCGAACCAAATATAACCCCGATGGAACGATAGAATGCTATAAATTTTGTTTAGTGGCTAAAGGTTTTCATCAACGTCCCAATATAGATTATAATGAAACCTTTAGCCATGTTATCAAACCTTCCACCATTAGAGTCATTCTTTCTTTAACTGTCGCTTTAGGTTGGTCTCTTTGCCAACTTGACGTCGTCAATAATGCATTTGTCCAAGATACACTTATGGAGGATGTGTATATAACCTAACCTCTTGGCTTCATTGACAAAATCCGCCCTAATCATGTTTGCAAGCTCCGTAAAACTCTCTATGGATTGAAACAAGCTGCTCAGCATGGTACATAGAACTCAAAATGTATTTACTCACTCTTCATTTTGTCAATGTTATATCTGATTCTTTTTTTTTTATTCTTCGCCACAATAATTATGTCATCTATCTCTTTGTCTATGTCGATGATATCATTGTCATTGATTCCAATGAAAACCTTATTGACACTTTTATATCTCAACTTTCTGCTTGATTCTCTCTTAAAGACCTTGCAAACCTCTCTAACACTCTAGGTGTTGAAGTCATTCATCACCCTCGTGGTCTCTTCCTTAATAAAAAAATACACTCCTGATATTTGAAAAAGGCTCACATGGAAGAAGAAAACCAATGCCAACTCTTATGACCACATCTTTACACCTTTCTGTTAACTTTGGGTCACCTCTTTCCAACCCAACTGAATATCATATCCTTGTTAGAAGCCTTCAATATTTATCACTAACTCGTCCTCATGTGGCTTTTAATGTTAACAGGTTGTCACTATACATGTATTGTCCCACTAATGAACATATCTAGCAGGTACAATCAAGAAAGGAATCCTGATTCACAATGATTCACCCTCACAACTTCATGCCCATTCAGATGCTGATAAGAGAAAAGGACAATTATATTTCGACTACCGAACATGTTGTCTACCTTGGCTGCAATCCAATCTCGTGGAGCTCCAAAAAGCAACGAACCGTTGCCCACTCATCTACTGACACAGAGTATCACGTTATTGCATCAACCACAACTGAAGTTTTTTAGGTTCTTAATTTGAACCGAACTCGTCTACCAATCCATAGTTAACCCCTCCATTTATTGTGATAATACAGGTGCCACATTTGTGGCAGCTAATCGAAAATATCATTAAAAAAAGAAGCACCTAGGCCTAGACTCCCACTTTGTTCGTGAAAGTGTTCAAAATGGGACTCTCCGAGTGTCCTATATTTCAAGTAAAGATCAACTTGATGATGTCCTTATTAAACCACTTCTTGGCACTGCTTTTCAGACTTTTGTTCCAAGATTGGCCTTTATCTTTGACCTTCCATCTTGCGGGGGGATGATAAAGATAAAGATTGAAGATTTTGATACACCAATAGAGTTTCTATATTTATAATTATATTTTATTAGGATCTAGTCATGCTGATTAGAATTCATCTAGCTTAGTTCTCAAAATATAGTTCAGAAAACCTTGTTTCGACGGGTAACTGATAAAGTTAACTTATGTAATGCCAAAAACATTAAAAAAGTTCTCGAAATATAATAAAGTTGATATTATAAAGTCCAAATTAAAATATAAAAGTCTCATTTGAATGTCCAAATAATTTTACCAAAAATGTGGAACTTTGATTTAATAATGATATTTTTATCAATATTTGATAAATTGTATTTTTGTTATAATTTAAAATGGGCTTTATTTTGTTTAAAAGAAAAAATAAAAAT
>NC_037534.1:11670283-11673713 GCF_001531365.2 Cynara cardunculus var. scolymus | reverse complement strand
AAATTACAAGTACGGAAACTGAAACTGAAAGCTTATTCACTGACTTATAGATTGTCAGTGAATGATGAAAGTAACATTGGAACTCATAGACTTGTGTCCCTATTAYTTTTTTCAAGGATCTTTTTCAGTGAAGTACATGGAATACTCATTTTATTAAACAATGGAAATAACACAAGTATTACAGTACATGTTCAGAATTTACAGAATGTAAATACAATCAATGAAAGAAGATACAGAAAAAGGATTTACAAGAAAAAGTGGATTGTTGTTACAAAGAGAACCTTATTCTAGAACACTTAGATCTATGTAATCAGSTACATTTTCACCAAGGTTTCTTCGATGTAGGAATTCCCTTCGTATCTTCAGATCAACGACTTTTCCAGGCATGCTATCATCTATCCAAAGCAGGAGATACGCCAAGTGATCCATTGGACATAGATGTAGCTCTGACACCCTCTGAAATCTGACTTCACCTTCATAGTCAAGKAATATAACTCCTAACTCAGGTTTAAAATGCACAGAGTTGGGTGTATAGGGACCCTTATCTGGCAAGTCAAGATTCAGCATAGAAATGTCAATACTCATATGACCCTTCAGGACTTCATCTAAGGAGAATCTTGTTTCATGTTCGTTCCTTAGGAATGGTCCATCATTAGGATCAGAGAGCTTAAGTTTCTTCTTCCCACCTTTCTTTAGAGTTGGTCTGTCAGGGACCTTGACATACCTGGACATCCTTTTGATGAGCTCGTTGATGGTGTCCTCGATAAGTGTCTTGTGTCTCAACTTGGATTGCTGAATGGCTTGTCTGATCTCCATCCATTCGCTGTATCCATAGCAGCCTAGGTAGGAAGGATACTCGGTAACAACATCAAGATTGTCCATGGTGATGAGCATTGAGACAAGAGTTCTACCGTCTTTGGATTGTCCGCTGATGATATCGCTGATGATTGGGCAGGGACTGAGTCTCTTTTTCAGCTTTGCTTCGCTCCATTGCTTGTCCTTGTCTTGTAGCTTCTTCTTCTTCTTGCGATCAGCTTCAGCTATTGAAAGAAGTTTAGCTTGGGCTTGGACAGCACTCACCGTTTTCTTGGACTTTTTCTTGGGAAGGACTTTAGCAGCTAGTGACTTGGCCAGCCTTAGGCTGTCTTTAGTCTGCTTCTTTTGAAGCTATAGCTCTTCTTCAACCCTTAATGCCTCGAGTCTTTCAGCTTCAGAAAGGAAGTCAAACTCACCACCACTAGAGGTACGAAGAGGAATTTTTACTCTAGTCTAGTCGAGCGACTCCTTAAGCTGAGACATCTGCTGGTCTGTTGGAGCATAAGAGCTGGGTTGATCAGATACCCACTCCAGTCGACCGCAGGTTGTTGAAAGGATGTAAAGTTGGTACTCTGAAGTGATCACTACCTGAGAGGTAGAGTCTTCAAATAAGGTTTGTTGAGGGCTTGCGAAAAGTACCTTCAAGTTGCCTTCTTCAGCGACCGCCTTGCCTTTCGACTTGGGGTCCTGGTGCCCTGATGGAGTCGATTCACCTTGTCTTTGCTCCCCCTGGGATTGAGCTTCCCCGAGGGCAACATCTTTGGTGACGGTTGATGGCTTCTGGAACTTGATGGTAAAGTCATCTTCATCATCATCGTCGTCGTCACCATCTAGATCATCTCCGGTGTCTGGAATGACAAGTTCATCATCGTCTTCATCATCATCATCTTCATCCACATCAACATCATCATCATCACCAGCAGCAGTGACGGTATAGACATCATCCCTAGGGATGGCTTTTACAACCTCAGCTTGAGCAGCTTCGGTGGTAGGGATTATAGGAGCAACAACTGCTTCAGCTTCAACAGCCTCAGCTTCAACTGCATCTGAAGCTGATACTAGGCCAACAGCCTGAGAAGCTGTAGGAGCAGCATCAAATGATCCACCAGCATTGGACTTCATCTCCCCCTCTCTGGCTAAAACTTGAGAGATTTGGCTAGAGAGTTCGTCCAAGCGCTGACGCTGGAGAAACATGGAATCCTCCAGCCTTTGCAAAGAATTGGCTAGAGTTGTCATTGCCTCACGCGTCTCATGGAGTTGATCACGATCATCAGCAGAGAAGGTGGGTGCACTCACTGGAGATGGTTGACGGACAACATCCAGGATTTGCTGAAGAAGTCCAAGTTGCTGATCAACAATCGCCTGAGCCTCATCAGCCCTGCTGTGAAGAACAACAATGGCGTCGTTGTTGGCGTGAACAGCTTCTTGGAGAGTCTGGAGCTGACTCTGAACTTCTTGAACGTCCGCCTGGAGGGCTAGGAAGTTCGCATCAAGATTGCCTTGGCGGGGCATCTCTTGGTGAACTTCGTTGACCTTGGAGAGAACGGTATCAACGGCCGGAAGGAGAAGCTTGACGTCAGATGCCATATCATAGTCATCATCAATGTCTTCATCTCCTCCATCATCTTTCTCTCTTTCTCCCTCTTCCACCTCTTGAGCATCTGGCTGATGCATCAAGGAAGGATCTGTAAAAGAAGAAGTGTGAGCTAAAGGCTCAGGGTTAGAAGAAATGAAGGGGTAGGAAGATGGAGTACCTGAGGGGCCTTCAGTGACATCAAAAGGACCGTCACTGGTGGGAGCAAAGATGTCCTCGAGAGGATGGACATCCGTATGCTGAGGAGCATCGAGAGGAGCAGCCTCAGGTCCTGTGGTGAGTGTCTCAGTATCAGGTAGGATAGGCGCTGATACATCATGGATACGTGTAAAGACCAAGGAAGGAGGGGAAGAGAAAGCGGTTGAGAAAAGATGTGGGTGTTCAGCAATGGCGGCGCTGATATCAACACTTTCAGTGATTTGGGTCACTGAAGTGATTGGTAAAGGTACCACTGGTACGACAGTGATAGGAGAGATCATTGAAGAGCTGGGAGGGTTAACAGAAAATGCCTCGGGGGTAAGGCTAGTTTCAATAACTGAAACCTGTTGAGAGGCTCCAGCTAGAGACGTGGGTGTCCCCCTTTTTGGCTTTCTTGGCTCTCTGAGGAGAACCAAGAGTGGGTTGAGAGGGGCGTTTAGAAGAGGTTGTGGTGGCTAGGCTAGACGCGGGGGGGTTTACGCTTGTCCTTGCCACCTGAGAGGAAGAGGTAGTGATGGACACAATGGAAGAGAGTGCCACATCACTGTCCCTCAGCTTGTGTTCCAGAATCCTGGAGCCAAGCCGGCAAGCTGGAAGGTTACCTTATGTAGGGCAAAGACTTTTGAAGATTTTAGTCATTACCATAGAGAGGAACCTGGTGTAAGGCACCACCTTTTCTCGCTGGCGGTTGTTCAGCTTCAGCACCAGGTCATCGAAAATGACCGCAGCATAATTTATATTTCTACGCTGAATCGCAGAGATGCCTATCGTCAAGGCAATCCTGGAGGCCTGGTCCTGACCACCAGTCTTTCCACCCATGCA
>NC_037534.1:11668682-11669823 GCF_001531365.2 Cynara cardunculus var. scolymus | reverse complement strand
AAGGCTCGTGTGGGTGGTATCTCCAACAAGGCAAGATGGTTATTGGCCTTGATGGAGACCTCGTCAATAGCGAAGTTGACGTTCTTGGAAGCCATCTGTATTTTGTTAATAAAAACTTAAACAGGAAGATAAACGGTTAGAAAAGTACCAAGAATATATGGTGAAAGATTATAGAAAAAGTTTTGATACTAGAAAAACTTCTTTTGAAAAACCAGAAAAAAATAAGGGTTTTTCAAGTAGAATGTGTATTAAGAAACAAATTTATAGATCAAGAAAGAAATGATCAAAAAATCTCTAGTTTAATGTATTAAGAGAACAAGGTTCTTAATATTATTAAACACATTTCTTATAACTAAGAGAAAAAAAAAGATTCTGACCTTTGTGATTGAAGAAGAAAGGTCGAAAAAAAAGGGTTTGAAGAGAGTTCTTGCTTTGAAGAAATATTAGCAGAGATTCGACTAATGATCTTTTAAAGCGTAAAGAGAAAAGTGAAAAAGAAATCTCATATTTATAGGTAAGAGTAGAGAGAGATATGAGAGAGAGTGGAGAAAGACGACGGTTCACAAAGTGGTCATAAAGAGTAATATGCCACGTTCTCATCCACGATTGGATGTCATTTAATGAGGTATCATAATGACAGGTCATTTTGTGCATCTCAAAGCGTCGGTCATGGGAAACAGAAAATGTCGTCATAAAAATGAAGCATTAACTATCTTTTAAAAACAAAAAGGGTTTTTAAGAATATGAAGATTCATTCAGTTTTTAAAAGATACTGAGAGACTTCATTTAAAACAATTTAGCACTGAAAACGAGAAAGTATTCAGTGAAGGTTTTAAGACATCATGTTTAGTGAAAAGAGTCACTGATACTGGCATTTAAAAAACCTTTTTTTTGGTCACTGAAGAGAAAGTTCAGTGAGTGTTTTAGATTTAAGATAGTATAAAATATACTGTGTGATGAGTGTAGAGAATCACTGACATCACATTTTAAAACAATTTATCACTGAACGAGAAAGCATTCAGTGAAGATTTTTTAAGTTGAAAAGAGAAGAGTAATCACACCTTAGAGAGTAGATATATTTACTCAAGAGTTCAGTGTTAGAGAAAGAGCACTGAATCATTTCACTTACTGAGTGATGTTT
>NC_037534.1:11665975-11668582 GCF_001531365.2 Cynara cardunculus var. scolymus | reverse complement strand
GGTGTGAGTGTTGTCTTCTTGAAGTATTGCTGTCTCTGATGAATTTACAATGCAAGTTCTTCAGCGATCACTGAACATACTCAGTGATGATCGCTGGAACTGAAAATACAGAAACACAAATACAATTGTGAAAGGGAAAAGGGATTATCATCAAATCACTGAGAGAGAGGATTAACATGGTATTTTGGTAATATACATGGATCTTTATATACATGCATGGGGGAGGGGTTTTAATTATGCATGCATGTATATGGGTAAAGGCTGGTAGCCCACTTTCTAAATAATAAATAGAAGGGTTGAGTTATCAGACAAAAGTTTCTAGCCTTGTTTAGAAAATTTAGAGCAACTGAGAAGAGTTTTCCGGATATTCAAGAAGTTTTGCAATCTTCTTCAAAACTGAGAATTCTCATAAGGTGAGTGATTTTCTAAACTTCCTTTTCATAAATATTGTTTTGTTACTAGTTTTTGTAAATATGGTGTATTATTCTTAAAAGAATTTTGTATCAGATTTGGGTCTTTATCCGGATAAAGGGGTGACCGGATTAAGTATAAACTGGACATAGTGTTGTCCGGATTGTTTCTAAACCGGACACGTGTTGTTCGATTTAACTTCAATTCGAACAAGTGTTGTGCAATTTAGGGAGTTAGTGAGAATTTAACTTATGTAAACCGGATAAAGGTTTTGAACGGAGAAATATGAATACGACCAAGCATTGTGCGGTTTAGCCTTAAATCGCTCAAGGGTCATTCGGACTAATTATAAATAGGACAAGTGTGTTGTCCTGATTAGTATATCGGACAAAAACTAAGTGATGTCCGGATTTGTACATCGGACAAAGGGTCAGTATTGTCCGGATTGCTTGTCCGGATAACTTGTCCGGATGGTTATTTGATAATTTTCAAGTGTTGAGCATTTTAGATGTTTATATAATTTAATAAAGCCTATTATTGGGTTTAGTTATGGATTTATAAAAAGGGGTATTTTATATCTTTTTAAATAAAAGATATGTTCCTACCAAGCGTGGTGACGTATGTCTGTTTTGGTATGAAACTTGTTTTAAGAGGTAGTTCCCCCAGACGTGGTGACTTTTGTCTGTTCTGGCTTGGAACTGGGAATGGGTACTTTCAGACGTGGTGACTTTTGTCTGTTCTGATAAGTAGCCCGATTTTGATGGAGGAATAGGGGTGACATATCAAGGAGAGGTGTACTTGGGATAAGGGAGGCATTGTCATACGTGGATATTATTATAACTCTTATTATTATTACTAATTGGATTTAATAACTTTGAGTCATCATTTCTTTGTGACCTGATTAATTAGAGATATTCTTCCTATTAGAAATAATAATTTAGATGTTATTGAGAAGGGGAAAATAGTTTGTCACAAAGGGCAAGTATTGCCTTAAAACTTTCCATTAATATTTACAGAGAAATTCTGATCTCTTTTAGTCTGATGAATCAAAGAGACATTGGTTGCAATGTGAGAATATTGGATCTTTTAACATATGCATTTGTATCAAGAACTGAGGTTATTGAGTTTATCTTATTACTCATTTTATTGAGGTATGCATTGTCTGATTGAAATGCAAATATACCTGAGCAAAGATATTTTATTATATTTTAGTGTTTCATCACCCTGCATTTGAAAGAAGGGATTTACTCACTAGACCCTTCTGGTATAACCCTCATTTTCTGTTTTAAAAATATGTAATGCAGGAACGGCAGGGGCAGGGATAATAAGGGAAAAAGGAAAATATGATTATTTTCCTAATCTGATATCTGCTTTTGGAGATCTGCTTGAGATTGCTTGTTTTGGATAAGACATGTCGTATTACATGTGATAGTACAAGAATTTGTTTTGGAATTTTTCATATGTAGATTTTGTACATATAAGAATCATTGTACTAGTGGGACCATGTAATGTAAACTATATTTCTATGTATTGAAATATGTGTTATATGCAAATGTGGTGTTTGGAGGTGTTACATTCTGGTACCTATTGAAGTAAAACGAAAATAGGGTAAAACCAAAAGTTGAGATAATTCAAATATTTTCTAAATTTATCAATTGAAAGGTGTAGAAAACATTGAGATTGCATGGGCTATTTATACCTAATCAAAAGACAACCTTAGTTAACTAGGAAAACATTAAACCTAATTCAACTCCACCTGGGAAAGCTTGAAAAATTAACTATGAAACATAAAATTCCAATCTTAACCCAACTAGGAAAACAAATATATTATTGAATCTAAATCAATAAAGAAATCCTAAGGATTTTAGGGAAGTAAATAAATAATCCTAATTTATCCAGAAATTGGAAGCGGCCTTTGACACTACAAGAAAAATGACTTTCAGAGAAGGTATTGTTTTGTACTTAAAAGTTTTAAAAGCTTCTTTAAAGCCTTTAGATAAGCTTTTCAATTTTATCAAAGAGCTTCTCTGTGTGACGGTAGGTGAAGGTTTTAGAGAGGGTTTTCGGAGGGTGTGTTTTTGTTAGCCTTTAGAGACGCTTAATTGAGGCTTTAGATACACTTTTAAAACTTCTCTAAAGGTTAGTCAATTTTTTATTCAAAGCTTCTCTAAAAGTATATATATTAGTGACACTTTT
>NC_037534.1:11659331-11665680 GCF_001531365.2 Cynara cardunculus var. scolymus | reverse complement strand
TATTATAATAAAATTAAACTAATAAATAATATTAAATTAATCAAGAACAAATTAATAATAATCTCAAAGCAATTTAATATATATAAGAACCATCCAAATTTAATATTCAACTAATTCATATATCGTCTAAATTTATCAACAAAAAAACATCCAAAATCATCATAGCATGTTAACGATCTTGAGTCTCCGAACATTGGTCTTGAACAGTTAATGAAGATGAAAACTTGGAAATGACCGGCCGGATACAATTGACCTCACCAAATGTCGCAACTCAGCAACTTCACCCTTCATAAGAAAGAGCTCGGATTTGGTTGAAGCAAGCTTGGACTCTGTTGAAGCAAGTCGATTAGACATCTCAGTGTGGCTCAATTGACCTGACGCACCGGTGCTATGTCGAGAACTAGTAGAAAGCTCCTAGTGCTCGGGACCCTAGACCATCCCCAAATATATGCAGGTGTTTTACCTAAGACTTGTTGCATAATCTCTAGATCACCTGGAGGATTTTCTGTTGATCCAGTTTGCCGCTTAATCTCTACCATGTTCTCCTATGGACATAAAAATCATATATATATAAATCTTAGTGATTTATAAAACGATGAAGATATGCAAAAGAGTTCGTTAAACGTAACTTACATATAAAGTGCAAAAGCCTAAGTTGTATATAGTAATTCACATTTATAAATGTTCTATTTAATAAAAATAATTATATAATTTACCAAGAGGAAATGACTACCTTTCTACAGCTTCATTGCCTTGTGAAGCTGCAAACTGGGCCAACCGATATACTGCAGGCATAGGGGTATGCATGTGCACACAGGGGTATGTTGTGTTCAGTTGCTTCAACAAAATCTGTACAATGCGACAAATGGCACCTATGTTAATGAGGATGGATATAAAAAGGAAACCAAACGCTATCTGGGGAATATATAACTACATTTACAGAAACCATTGATCTAAAAAGAGTGCAAACAAAAAAAGAAGCAACAATCCTAGGCTACATGTGATGCCAGTGATTCAAATGGGAACAGAGAATGCTGAATTAAATCAGATGCAGAGTGTAAGTATACAAAACACTACCTGCTATTATTTGCTTCCACGCTCTAAGAAAGGCTTCATATTTTTTATTGAGCCAAGGCCATTTGAACCTCACTTATGTAAGTTGTGACATAGCCATGTTAATTCATATCCTCACTGAGTTTCCTATAGAATAAAGTCTAGCAATGGGAGGAGAGACATACTTGCATATCACCACTGTTGAGATAAGAAACAAGAATGAGTGAAAGAGAATTTGGTTGAAGAAGAAGAGGCACATTGGTCATGGATTCACCGTATTTGAACCTCTGTGGTTACAAGGGGATTTTTGTTCGTCCTTGGATTTGAACTCCAGACACTTTTAACCTTTGGAGCCCAAACTCAAACCAATCAGGCACCACCCTTGTGGTTTTTGAAAACCGAATCAAAGTTGAAACAAGATAACCTTTTGTGTATTTTCATAATTTACTCTCTTTTCTTGAACGCAAACCAAAAATTTTATTTCATAATATAAGATGTAGATTGTTACAATAACTGAGCACTTGAAAAGCAAATTAAATAATGGACCTTCAAATCTCTGATCCATAACATACAAAACGAAATTATTTCAAGACTGATTCATTAGTTTTGGCTTTAAAAACTTGGTACCAGTACCAAATGAGTCTTCCTCTGAACAGTGGCTCCAAAGCTCTCAGTCATGTCTAGTTGCTCATGGCTAGCACCATTTGGGAGTTTCCAGTTGAAGTGATAAAGAATGGTAGCCAGCGGGAGCAGCACGTTGGCTAAACCCAGCGCGGCTCCTGGACACATTCTTCTTCCCGCCCCAAATGGCAGATACTCATATTCGGCTCCCATGACGTTTGTAGGGCTGTTTTCGAACCTTTCTGGGATGAAACTTTCAGCGTCTTTCCAGTATTCAGGGTCTCTATTGATGGCGAAGACATTCACAATAAGCTTGGTCTTGTCGGCAATATTGTATCCAGCCAAATTTACGGGCTGTCGGCATTCTCTTGGCATAACCAAGGGTAGAGGAGGGTGCAACCTTAATGTTTCTTTGATCACTAGGTCTAAATAGCTGAGATCTTGAATATCTTCCTCTTTGATCTTGTCTTTTCCTTTGAGTGCTTGTCTTAGTTCGGCTTGTACTTTCTCCATTGCTCTCGGACACCTTATCAGTTCGGAAATCGCCCATTCGACTGTGGCCGATGAAGTGTCTGTGCCTGCTCCGAACATATCCTGCATCGGTTTGATTATAACACTAGGTTATTATCAATTTTTACAATATCAAAGTCGATGCATTACAAAGAAAACTGCGTTACGGGACGTTATTATGCCTGTGTCCTAATAGACCATTTAATAGGACACGTTTTCAAATAATTGTGTATCACAATAAGATAATATAAACGTTTAACAAGTTATTTAGGACAATTTTGAAATAAAGACTTCTATAAGTGTCATATGATACGATGTGTTCATACTACCCTTCTCAAAAGCATCATATTATATGACGCACGCTTATATGATCGTATAAACTTAAGTTCCTATAAAACGGTCTATTAAGATATTTAGGCGTCTTTAGCATTCTATAAATTAAAGTCGATTTTGTTGTAATATCGAATGCTTACCAAGATGACAGCTTTCACGTTATCGGCTGTCAATGGGAACTCAGGGCTATCTTTGAGCCTTAGCAGCACATCGAGCAGGGTCTCGTTCGATTTACTCGAGGTGTTCCCGGGGTGTTCGGCAACGATGTTGTTGATCAAATTATCGAGCTTCTTGTGTATGCTGGTTAACCTAGCCCTCTTGCCCGAAAGATGATGAAGAAACTTTTTCGAAGGAAAAATATCAGCCACATCGAAACCTCCCGTCTGCCTCAAGATCTCTTTCACAATCTCCGTGAACTCTTTTTGATCCTTGATTCCTTTCCCAAATGCAGCTCGACTCAATATTGTAGCAATCATCTTGAAAATGTTCTCAGAAAGATCGACTGGTCTCCCTGATCCCGATGCTTTAACTTCTTGAACCAAATTCCAGCACTCTTCTTCTCGAAGCGATTGAAACGACTTCACTTTCTTGACACTTAAAAGCTCCAAAGTGCAAAGCTTTCGCAATTGCCGCCAGTATTCACCGTATGGTGCAAGAACGATATCTGTGTTATGATATGCAATAATCTCGCCTGTCAATGTCTCGGGCCTGTTTGCAAACGTAATATCATAGGTCGTTAAGATCTCTTTTGCCCATTTCGGAGACGATACCACGATGGTTGAAACCTCACCAAGCTGTAAATGCATCAAAGATCCATACTTTCTAGATAAGTCCATAACACCACGATGTGGCATTGTACCTGTTCATCAACAAACATATGTTCTTTTAACCATCATCACACCCACATACTCGATGATCCAACCTCCTGTATATACAACTATATTTGATGGAATTAACGATAACTGTAGTGTTTTATTGGTTTCAGCTTGGACTCCAAAGGTCAAAAGTTCCTTGAGGTCTTAGATTCAAATCCAAAATAGAATAAAAATCCCTTTTGAGACACAAAGCAAATGGTTGCCCTGAGATTAATGGCTCATATATATATATATATATATATAATATTTATTGCAAAGGAATGGATAGAAACTCAGAAGGATCATTAATATGAATGACTTGTGAAACTTTCATAAAGATAATTGATAAACTCCATAAATTTACCTTAATTTTTAAACATAAATGGCCCTATATATAATTATTATATGTAACAATGTTGAAAATTAATGAGATTCCGTGAATGTATTCTATATTATGTAAATGTTACATTATACTTTCGTGAAGGTGATAAGGCAACGTGACCTAAATGTATACCTTCACCGGTTTTTTATGAAGGCATCACCTCCATACAATAGAAGGGGGTACCTTCACATACGTGAATCTTACATTTCTTACACTTTTAACGAAAAAATGGCATTTCTTACAGGAACCCAACCCCATGTATACGTAGAGTGACTGAGTGAGTTTTAATGGAAAAACCAAAAATGGGATCATTCTAATAATCATTCATCTACCGTATGCACATATGTATACAAGGAATCATAGAGTTTCTTGGTTGGGTTTCTATGTACGTTTACATGTTATGTACATATACTTGCACAAAATTACTTCTATGTATATGTGTGTATATATATATATATATATAGAGAGAGAGAGAGGGGGGGGAGAGAGAGAGAGACTGAAATAAAGATTAGGTACCAATCAAATGATGCATGTGACCGATGATGGGGAGTCTCCATGGCTCTGGAAGGAGGTTTTTGTTGGATTTGGGACGAGTTGCAAGCTTGAAAAGGATGAAGAGGATGCTGGCAACAACAATGGAAGTAGTGAGTACCATTGCTGATTGACGATGGCTGACTGACTTAATTTCCATCATAAGCTCGTTTATATATATATATATATAGCAGCAGGTAGTAGTATCAATAATAGTATGACAGTGAAGTGAAACAGACGTGAAGTGAATGGGGGCAAGCCTTTATTGACTACAATTTTAAACTTCAATGTGTAGCAGCTGCTGTCCACTGTTGAAATTCATGGACTCTTTTTAACTAGATAAGTACATATACAGTAATTAATTGAACTTGGTCTTAATATATTTTTTTAATCATATTTAATTTAATAAAACTTATTGAAAATGGATTAAATATCTAAAATATATTTAAGAAAAATATTTTGTTAAGACTCTTTATAATTTTATTTAAAATTAAAATAAAGAATCAAAAGTCAAAATCCATGAATATTATCATCGCGATACGGTTTTTTAAAAAGAATTTAATCCATCTTAAAGATGCAAAAATCAACTCTATCCCTATCTTATGGAATAGAGAAGTTTCTATATATAAAATTTTCCGACCCATAAAAACATAAAAAAATCTACATAATGCACCTATAAACGAGAAAAATTGCTTGATTTTGAGTTATTTATTATTATTTTTGTGTATATTTGTAGACTAAGATAAAGATTATTAATTTCAATTAATATTTATTAAGAAACAAAAGAGTATAAATTTTAAAACTTAATAATTTATTAACAATCTAAAATAATAATAAAAACATTTTACGTTATTAATAAATTAGTAAGGTTTTAAATGAAATAATTACGGATTGAATCTTTTAAATGAAATAATTACAAATATAATTATTGTGGTTTCACTTCGAATAATCCACATATGGAAACATTCAGACCATGCCAACTTGCTTCTTCAAATACATGTAAAGTCACTCAAACAAAGTGAAACTCAAAAGATTTTTCTTTTCACCTATAGACAAATTTTTGACAATTTTCAGGTTATAGCTTTGTATAAACATGCAACATGAAGTTCAGATCCAATTCACAACTTAAAATGCAGTTTCACCTATCACCTATAGATGGTATGTTCAACAGTGTACTCAAAAGAAAATGGTTGAAACATAATGTAGGAGGGAAAAAAATGGTAGAGTATAAGAAACAAGTTATGATACAATATCTCTAACCACACCAAGGAGGTGAAATTCCATCTTGGATGTCTTGTGAATCATTGATCTTCCATAGGTATCGTATGTTCCTTACTAATTGCAAACAATGAACTCACTAAGCATATGGAATTGACGACGAAACATGGTACAAGTGAAAGTAATATACCCACCTATCTCTTATTCTTGCTAAATAGTTGACTGTTACTGATAGACAACATAAATAGCAATTATGAAGCTATAAATTAAAATTAAAATTTAGATTTTGAATGGTGCATAAATGGAATCTCATTAGTTAAAACAAATAAATTTAAACCTTGTTTCTTAATTTGTTTTGGAAGTTTTCTTCTGTCTATTCTAGGTTTCAACTTTCATCATCACTTCGGAATATTAGCTTAAATAACAATTATCGAAGGATTCCAGATAAAAGTATCATTCCTACATCACAAAAGAAAAAGAATCCACTTGAAAATACAGGAAATGGAACTACTAGAAAACTGGGTATTTCAGGTGAAAAAATCCGACGGTGTAATTACAATAAGTTACCGGCGGATTGCGCCAGACAACTTTCTGTCGGATTTTTGTTTTTTTTTTTCGTTTTTCATACTTTTGATTTTATATATATGCAAAATATTACATATAGCCCCCTGCCGCCGAAATCTTCTCCTTCCTTCCCCTGCTGCCGTTCGCGACCTCCTCTCCTTCCTTCCTCTTTTGCCGATATGAATTCGAAATAGTTGTGTATATGAAAATATATGTATGCATATATTTCTGTATATATATATATATATATATGTGTAGGGGCTGGTTCAAATACTAATCCAAT
>NC_037534.1:11632374-11657750 GCF_001531365.2 Cynara cardunculus var. scolymus | reverse complement strand
ATATATACATGTATTAATTCAACCTTAATCTGAGCTTCTGGACAAGAAAGAGGGTAAGCAGTTGAAATTTCATTCTAAAACCCATTTTTTTGGTCTTTTCATAACTTATGATATGTCAAATTTGTAGTTTTCTTTATTGGTTTTGAGTGTTTATCTTAAAACTCAAGTTTCTTGGTTTTTTGCTCTTGGTGTAAATCAAACATATTTGTGGAGTCGTTTAAATATGTTGGATTTTAAATATATTGGATTTTAAACTGTCATACAATTTKTTTCATCGATAGTCTGTAATTGGAACCATAACTCTTATTTATTCAAATTTTATTAATATGTAAAGACCAAGTGTAACCTATATCATCGTCAAATCTTATCTTATAAAACCAGTGAAACTTCAAAATCGTTAAAATTCATGGCTCCCGCCGCATTGCGCGGGTACACAACTAGGATCCATGATTAACACCCTCTACAATAAAAATGATTAATTAATCTCTCATAATTACAAAAAATGAACAAAATAAAAAATTATGATTGGTTGAATGAGTTTTGTACGATTTGTACAAATAACGTGGTTAGCAAAGTAAACTTCCTCTATATATGTATTATGTATATATGTATGTATTTCTATATATATGTACGCATATATATTTCTGCGTATATATATATATATGTATGTATATGTAAATATATGTATGTATATATTTCTATTAGTTCACATTGAGGTATGAAATAGAGAGATGTTTCAAGTGGAGACACTTTTTTTTATTAGAATCCATACTAGCATATTCACAATCAAGAATCTGATTTCAAGGAGAAAATATCAACATACCTGTTAATTGTTTTGTGATAATGTACACTTCACTATTCTATAAAAATTAGTTTATGATATTAATAAAAAAATTATATTGGAACACTATCTTGTCACTATGTCATGACAATCCTTTTATTTTGGTCTAATGTGACGACATGTCATCGAGAATTACAACTTTTGTTATCAAAAAATGTATGTATCATAACTGATTTTTATAGTCTCTATATATGTCTTTATATTATTGTAGTGTAAATTAAATAGACACAATAGAAAATATTAAAATGCCCTAACTGTCATTCGTATTAGAAATGTGTTGCCAATTGTTAGGCAAACGTCAAGATTTGTATTCATAGATCTAATTGAGTATACTTTGTGTTAGAAATGGGTTGTCAATTGTTGTATATTTTCTAACGTTGTTTTGTAGAAAAATCGACAATGCCGCGTACTCGGATTACCGGTCGAGGTAGTGGCAGTACACCGAGCCGCGATATGGGTAGAGCCTCTAGTAGTGTTTCAGCACACCTGGAGGAGATAGATTCTGGCCGTGACAACGCTGCTCCAGAGTCGCTTCCACAACAACGGACGGTTATTGGCTTATGCGACAAAGAGTAAGTACATTTATAACTTTTAGTTGATAAAAATAATTGTTGCTCGTATTGATGCTAATTCATTTCATTATTTATGTAGCTTTAATGAAACTAGAGTGATCCACCAGATCACCAAGATCAACCGAAAGTTGCTTGACGGCCCATAGGTCACTTGGGAAAAAAATCCCAAAGGACTTGAGGCGCCGAATATGGGAGCGATTCCAGGTTCATAGTATATATATATTCAACTTGTTATATTTTTGCTTTTTTTAACGTAAGAATCGACTAAACTTTTACGTACAGTGCTACTATACTTGTGATTCGGCTTTGGACACCCAAATGCTAGAGACATGGGAGAGAAAGTCAGCAAAGCCATATAATGACAACTTGAGTGCCGCGAGAAAGGAAGCTGGGGAAAAGGCAAAGAGGAATGGGTATCCTCAATATGATGAAACCGACCCACACCGGGATATGAGTGTGCTGGAGAACTCCCCCCAGTTGGATCTTTTTAGATGTTGGTTTGTACGGTTTGTACAAATATAGGTCATTTGCATTTGGGTGGTTTGCATGGTTTGTACAATTATTAGAGGAGCGATCTAATGCAAATCACCCATATTTGTACAAATCATGCAAACCACCCCCATTCATCGATTTCATTATTTAATCTTATGAAATTGTTTCATATAACACTTTTGTAAACAAAGTTGTTTTATATATGGTTATGAAATTGTTTCATATAATACCTATGAAATTTTAATGAAATTGTTTCATGTATTTCTCTAAAATTAATATAATGAAGATGATAATATCCATGATTAATCAACTTCTCATAATTATAAAAAAATGAACAAAATGAAAAATTATGATTGGTTGAATGCGGTTTGTACGGTTTGTACAAATAGCGTGGTTTGCAAAATAAACCCCCTATATATGTATATATATGTGTGTCTGTGGATATATATATATATATATATATATATATATATATCTATATATATCTAGTTTAGGTTGCCATTTGTTGGACAAATATTATGATTATTTAAGTTAGAAATTTTGTATGTATCACGATTTAGTTTAGGTTGCCATTTGTTGGACAAACGTTAGGATTGTTTTGGCTACCAATTTCGTATATATCAGTATTGTTGTTGGTCCCGTGAGGGTCTACAAGATATGTATCACAGTTTGTAGAAGGGGGGATGAATACAAACACAATATTTTCAAATTTAAAAAGTATATTGATAAGAGAAAATCAATACAAATTTTACAAGACTGTTTGTGGAAAGATAAGGTAAGAAAAACCTATCTAAACAATCTTTGGTTACACACTGAGTCTTAGCAAATAAGAAAAGATATGCTGTAAATAAAAGTTCTTTTACTTAAGCTCAAGAATGCTCAAAGTAAAGTTAAGAGGTAAACCAAATGACCCATTAGACATAGATGTAGCTCTGACATTCTCTGAAATCTGACTTCACCTTCATAGTCAAGGAATATAACTCCTAACTCAGGTTTGAAATACACAGAGTTAGGTGTAAAGGGACCCTTAACTGGCAAGTCAAGATTCAGCATAGAAATGTCTATACTCTCAAGTTCCTTCAGGATTTCATCTAAGGAGAACCTTGTTTCATGTTTGTTCCTTAGGAATGGTCCATCATTAGGATTAAAAAGTTTTTTCTTCTTCTTCCCACCTTTCTTTAGAGGGGGCCTGTCAGGGACTGCGACATACCTGGACATCTGTTTTATGAGATCGTTGATGATGTCTTCGATAATTGGCTTATGTCTTGAATTGGATCGCTGAATGGCTTGTCTGATATCCAGCCATTCGCTGTATCCATAGCGGCTATGGTAGGACGGGTACTCGGTGATGGCATCGAGATTGTCCCTGGTGATGAGCATTAAGACCAGTGTTCCACCGTCTTTTGAACGTCCACTGATGCTGACGCTAATGATCGGGCAGGGAATGACTCTCTTCTTCAGCTTTGCTTCTCTCCAATGCTTGTCCTTTTCGACCAGCTTCAGGTTCTTCTCATGCTCAGCTTCTGCAATGGAAAGAAGTTTAGCCTGGGCTTGGACAGCGTTCACCTTCTTCTTGGACTTTCTCTTGGTGAGAATTTTCTCAGTTAGTGACTTGGCCAGCTTTAAGTTGTCTTCAGTCTGCTTCCTTTTTCAGCGACCGCTTTGCCTTTCGACTTGTGGCCCTGGTTCATTGATGGAACAGACTCTTTTTTTTACTCCCCCTGGGATGCAGAATCATTGGGGGTGACTCCCTTGGTGACAGTTTTTGGCTTTTCATATTGGATGGTAAAGTCATCTTCATCATCGTCATCATCATCACCATCTAGGTCACTTTCGGGGTCTGGGATAACAGGTTCGTCATCTTTATCTTCATCATCTTCATCATTATCATCATCATCATCATCATCCTCCCCAGCAACGGGTGCAGAGATGATGGGAAGATCATCATCCCTTGGGATGGCATTAACCTCCTCAACTGAAACAACTTCGGTAGTCGGGATTATAGAAGCAGCAACAGCCTCAGCTCTACGAGCTTCAACTTCAACTACAACGGTTGCTGGAGCAGCAGCAGCATATGGTCCAGCAGCGTTGGACCTCATCTCCCCCTCTCTCGCTAAGACTTGAGAGTATAAGGCAGAGAGTTCATCCATGCGCTGATGCTGGAGAACCATCATTTCCTCTAGCCTTGTCAAAGCACTGGCTAGAGTTGTCGTTGCTTCACGCGTCTCATTGAGCTGAGCACGATCATCAGCAGAGAAGGAAGGCCAGATCACTAGAGCTGGTTGACGGACAACATCCAAGATCTGCTGAAGAAGTTTCGTCTGCTGAAGAGAGAGAACCTGAGCATCATCAGCCCTGCTGGAGAGAACAACAATGGCTTCAGTGTTGGCTCGAACAGCTTCTTGGAGAGTCAAGAGATGACTCTGTACTTCTTGAACATCTGCTTTGAGAGCTGAGATGTCCGCATCAAGTTCAGCCTTGTGGGGCATCTCTTGGTGAACTTCAGCCATCTTGCAGTAAATGGAATCGACGGCTGGGAGAAGGAGCTTGACATCTGACGCCATGTCGTAATCCTTGTCTTCTTCGTCAATCGCGTCATCCTCCTCATCTTCTTCCTTCTCTTCCCCATCTTTTTCCTCCTCTTCTACAGCCACAGACTGGGGCATAGAAAAAGGACCTGCAAGAGATGAAAGGTGAGCAACAAGAGGCTCAGGGTTAGAAGAAATGAAAGGATAGGAAGTTGGAATACCTGAGGGGCCATCAATGACATCCAAAGGATTGTCACTGGAATGAGCAAAGATATCATCGAGAGGATGGACATCTGTATGCTGAGGAGCACCGAGAGAAGCAACCTTAGGTCCAGTGGTGTGTTTCAGTATCAGGGAGGACATTCGCTGATACGTCATCAACACATATGAAGACCAAAGAAGGAGGAGAAGAGACATGGGTGTTCAGCGCTGGCGGCGCTATATCCACACCTTTAGTGATTTGGGTCACTGAGGCGGTTGGGGACAATGCCACTGATATGACAGTGATTGGAGGAATCACTGAAGAGCTAAGAGGGTTAGCTAAAAGTGCCTCGGGGTTAAGGCTGGTTTCAATAGCTAAAACCTGTCGAGAGAAATCAGCCATATCTGGAGGTTTAGTGAAGCTGATTTCTCAAACTTATACTTGGACGATCTCGAGTATATGTACTTTGAACTCAAGAACATGCAAATTAGAAAGGAAGGAGAACTGATAGCTCTGGAGGCGATTAAAAGTTTCATTCGAAATCATGTCAAGCTGTCAATGATCATCGATGTTCAAATGGGTCTTGAAGACAGTCAGAAGATAATTAACCTCAAAAGACCAAATCAGGAGCTTGAAGACATTGATGGATATCCAGTCTATATGGTTCTTGAAAGCCCAGAGTTCGGAGTCATTTACTTTGCTCAACTTCAAGTTAAAAAGTTGATGAGATTCAGCGAGCTAAACAAGTATTCTGATGGTACGATCAAGCTGGTAAAGAGGGCGCTGGATTGAAAGAGAGTCAGCGATGATAAGGCTGTGGAATCAGAACGTATGAATCCCAAAGAAAGATACTTGCTTGTTAATGCTATTAATTTGCTCGAGTTGAAGTTACAATATAGAAATGCTCTGAGACAGTTGGAGAAGATACTTGGACTGCGCAAAACGAAATTCACAAGAGTCCAAACTTGAATCCAAAGGGGGAGAATGTTGGGTTCAAGATTAGAGCTTAAAAGTTGTATTCAAGTTTCTCCTTAGAATAGTTTTACTTGTAATATTTTAGTCTTTACTTTCCTAGTATAAATAGGAAATTCCTTGTAATTGTAATTAAAGCTTTTGTCATTAATACTGAAATCAAGATTTGGCTGATGTAATTCTCTCTCTCTCTCCAATCTAATCATTACTTACATCATTCTTAGTGTTCATCATTGTTCATATCAATCTATGAAGATCACATCAAGATTTGTATGAAATCTGGACTCCACAGAGACACTATAGAAGAGAGTGCCACATCACTGTCCCTCAACTTATGATCCAGAATCCTGGATCCAAGCTTGTAAACCTGAAGGTTACATTATGTGGAGTATTGTTCAGCTTTTGCACCAGGTAGAAAGGAACGTCGTGTAAGGCACCACCTTCTCTCGCTGGCGCTTGTTCAGCTTTTGCACCAGGTCATCGAAAATGATCGTAGCATAATTTATATTGCGATGCTGAATCACAGAAATACCAATCGTCAAGGCGATCCTAGAGGCCTGGTCCTGACCTCTAGTCTTTCCACCCATCGACTGGATGAAGTGAGAGAACAGGTATTGCCAGATCGCTGACATCTTGTTCTTCTCAATCTTTTATAAGGACTTCATGGGAGCATTTGGGTCCTTCTTCATTGGCCATTGATAGCCAATGTCATCGAGACACTCGATGACCTCAGCCGTTGTTGGTTCGCTATCGAAGGGGCCTTTGGGAAGGCGAAGAGCCGTCCTCATCGTGTTCACGCCAAACTTCACTTCCATGCGATTGAAGGTGAAGTTGACCTCTTCAACTTGGCAACCATGCCTGTCTTCGACATCCACCACCTCAGTAGTGAACCAGAACTGCTGTAATAGTTCCTTAACCATGATAAGCTCATGGTTGAGAGCAACACGAAGCAACGACTGTTTGAGGAAGTCAACCGCCTCTTGATAATTCGCCTTGGAAGAAGGGATGTCCAACAAGGCAATGTGGTTGTTCGCCTTGAAGGACACCTCATCGAGAGAGAAACTAACGTTCTTGGCAACCATATGTTTTTAGTAAGAATAAGATAAAACAGATTGTTAGTAAAACCAAGATTTGTTATGGAGAAGAATATAGGTAAGTTTTTGAATCAATAAAAACTTCTTTTGAAAAATCCTTAAAGAAGGATTAGGGTTTTTCAAGTAGAATGTGTTTACAGAAATGTGATTATAACCAAGTAAGAATTGGTTAAATAATCATCGTTGTTTAATATTTCAAGAGAACAAGTTTCTTAAAATGATCAAACATATTTCTTAGAAGACGATTAAAGAGAAGAAAAGTTGACCTTAAAAGTTTAGAGAATAAGGTCGAGAAGTTCTTGAGGGTTTGAGAGAGATTTCTTGCTTTGGAAATTTTGGCAGAGGTTCGTCTTTGAAATTTTGAAAACGTAAGGAGAAAAGTGAAGGAGAGGTCTCATATTTATAGGTAGAAGGAGAGATAAGAATATGAGAGAGAGAGAAAAGACGACGGTTGAGAAAAGGGGCAATGATGAAAAATGGCACTTCTCATCCATGATTGGATGACATTAAATGAGGTAGCGTATGACAGTACCTTTTTGCGCGTCTCAAAGCGTTGCGCATAGTAAATAGAGAATGTCATCATTAAGACGGTTCATTAACTATTTTCTTTTAAAAACGAAAGGTTTTTAAAAAAAACAAAAAGTCATATAGTGTTTAACTAAACACTGAAATGACCTTTTAAAACATTTTATCAATGAAGTCAGAATTTATCAGTGATAGTTTTAAGGCATCAGTGTCAGTGATAAGAGAATCACTAAAATTGGTATTTAAAAAACATTTGATTCACTGATCAAAAGGATTCAGTGATTATTTTTGATTTTTAAGAGAATAAGTATAAAGATATACTTATATATGGTCAGTGATATAAGAATAACTGAAACCAACTTTTAAAACATTATAGTCACTGAAAAGGAAAAGCTTCAATGAAGGTTATAAGTTTTGAAGAAAAGAGAAGAGTAATCATACCTTAGAGAGAATAGATAAATTTACTCAAAAGTTCAGTGTTAGAGATAGAACACTGAATCATTTCACTTACTGAGTGATGTTAATAGCTGAAGATTATTCTTCAATGTTTAGCATCCCTAGTTCGCTGATCAAGATGTTGAATCTTGTCTCATCAAGAGGCTTGGTGAAAAGGTCAGCGAGCTGGTACTCAGTTGGAACGAAGTGAAATTCAATATCACCATTCATAACATGATCTCTGATAAAATGATATCGGATCTCAATATGTTTGGTCTTGGAGTGAAGTACAGAATTGTTTGCAATTGCAATAGCACTAGTGCTATCACAATAAATAGGAACCTTTGAATACTGAAGATCATAGTCCATTAGCTGGTTTTTCATCCAAAGAACTTGGGCACAACAACTACCAGCGGCTACGTATTCAGCTTCAGCTGTTGATGTGGACACTGAGTTTTGCTTTTTGCTTGTCCAGCTAACCAACTTTCCACCTAGAAGTTAACAGCCTCCAGTGGTGTTTTTCCTATCAATTTTGCAACCTGCAAAATCACTATCCGAATAATCAATTAGGTCAAAGCCTGAACCTTTAGGGTACCAAAGACCCATGTTAGAAGTTCCCTTAAGATATTTGAAGATGCGTTTGACAGCAATCATATGGGATTCCTTTGGTTTAGCTTGATATCTTGCACATAAGCATGTAGAGTACATGATATCTGGTTGAATAACTGTTAGATACAGCAGGAAGCCGATCATTCCTCTATAAACAGTAACGTTTACAGGCTTTCCATTTGGATCCTTGTTGAGAGAGAGTGGATGAGCCATTGGAGTCTTCATTGATGAATTGTTTGATAAATCAAACTTCTTCAGCATGTTATGAACATACTTACTTTGATTGATAAAGATACATTTATCTGTCTGTTTGATTTGGAGACCTAAAAAGAAGGTTAGTTCTCCCATCATGTTCATCTGTTATTCTTTCTTCATGTGATCAACAAACCGAAAACACAAAGAGGGATTAGATGAACCAAATATAATATCATCGACATAAATTTGGACTAGAATGATGTGACCCTTAACTTTCCTAAGAAATAAGGTCTGGTCAATCTTTTCACGAACAAATTTCTCAGAGATGAGAAATGAGGAAAGGGTATCATGCCAGGCACGATGAGCCTGTTTTAACCGATAAAGAGCTTTATCCAACCGATAGACATGGTTTGGATACTTAGGATCAAGAAACCCTGGAGGTTGTTCAACATAAACTTCTTCTTGAAGTTTCCCATTTAGGAAAGCGCTCTTTACATCCATTTGGTAGACTTTTAAGTCTCTATGGGCAGCAAAGGCTAGAAAGAGTCGAATTGCTTCGAGTCTAGCCACTGGTGCGAAGGTTTCATCATAATTGATCCCTTCTTCTTGTCTATAACCCTGAGCAACAAGTCTAGTCTTGTTACGGGTTACCACACCATCTTCATCCAACTTGTGGCGATAGACCCATTTGGTTCCTATCACTGATTTGTCAGAAGGACGTGGGACAAGGTACCAAACTTTGTTCCTATCAAACTCAATGAGCTCCTCTTGTATGGCAAGGACCCAGTCAAAGATAGCATCATTGATTTTCTTGGGTTCAACTAAAGAAAGGAAGTTGATAAAGAGACATATATTACCTAGACCACGACGAGTCTTGATACTTGTATTTGGATCACCAAAAATTTGATGAATTGGATGGTCTTTAGTCCATCGCTGAGCCGGTAGATGAATTTCATCTGAGTAGGTAAGTTCAGGAACAGAAGATGGGGCTTTAGCTGCAGTTTCTTCAGCAATTGGGACAATTGCTAAAAGAGCCTCAGATTCAGCGACTGAAACAGGTTCAGATACTGAAGGCATTTCATTCACTAATTGATCAGTGTTTGAAGTAGAAGGAGGAATACAACTAATGGGCATGGCAGCGATCTCTGAAGAAGATGCGTTGGAGTGACTAGCTGTAACTGGAATGATAAATGGATCATCTTCATCTTTAAGGGATTCAGTGTTGAGGGGAGCAATGTAGGAAGTTTCAGATTGTCCATAGTGAGAGAACATCCAGTTTTCTAATTCATCTTCATCATTTAAGATGGTCTTGAATTAGCTGATTGAGATTCGTCAAAGGTGACATGGATAGATTCTTTTATCTTCTGTCTTCGTTTGTTGAATACTCTGAAGGCTTTGGATACTAAAGAATATCCAAGAAAGATTCATTCATCAGCTTTGGGATCGAACTTTCCAAGTTGGTCGCCATTGTTGAGAATGTAACAAGTACAACCAAATATATGAAGAAAACTTATAGAATGCTTTCTTCCATGAAAAAGTTTATAGGCTGTATTCTTGAATCTTTTTACGATCAACGATCGATTTTGAGTGAAACAAATGGTGTTGACAGCTTCAGCCTAGAATTGAATAGGGAGATGAGATTCACTAAGCATTGATCGAGCAGCCTCAATGATTGTTCGATTTCTCCTTTCAGCGATCCCATTTTGTTGAGGAGTCCTCACTGAATAAAAGTTGTGAGTGATTCCTTTGTTCTCAAAGAAGTTATCCATAGTACTGTTTTTGAATTCAGTGTCATGGTCACTTCTAATAAATCGTACCTTGATGTTATTAAGTACTTCTATTTTCTTGATGAACAAAATGATTTCTTCAGGTGCTTCATCTTTGGATCTGAGGAAGAAGACCTAAGTGTACCTGGCATACTCATTAACTATGAAGAGTGTAAACTTCTTTCCAGCTATGGATTTCTCGTTGACTGGACCAAAGAGATCCATGTGCAGTAACTGAAGAGGTGCAGTCACTGAAGAGATGTGTTTAGACTTAAAGCTAACTCTTATGTGTTTTTCTTTTTCACATGCTGAGCAAAGAGATTCCTTTGCAAAGGAGTGTTGAGGAAGACCAATGACAAGATCATTTCTTGACAACTTGCTGAGTGTCTTGAAGTTGAGATGAGAAATCTGTTTGTGTCATAGCCAGTTAATGTCTTCGAGGCTTTGGAAAAGAAGCAGCTGTTCTCAGTGGAAGAGGAATTCATATTGATGATATGTACATTCTCTAGATGAGAACTGGTTAGGGCAACCTTATCATCTTTTTCAAGGACGTGACATGAATTCTTCGAGAATTTTACTGTGTAGTCTTTATCACACAATTGACTGATGCTTAGAAGATTGTGCTTCAGTCCTTCAACATATGCAACTCGCTTGAACATTGTTGCACCATTGGTTAATATACCAAAACCTTTAGTATATTCTTTTTTGTTTCCACCAAAGGTCACAGAAGGTCCTCTTTCTTCCTTGTAATGGGTTAGCAGGGATTTGTCTTCAGTCATATGTCTTGAGCATCCGCTATTGAGATACCATATACCTTTGACATCCTTCACAAGAAAACAATTTAAGAATGTTATTGGTACCCAACTATTGGGGTCTAGCGTTGTTAGAGGCATCATCCACTGGTGCTGAGGAATCAGCATCAGTAGATAGCATCACTAAACCTGAAGAGGTTTAAGTGGAAAGAGGAACAACCTCTGACACTACTAAAGTTGTTTCAGTGGAAGTCTTCACTGAAACACAGGAGGAGACTTCAGTGGTAGGAACTACAACGTCTGATGCTGAAGACTTGTCAGTAGGAGTTGTCTTCGCTGAGCCTGAAGAATAGGCTTTAGCGGTTTGCTTCACTTTGGTTGCTTTTGCAGCCTTAGTGAAGGATTTCACCTTGGTTGATTTCTCAGCCTTGGCTACTTTCTTGCCCTCAGCTGGTGAACCAGCCTTGGAGGCAGAAGGACACTTGCTGGCAATATGTGTATTTTCACCATAGTTTTTGCACTTCCTAAAGCTGAAGGTAGCTTTAGGGCCAAGAATTATCAGATTAGAAGAGGGACCGGCTCCAAGGATTCCCTTCTCATTGGTTCTTGGAGGAACCTTTGAGGCTTTGGATTCCTTAGGTGAAAAGTTCACCTTGAGCTGAGACTTGGATTTTTGAAAGGATTTAGATTTCCTAGTCCCTGAGGAAGAAGCTTTACAAGCTGAAGGAATAGACCTTGATCTATTTGACTTGTTAGACTTCTTAGGAAGAGGTGCGGTGGCAATGGATTTACCTTTGTCGTTGCAGCCTGAACTCGAGGGAGTTATTTCAAGATGACTCTCAGTAAAAGAATACTGAGAGGAAGAGGTGTCAGGAATGGAAGAGACGAAGGTGCCAAACTTAAGCATGGACCTGTCAGTGACACGCTCTTCCTGATCATAGGAGAGAATCCTAGACCAGTCGTTATCTTGGCGGGGATCTAAGCGTTTATGATCTTTATGGCTTTGAGAGAAGCTTTACACCATCCTTCAATAGTAGCCTTCTCAGCCTTAAGTTCAGCGATTGCTCGCTCACGCTCAGCGATAGCCTTTTCACATTCAACGGTGATGGCTTGGTTTACAATGAACTGATCATTTAGATTTTCCTCAACATAGGTCAGCTCTTTGATCTTAGAATGGCAAACTTTCAACTGTTCTTGAAGATCAAGATTAAGCATTTCTGCTTTAGATTTGCCATTGAGGGCATTGTAAAGATCCACCATCAACGTATCTAGTGTCGATAGGCTAGAGGAAGAAGAGGAGGGTTCATTCAGGATACATACCTGAGTAGTAGAAGAGGTAGATGGCTCAGAAGAAGTAGATGCCTCTGAAGATTCTTCATTAACATCCTTGGCCATCAAGCAAAGATAGGTTGTATCTTTCTCATCAGAAGATGATTCATCGGATGAATCAACCCAATCATGCTCTTCAGCAATAAGACCCTTGGCCTTTCGCTGGTTGTTCTTCACCTTCCTGTACTTCTCCTTCAGTTTCAAGTATTTGTCATCCTTCGATCTGAAGGAGGATGGGTTTTTGGAAGATGGCGTCGCAGCTTTCTTCGATCTGCATTCACCTGCAAAATGTCCAGTGCGGTGACAATTGTAGCAGACAGCTGAAGCCTTGTCTATTCTTTCAGACTTTGGCTTTTCCTTGATGGTCAGCTGAGGAGATCTGCGGTAGTTGCTTTTGCTGGTGAATCTTCTAAAATATTTAGCCAAAAGTGCCAGGGATTCATCAAAATCTGCTAGATCAGATTCTAGAATATCCTCAGAATTAGAAGAGTCTAACTCTGTAATAACAACAGGAGGAAGAGAAAAAGTAAAAGAAATAGAAGGGGTTTTAGCTGAAGTAACTTTAGAGATCAAAGCTAACGGAGAGCTTTTCATTTCTCTAGAATCTTTGACTAGATTCCCTTCCAACTGACGAGATTGCTCATGATTAAGCAGAATCCCGTAAAGAGTAGAGAGAGAAAGAGAGGACATGTCATTGGACATCTTAAGACACATGGAAAAGGTGTCCCAAGACTCAGGAAGACATTCCAGAAACTTAGTTAAAGTTTCGGAGTTGGAATATTCCCTGCTTACAACCCTTAGATCAATAAGAAGACAATTAAAACGTTGATGTACTTCAGACAGCGTTTCAATCTTTCCACAGAGAAAGCTTTCGTATTGCCTTACTAAATTAATCTTTCTAGTTTCTTGAACCTAAGTCGTTTCTTCATATTGAACACAAAGTGCGTCCCACATGGATTTAGAAGTCCTGAGCTTCATCATAGAGTGATAAATCTCGTCAGGAAGAGACATAGCTATTATAGACCTAGCGCGAGTGTCTATAGCTATTTTCTTCTTGTCTTCATTACTCCACTGATGAGGGAGCTTTGGAATCTGCCGTTCAGTAATCGCGGCATTCGTAGCTGTTGCTGGAACAGCCGGAGAAATAACAAATGGTACATATGGTCCATTTTCCATATAGTGTCATATTTCAGGATCCACACCTTCCAGAAAGAGGGACATCCAGTTCTTCTATAGACTAAAGTTGTCACGAACGAATCGGGGAGGTTTGGCAAGAGAGTTATTGTCTTGAATGTGTGTGTTTGTATTTTGCAAAGCCATTTAAAAACAGTAAACTTATCTAGAGAAGAAGATAAAATAATGCAGAAAAACAACCAAACAACTTAGAGAAGATAGAACACTGCTCTGATACCACTTGTTGGTCCCGTGAGGGTCTACAATATATGTATAATAGTTTGTAGAAGGGGGGGATGAATACAAACACAATATTTTCAAATTTAAAAAGTATATTGATAAGAGAAGATTAATACAAATTTTACAAGACTGTTTGTGGAAAGATAAGGTAAGAAAAACCTATCTAAACAATCTTTGGTTGCACACCGAGTCTTAGCAAATAAGAAAAGATATGTTGTAGAGAAACGTTCTTTTACTTAAGCTCAAGAATGCTCAAAGTAGGAATTAGGTTAAGAGAGTGTGTTGCGCGCGCACTCTGCATGGAGAAAAAACACTTCTATTTATACCCATTGCATTAAATGCACATTTAATGCAATATGGTAAGGTTAGGTGCGTGTCAATCCTTAAGAGGAAGGCTTGTCCGTTGCTACAGTGAATAGTACAAAAAGCCTATTCATGAGCATACATCCTTACCTAAAGTTGGTGGGTAATAGAGTCAACTAGTCGGCTCCTTACCGTACTAATATTTAGAAAGGGTATGGGTTTGTCCTTCGTGTGTATAAGGACAAGACAACAACAATCGTGCATGACAAGCTTCTTTTGATCGCTAAATGCTGGAATAACCTAGAGGTCTCTTCATCATTCGCTGAGGCTTGAGCAGTCTTCACACATATGTAGACATGCTTGTAATCACTGAGTACCGCTTCAGATCACGTACTTGCCAGTCTCTAATCTTCAGTTTCAATCTTCGACATTGGTTGAAGGTTCTTTGGTGTAAGTCTTGTCTTCTTGAAGTATCTCTATCGCTGATTGAATTACAATACAAGTTCTTCAGCGATCACTAAACAAGCTCAGTGAAGATCGCTGGAACTGAAAAGACAGAAACATAAATACTTCGTATAAGTGAAAAAGGATTATCATCAAATCACTGAGAGAGAGGATCAACAATTGTCTTGGCTAGAAACGTCTCATTTACAGCTGTCATGCTGTCAAAATTTACTTGTAATCTTTTTTAAACCATATATAGGATGACTATTCAATGGGTCTCACCCAAAGATACGTCAATGATCCCTCCACCTATCCCTTAGTTGATACAGAGTTGTGGTAACAAGCGGTTGGGAAAGCAAGAAAGACCGTCTATTTAGGTTTGGTAGAACCGGGATCCCAATTGGGTTTTGACTGGGAACTACACACAGGGTGGTCCATCGTCACTTTAGAGAGTCGGGTGTGTGTCTCTTTTCCTTTGATAATGTTTATCAATTTAGTTTATAATTCATATTAAATATTATAAACGTTTTCTTTATTTTATAGGAAATTGAAGCCTTAAGGACATAACTTAGAGATTTACAGAAAAAAAAAAAAACGCTTTAGGACGGAGGAGGAGCTTCAATGGACGGAGGAGCAGCGACGGCAGGTGGAGGTGGAGCGATGATGGCAAAGGAGGAGGAGCGTCAACAAGTGGTGGATGAGACACAAGATAAACAACTTGAAGATATGGTGCTTTGGTTAGACAGCTCAGTCAATCTCAGCATTTCCTGCCACCACCGTATTGAATATATGTTTGTTGAAACAATTTAGTTTTTATTTGCAACAATTGTGTGCTACTCTAAATTGGTCGGAATAATTGTATTCGACATTTCTTGTTTTTAGTTTAATGTATGATATTTAGTGGTATTTCATCTTTTTAGTTTTTCTTTTTAAATGTTTACAGATTTATAGGTTTTAAATTATCACTAGAAAATAATTTTAAAATATTAGTTTTAAAAAAATCTGGAATAAATTTATGGTGGATTACTGACGGATAAACTGTAGGAAATATTTAAAGAATAAAAATAATTATTTAAAAAATTAAATTTCCAGTGGATTATGTTACCGACAGATATATCCGCCGGTAAAATAATTCATTTTTTAAAATCTCGTTAATAAAATTTTAATTTAATTAAGGTTTTTTAAATAAACCGGGAAAATTTTCTTGCGGCCATTTTCAGCCGAAAAACAAAAAAATCTATCGGAAAAAAAATCACCGGCGCCTTATTTTCCGACGGCCCTATCCACCGGAAATGTTGACCAATTTGGTAGTGTGGAATTTGGACGCCCCTACAATGCTACACAAGATTAAATGCAAAGCATATATATGGGGCCTTCAAGGAAACAGTCATTGTAGATGACAGGTCTGTGAACATCCACTCTCCCATATTTTTGTTTTGAGTGAGATGTACCAGGTTTGTTTGATTTGGTTTGGTTTTACACAACACAATTGACTCTTTATTTAATTTTTGGGGCAAATGGAGGGTTTTTTCATATAGGATGGTGACAGTGGAAGATTAGTACAATGAAATTTTGCAGAGAATGGTATTTTATATCTTTCTGTTCTTTTCTCTCGGTTGTTATATTTTTGGTCCCCTATTCGTTCCTATACACGAACACAAACAGTTTGTTTAAATGTTCGAGTGCTTTTTTGGTTTGAACTTGCATCAACAACATTCTCTATCCTAAAGAAGATAAAGATAAAAAAAAAATCCTCCTTCATGTTTTCCACAACTGCGTTAATCAAGTGAAGTTGTTTTACTTTGTTATGTTCTCATGAACCTACCTATGCAAATTGTAATGTTTTTTTCTATCTTAAAATTTGTATTTTGGTAACTTAAAATAAATTATTTGTAACCCAAAATGGGTTTTATTAGATTTTGCAAAAGTGTTAATCAAGTGTTGACAAATGTTTCACGAAGTAGTTCACTTTCCAAGCTCCAACAGTTTTTTTGCAAAATGCTCATTCAGGAACATGGTCGTAAAGTATTGCCAAAAAAATTAATATTGACTTTTGTCAAAAATGTTAAACTAAGAAAATACAAAGTTGTATAGATAATAGTTATTAGAAATAAAACATAATATAGAAAATAAATTAATCATTTAGTGAACACTGTTCAATTTAAACTAAATAAAAATAATGAAAAATTAGGTGAATTATTTTATTTTTATAATTGAAGACTTAAAGTACATTGGTATCACATGATTTAGCTATTTTTTTAAAGAGCTTGGTGTTGTACAAAATATATGTGCGTGTTTGTATTATATACATATATGTTATATAGGGCTATGATTAAGTTGAGTTCCTATTTGAAACAAGTTTGAGATTTCAATGAAAGACATTTACCCCTATCTGTCACAACTTGATTAACATTTATAAGGATAAAGGTATTTTCTATTCTACGATTTGTATATTTTTCAAATTTCAAGAATTGGGTAATTTGTTAGATAAATTATAAATTTACGTTTTTTCATATGATGAATCATGAACTAAGTTTGTTCCATTTTATGAACCATGAAAAGTTTTTTCTTATAGATTTTGCATTTTGAGTTGCACTATGAATTGAGATTTATTATTTCTTTATCAATGATGACTTGGATGTTTTTTGTTTGTTTGACAGCATTATTAAAAGAAAATTTTGCATAGCGGAGCTATGATGGTCGGAGTATTGAAGGCAATTAGTGATATGGTACCTCAAAAGCTCTTTAACATAAAAAAAGTGCAAATACGTTGACTTTTTTTTCCTCAAAGTTATATGATCTGATTGTTTTTCATCTTAGGGTTTAACTGCATCTTTGCAGAAGGGTTCTTTCAATCCTCTCTTGGAGTTTAATTATTTCGTTTTAAAGCCCAATAAAATTTGATATATTATCTTTGTCGTTAAGTTTGTGTAGTTGTCCTTTGGCTTATGTTTTGATGCATCTCTTTGTTTTTGATCTTATATTCCAAATGATAAGTGTACGGGAGCATGAGTGAATGTGTAAGTATTGGTGGCGGTTTCATTATATTCCTATACATGTTATACTAATATAATTTCTTGCTAGATTTGGTTCTTTTGTTTAATTACGTATAGAAGATGCATAAGGAAAGAATTCTTTTGTTGAAATATTTAATTTGATGATAATACGATTTTTGGGCTATGCATGAGATCTGTTTAAGAGTGGGAAGGCTAAGAATCTTAATGTAAGTAGTGTGTTTGTTCTCGAAAAGGTTTGGCGAAAATGGTCATATAGTACATTAACTTAATTTTAAATTACTGGCTCAATTGGTGATATAGAGATCGACAAATAAAAATTTACAATTTTACATATGGATGAATGGATTTAAAAATGTAAAGCAGTATACTTTTAGAAAATTTCTCAATGTCAAACTATGTTTTTGGAAGACATGTATTTTGCTTGAGGATGCCTAATTTTCTTTCGTAATTGTTGTTTTTTTGTTTGAAATAAAAGATTATTAGGGGTATATCGTTTTATCCAAAACAAAACTCTTTTCGAGACACTATTTTATTTAATAAAATAAATAAAAGAATGTATAAGATTCCAATTTGATATCAAGACAAATTAATTTTCATAAATGAAAAATATTTTGTGTTTATATATGACCTTTCACACACAAAATTCATATTATGATGAAGATTAAATCGACAGTCGAATGTCTATCCATTAATAAAAAACCTAATAGTTTCCATATTAAAAAATCTAAAAATAAAAATAATTTGTATCCAGAATATTTTAAGTACACTCATTGTTTTATATTATATTTTATTAGTTAATTAACGAATTATGTTTCTTATACTATAATTTAACGTGTTTCTTGACCCAAAAAAAATGGTTTTCGTGCAACGTGCGGTGCATGCACTAGTATCTTGTGTTATCGTGTACCAATAATCTCTTAAAGCTCCACGTTTTATCTAATTGAATACAACATGATATAAAAGAACTAACCCTTTGAAACACTATTTTATCAATTGTGGCATAAAAAGTATACACATTACTGCTACTACAGACATGCATAAAAGTTTTGTGTAGAAAATCTTTATGCGTAACACAGAAAAACTGCATCAGAAAGTTTTTCTAAAAACATTATATGCAGAAATGTATAAAGCAGAAGAGTTTGCATAAACTTTGATGGGGAAACTTATATGCAAAAATTGACTCACTAGAAAAACTTATTATATACATAAATTATCATACATAAACATAAACATAAACAATATATTAAACCAAACTATAAAATGTTACCATCAACTATACATAGAGATTGCTAATAAAGCGCATATCATAAGTGTGTTAAAAACAAACCTGTGTTATATGTGGTAGATGCTGAAAAATCTCAAAACTGAAAAACACACTATTTGTAGATTTAACTTTTCTCCAATTTGAAAAACCTAGAATTCTGAGCCATCTTATGTTGCAACCTTAGTGGTAAAAGAAATACTAGAAAGCTGATCATGATAGATAATTGTTTCAGTAAACTTGCATCTTGACCTTGAGCTATAAAATTTTAAGCTTGTAGACCATAATGAACCTTCTACTGCTTTTTTTTTTTGCTGAAATGGGCTACTTATTCCTATCATGAAATTCTCATTTAAAAAACTACCAAAACTTCACCTGCTTAGAAGTTGCGCTCTTGTCCCAAGAAAGGTGGATTACAAGTTGACCAATGTGGATAGCGTCCAGCATACCTTGATTTGCTTCTTCAACAGATGTCCTGCATGGCACACAATCAACAATATGGAGTTGAAACATATACCACCTTATTAGAGATTATAAAGATACATTTTCACTTATATGCAAAAAAGACGGCCATAAATATGCATAAACATGTAAAAGCATCAGCTTTTAACCGTTCCTACACTTGTTAAGTCTTTGTAACATTAAACAAAGACCTAGCTGTAAATTGCACAAATCCACATCACTTAGCTGCATAGGGATCTTGACATAGACTATTTACCCAAACTGCAAGAAAATCTGGCTCGATTCCTCCTCTATAACAAGAAGGTCAAGATTGTCGATATAAATCTGCAACAGGAAAGAAAAATGTAAATAAGAAGCATTGATACGACGCCTATAATTCAAAACACCCTACTTACTATGGTATTTGTTATATCATTGTCCACAGGAACTGGAACTGGAACTGGAGCAAGCTTTCCAAAGGATATGACAAGAGAAGTGTTTATTAAGCCACACGAACAAGCAAATATCAACATTGTTTCTCTATGATCATCGTCTTAATCCCAAAATTTGGGAAATTCTCATCCATTAAGTCATCATGGACCTATAAAAAATCAATGTTAATAAAAGCATTACCTAAAGTAACATATTAAGCAAATCATGGATCTTGAATATGAAAAGAGAAAATAGTCTACATACGTGAAGTAGCACGATTTTGTATATTAATCAACTGCATAGGTATGACTACAACTTGAAGAATGACACACATTTACTTCATACTCATGCTTTAAACACTCCAAATCCATCAACCAAATAACACTTTTACACATGAATTATATATATATAATATGCTAGTATGTTATGTATAGATATAAATAAAACTTTATTGACGATTTTTTTGTACACCCATGTACCGGACATCAGTCAATGATGATTTTTATTAAATAAACTAAAAAGAATGGGGTGACAATAAATATAAAAGCTAACGAAGATCAGGTAATATCAGTCTCGAATTTTAATTATGGTGAGTATTTGTTGTGTAATATCTATCGAGGTGGAAAAACCTTTTTAACACAAACTCGTACCTACTTTCGAAGGATAGATATATTCATAAAGATGCATTTTGATCAAATAAATGTTTTTCTAACCTACATCCCTAGCTAACTATTTTCATTTTAGGACTGTAATCATCAAACAATTCTGTTTAAGTAAAGAATTAAATCTTTTGTCCATATTCCAACTAAACAAATTAACCAAACACGAGATTAAAACTGATTAACCACAGAGCAACTTTCATTGGTTGAAATCAATCGATTTAAATCTAAATATATTTTTTTGTATGAAATAAATTGTCATATAAAAAAATTTGTTCATAGGACACTAATAAAAAGTGTCATATAAAATAGTTAATATTAAATTTTATTTCGAAAATGTCGAAAAGAATTATTATAACGTCTAAAAGCGTCATATAAACTTATTACCACACTTTTACATAAGACATTTTATTTGGTTCTATAAACTTAAATTCTGTAGAGTCTATTATGATATTTAGATATTTCTGACGTCCTATAAACGAGATTTGGTTATAGTCGCATGTTCATGACCTGTAACTCCATTTGCATACTGTTTTTAAACATCTAAAGTCACACGTATTTTATTGTACATTTGCCTCCTTTTCATTGTTGCATATACGAATCGGGTTGTTCAGTTTGTCCCTATTACTTGTCAAAATCGCTGGTCCTATTCGGGTTCCAATTTTCAACGTTGGATAGTAACAAATTATACCAAAAAAGAAGTCAAAGACGAAAGTCAAAAGGTCAAGTCATCATTTTTTTTTTGGACTTAATCAAGGGTAAATTATCCAAAATAATCATTTTATACACTATATATTAATAAAATGATAATTTTCAAAGCTTTTTTATAAATGACCACAGGATGGCGATTTTGACTATTTTACAGATATTTTGACTATAAGGTACGGATGAGTCCCACATATATATCATTTGGGGAACAAAAATCAAATATTATATCTAAAAATGGGCAAATCACCCTCAAAAAGTGAAAATCGCCACTTATGATGATTTGACGAGCCATCGTGGGCGATTTTCATTGGTACATTGTTTTTTTATGACCAAATGTAATATATTATAAATCTTATAGTATTCTCTATAAAATTGTAGTGATCCAAACACTTTTACTCTCACAACCCTTAACCCGCCACTTTGAACATACATGGAACCATTATCACTTTGATGTGATCAAATTTGTGTTAAAAGTTGTGATGGTAAATTGTGTTTAAGGGTTAAGGGTTGTGAGAGTAGAAGTGTTTGGATCACTACAATTTTATAGAGAATACTACAAGATTTATATATATATATATATATATATACTACATTTGGTCCTAAAAACAGAAAATACCATCGAAAATCGCCCCCGATGTCTCGTCAAATTGTCATTGATGTGTCAAATCGTTGCGTCATAAGTTATTTTCACTAGAAGACGGAATAAAGATCAAAATCACCCGCATGGAATGATTTCATAGATATTAGATATAATATCTGATTTTTGTTCCTCAAATGATATACATGTGGGACTCATTCGTATCGCTCATTTTCTCAATGAGATTGGTTTCCAGAGTCTCACGTACTTGAGCCTGGTAATTCTCTGTCGAATTGGAAGTCAAGTAAGAAGGAAGGAGGCTAGCCCCCGAAAATGCTCTTATAGTCAAAATCGCCCTCCAGGGGCAATTTTAGTGGTCATTTTGTGAAAAATCTCTAAAAAGTGGTTATTTTGTTGGCATACCTTACATAAAATATTCATTTTGGGTAATTTCTCTTTTATTAAATCAGCATCTTTTCGGTTCCGTCAAGTATATAAATTGTAAAGTCTAAAAAAAAATCCAATTAATTTTCTAATAATCTAGTGTCTTACAAATTAGATTTTGTCGAGTGTCAAATCAATCTTCATCGTGAGTTACGTTCCACGTTTAAATAAATGGCATAGTGCAATTGAAGTGACACCTATAGATTTAGAAGTCAAACCAATTTAGAACTAGGTACTTTTTTATAACAATGAGAATTAGTTTTACATGCAAAAGATACATTGTTATTTTATATATGAAAAATGATATAATTGTTTCATATGTGAACTAATTCCATTACAAAGTTAATCATATACAATAACAATATTAAAATCTAGTTCTGAAAAACCAAGTAAGTCCATACGAAGTAGGGTATGATGGAGGATCAATGATAAGATGTATGCAAACGTTACTTCTATCCTAAAAAGTAGAGAGACTGTTGGATTCAATCTGTAGACCACCAGACTGAAAAAGGTTTTAGAAAACATGATATTACGAGAACTATTCTGTTCCAAAAGTTAGACGATCTACTTATGTTCAATTTCCAATTTATTCAAAATAATAACATTATTTTTGAAATTTGAACAAAAAACTGATTACCAACAACCTCAATCGATCCCATATTCGATGACACTAATTGACTGATGTGGCACAAACTTAACGTATTCCCGATTATAAATATATATAAAGAAGTGTAAGTTATGAATTAATGGTATGAATTACGCGAGTCAAAAAGATAAAACTGTCCGATTTTGAACAATCGAGGTCAAGAACTATATCAAAATAGGTTTTATTTTTTTTTTTGGTTTTTATCTTATGGAATCTATTTATAAAAGATTAATTTTAATATAGTAAAATTAAATGTATAGAATGTAAAAAATGTCTAACCATCTTAATAGATAGACTAGTTAATAAAATTTAGTTTATAAGACTAAACAATCGTACCTAAAGGTGTTGTGACAAGTTTATGTGTCCAATTAAAAACTAAATGGTGTTTTCTAGGACTTAGGACTTATAAGCTTGATTCAAATTTATGATGGATGGGTCGAAGTTGAAAGTAGAATGTCGCAAGCATGACGAGGAAAGAAAGCAAGCACATTTTTTTGAGTTTAAGTGATCAAGGTGAGTACGTTGTTTGACTAGAGTGTTTCTTAAATTTTCATATATTTTTGCGGTTTTTTATGAACCTGACCATATATATGTATATATATATATAGAGAGAGGGGGGGAAAGGAGATTATGCGATAAACAAATTATGTGAGAAGGCAAAAAGTACTATCGCTTACATACCTTCTTTAATAAATTGATTAAATAAAATATTATTAAATTAATTTTAGAAAAGGAAAAATTGTCATTTTGTATATATAATTATTTCTAACTGTGGAAATAATCCTTAATAAATCAGGAATGAATTTGTTTTTCCAAACCGATTTCTAATAATCTCTTACAAATTAATTTCATTACGAAGATAAATTTATAACAACTTAGGGCCGTATAAAACGCTTACTTAGGTAAGTGCTTACAGGAAAAATTCAACGCTATCACATACTTATTAGGTAAGATTTTAGTTCACCAAAACGTTATCGTATTGCAACATTTTACCCGGTAAGCGCTAACCGTGGTTAGAGTTGTCTCTCTCACTTACCGGTTAAGATTCTTGTTCCTTGCTTTCGCTCTTTCCATGTAAATTTTTGGTCAGTGTCATAGTCATCCAGTAAGGTAATGTGATTTGGTAAGCGCTTACCCGGGTAAGCGTTTGATAACAACCCCCTAATCATTCAAAGTAGAGAAAGTTTAATAGTATTTTTGCAACATATATAGATCTATTTTGAGAACCCATTAAATTATGATAACCTTGAGAACTAGTATATCATGCGCTATTTTATATGATTTTTTTGCATCTAAGATTATGATTTAAAATATTGATTAACACATATATACTTGTTTTACCATGCGTTTGTTTCACATATATTTGTTTTACAATTTGAACTTTTTTAACATGTTTATGAAACAAAAGTTACATGTAAAATAATTTCAGATTATAAACCAAATTCATATGAAACAAACACATTATAAAACAAATAAGTGTTTGTCTATACATTAAATATAACCTTAAAAGAGAAAAAATTATGGTAAACATGCAATAACTTAAAAGTAAAAGTTATTATTAGTTCAACCGTTGCATCATAAAAGCATATTTATTTTCAAAATGCAGTCAATTTAGACCAATAAAGTTTATTCACAAACTTACGTCTCTTAATAATAAAACTTGTTTCATGAACGTTGTACTTTTTTTTTTATTAACTTCAAGGTGACCACCTGCTTTGTGGGTAGTCTGAAGTCATCGCATTTAAACTTTCGTGGCCATAAGGAGATTTTTATTCTTTCTTAAATTCGAACCTGGAACCTCCATACATTTTTGATCTTTGCAGTCTAAGTTCAAACCAAAGCACCACCCTTGTGGTTGAACGATGTACTCTTTTCAATCCTCTCTAAAGCATTTATGTTTTGCGATCCTATAAATTTATTTTAACTTTCAATTATTTTGTTGGCTTTTTTTGGTAGTTAAATTTAGAGTGAATTACACTTTTTGTCTTTATGGTCATCGTCCCTTGACTTCATTAGTTGCATGGTTGTCCTTGTGGTTTGCATTTTCTGTTGGTTTGGTTCCCTTAATCAACAACCCCTTTCACCAGGAATATTTTCTTACATATCAAGAATGTAAACAAATTCATTCAATAAAATTTTAATACAAAACACATGAACATTAAGGGTTGGATTCCCGTGAAAAAAAAGTTACAGTGAGAAGGGTAATAAGCGATCTTCACCATCTGATGCACATTATGATGAGATACACTAAGATGTACATTAGGAGGATTAGTTCTTCGAGGGATTTAAAGGGACACATAAGTTGGAGAAATACACACACACAAATACATATATATATATATATGTGTGTGTGTGTGTAATATACTATAAAAGGTATATTAAATATATATTAATAAGATTTTATTTTTAAAGGAAAAAATGGGAGAAAAGGGTAAAAAGTCTAAGATGCCTCACTTAACGGTTTAGTTTAATGCTCGTTAGAGCGAGTGATCAAATCCGCGTATTTTTACAAATTACGATGACAAACATGTAGTTCAAAATTGTAGGGACGAAATCACTGTTATAATTGATAAACCATAGGGACCAAATTTATAGTTTACTTAGAATTTATATCCTATCATATTTGTGTCTCTATTTTTATTATATCATGATTATATGTATGTATGGATGTATATTTAAAAACTATAAAATTGTTTGAATTATAATAAATGTATATAAT